>NC_088602.1:183378967-183708967 GCF_036013475.1 Columba livia | reverse complement strand
TGCTCTTCCCTAAGAGAAGGATGATGCCCTGCAATGCTGAGGACATGATGCTGGGAAGTGGCCATGATGCTATATGAAAGCCAAGGAATATGCATCTTCAGGTGGACTAGAGCCTCAGGGCACCCCATGGAGAGAGATCATGTCTATCTCCAAGCCAGCACTTGTGTTCCACTCACCCATATAATCTACTACAGGCTTACTCTCGATGCAGTGAGCAAGACATACACTCCCACCATGTGGATTCCTATACCCTGAAGAATGGTAAATTTTACTGCTAAAGAGAAAACAAGCAAATGTCCACATCAATATTATCTAGTGGTCAGGTTGGGAGCAGAGATTTGGGGCTAAAAAAAAAATAATATCAGGTTCCAAATTTCAGGACATGCTTCCAACGTATATGTCCCAACCACTGCAAGATAGTTTCCCATTCCTCAGTCCTCGTCCTTGCTCAGTGGCTTATGGTTTCATTGCTGCTCAGTGGTCCAACATCAGTTACAGGCTGCCTTGCATCTCTGATTCAAGTGCTGATGACTCAAAGGATGCCACTCAGTCTGTTCACCTTCTTAATGTCTCCTCCTGGTCAGCCCTAGGGTGCTTTCTACATAGATTATTTCAACCTCCTTTTGTACCACTGCCTTCCACATAATCTAAGGGAAACAGAAATGTACATATGAAGTTTTGAATCTGTTCTGGGGATTAAGCACAACATTTAAGAGCTGTTGTAGTACCTACTAATTTGTGGGTGCTCAGTTTCTCTTTTGGTTCTTACAAGGAGTCAAACGCTTTACAGAAGTCTTGAAAATATGAGAGTGTGTGCCTTCCACAAGCTACCGCAAGCTACCCCAAGAGCTCAGACACAGTGTAGGCTGACAGCTGACATATCTCTGTGGCTTCCAGGTCAAAGATTGTTGTGCCTAGCTGGGTAGAAGAAACTTAGCAACAGCCCATACCTGGTAGTATAGATGTGCTTGAAGAATTTTATAGTTGTCTTTATCAATCAGATGGGTAATACCATAAAAGAGTAATAAATGAACAGATTTTTCAGTTATAAACACATGAGGATTTTGATACTGCACTTAAGTAATTCCCAGTTTCATCCAGACTCCGTGTACGATCACACCTGCGCTAACTATATAGCTACTTGGATCATCCAGTTCTTAAAGTATCAGTTTGTCATTGATGTCTTGAGTCTTCTGGGATTTCATCTGTGAGATGTTGATGTTGATTATCTGTGGCACAATATCCGACTGTCTCTCAGCTGGGTTAACAAGTCTACCAGAAGGCTGTTGCAGGGATTTTGATACCTCAGTTAACTTGAGCATCCCAGTACCTCTCTGCACTGTGCAGTCAAGACTTAGGTTTGCATTTTCCTAAAGCCGTTTCTTTTAACAGTCCTGAGTGCAGCTTTCTGGCCCTGAAGATAAGGAGACATTGTGTTGTTTGACATCATTCACAGTGACTGAAGGAATAAAATGCACGGTATATAAAATGAAATAAAATATAAATTCATTAACCTCCTAAGTATTAATGATCCTTCAGTATTCTATATTTCATGTAATTCCTCTTTATTGGTCTTAATAGATTTGCCTTATTGTTTTTACTAGTACCTTTAGTTACCCTCTTCAGTTAGCTTTCAATTTGTGTTTTACCCATTTTACTTCATACTATAACCTGTTTTATCAACTATACTGGAAGTTTCACAACAGATTTTTCAGCCTTTTTATGAACCATATGGAGTGCCACTTCCAACTCTTTTGCAAGTAGGAAAGAGGATCTGTGTAGTCTTATAAGAATATACAAAAATATGAAAAGCATCAACAAATTGTTCTAAAAGTCACAAGTGTTTGACAGGAATTCTGCCCGAAAGCTAGTTGAATCACCCTTAAATGAAAACATGAACTGAGTATATGGGATATTTTTGGGTGAGAATTTACATTTGGGAGCTAGGAGGATCATTTTGAGAGATTCCTTTCTGACATTTAAATTCTTGGTAAGCTGCATAAACACCTAGATAACAACTAACTGTGGCCTATCGACCAGTGGTGTTTCCCAAATAACTGGTTGATCTCCTCAGTTTATTTCCACCAGCTAGAGTGACACCACAGACAGCTGCACATACATGAAATACTTTCCTCGTATTACTTTTCCATGTGAACCACTGCTGCAATTGCCACAGGGATGTTACTTGCTCAGTAATAGAAGGGAGCTTGCCCACAAAATGTCAAGTGGGCAGAACAGCAGCTTGCAAAGCTGCAACTGTTAAATTGTGGTCTCCCCTATGAAAGCATTTGGAAACTTCTCACCCGTGGAGTCTGATATGTGCTGTAATTATCAGAGAAACAAACAGTATAGAAGGAGAAAGTTTTACCGAAAGCATCCATGAAAAAAGAAAAGTGGAATGAGTCCTAATATTTTTCTCTGAAGTTAGATTGAATTACAGCATAGAACACTGACTGCAAACCCTTGCTATTTGTGAGTAACTTTACTCACATGAAAAGTCCTTGACTTCTGCGAGATGACTCTCAGTTACTTGTTTTCCTCTTGTCCCTCACATCTACTCCCAATGTTTAGACAGTGTTTCTGATGGGTTTACATTCAGCAGCAGTTGTTTGACAGAAAAGATCAGAACCAGACCTAAAACATCCACTTGCGGCTGAGGAGTTGATGGCTGAATCAATTTCTTATTATTTTTAAACAGCACACTTCATGAAATTGTTTTTCTGTGCGTATGTGTGTTTTTTTTTTCAAAAATTTTCAGCTAGGCAAAAAGAAGAGGTCAAATGAAGTATTAAAAAAAAAAAACAAACCAAACCCCAAATAAACAAAAAAAAACCCCTTCATTTTCTGAAATTCTTAACTAAAAACAGAAAATGAGGTTTCCAGGGAGATATAGTGCAAACACAGGAAGGAACAGAGGGTTCCTGTCTGGAGTTAACTGCTATGCATTGTGAGTAAAAGTAGCAGTATTTTACTACATATCAATAATCTGGTAACATACAATATAAACAGATATCTATGTTCATGCATAGACCCTGAGTTGCTGTTCTAACAAGAAAGATTATGTATACTGTACAGATGGTGCTGAAAGCTATAGGCAAGGATATAAATAAGTTATCGTATAGACTCACATATATTCTTTTCCCTTCTGGCAACCTCATGGGAGTCAATGTTAAGAAAAACTGTAGCTCAGTGTTTATGCCATTACAAGCTTAACATCCTCATGGCTTTCATGAATACCAAATGAGCTTCATATCAGTGAAAGCAGGTCAATGTTAAGTTCTATTTTTTGCTTGTGCAACTGCTGACAGAAGGGATTTTTATTAGCCTACTCATGCACACAGGTATAATCTATGTCAGCCTCACTGGAATCGTGGCTTCGAAGGCGTAGCTGGTAAACCTGATACATGAAATCATTACCCAATAAGAAGCTGCAAAGCTGCATCGATTATGAGGATTCTCAGGAGCTAAATCTGCAACTTTATCAGGATGGAGGAAACAAAATTGTGCTAGATGCAGAATGAAAGGGAAGATGTTGAAATAAAAACATCTAGCACTGTTGGCCATGAAGCAAAGACTTGGTATAATGCAAATATGGAAGTAACATGGTACAAATGGGAGTGGAAACAAGGAGATGAGCATGTGCTCCAAAGGAAGGATTTTGGGGTTGAGGCCATCCACCTTGCAGATCAGGTTGGACTTGAATTCTTGCTCTGATTGTTATTGGTCAAACTGTGTTAGAGCCATGTTTGTGTGCAGTGGACTTGACCAAGACTTTGCCACAGAACTGAATCTGTGGTCACTCTTTCAAATGAGTCTAGTACTAACGCCTCTTCTGTGTATCCCTACTAGCGTTGAGGTCCTTGAGACCTTGACACTTTTTTGTTGAATACACATACATATCTGATAGCAACAGCAAAACCAGTAAAGGTTACATTGATAAGTAGCCACAGGGACACCCTGGTGCATAACTTTGGGAGCTTTAGTCCTGAAGACACATTTTCTTATAGAAGTCTAAAGCACTCCAATGACTCCAGTGGCTGTGATTTTAGAGGGCCCTGTATTACATCCAGTGGGAGAAGCTTTCACTTCTTTTTCCAAAATGCAACTGCACTGGCACTTTATGTATATCTATTTAATTAAACATTCATGTGCTTTATTCCACAAGTGTCACTAGGCATTTCTTAAGTGTAAGATAAAGGACAAATGATCTGAAGTAGTCTAAGGGTAGGATATGTTCCTAGTGACTTAAATATCTGATGCCTTAGTGATAAAAACATACAAACACAGAAAAAGAATAAATAATTAAGTAAATATAAAAGAAAGCACTTAAAGAGGATGTTGGTGAAGGAGGCAAATGATACAAGGAAGAGCACTTTGAAAAGAGCAGCCTCCTCTCTAGATAATGATTAGTGCACGTATCACCAAAGAAGATGTAGTTCAAGTATTTTCATGTAGCTTTTATCCTTTGCTCCATTTCCATTTTTCAGCTTTTCACATGGAATACTTCTTAGCCAACTTGAGCAATCTGTTCTTAGAAATCTAGTACAAGGTGGCCATCAGATTGTTCTCTTAAACCACTGCAACAAGAACTTTCAGAAGGTGGCTTATCCCACTCTGATGCACTTCTTGGAGGTACATGAGATGTTTTGGGACATCCTTGTGGCCACCCATTGTTTCATGTCTAAAAAGAAGAAAAGACTTACAAACACTTAAGCTCCTGAGAAAAATTATGTGAGTCTTTCCTGTATGCTCCTATTTTATTTTATTTTCTAGAACCCATCTATACTTGCCTCAGTGGCATCTAGATATCTAAATTTTTACCTGAGCTCTATTCATTAAAAAAAAAATTCTATTTAATTTTAAGTTCTGTGAAGGATTGCAGATTTTTTTTAGCCTGGAAATTAAAAGTGAAGATTTATGTATGATTTTACAGAAAGAAAATGTAAAAAAAAATCTGTACTTCCTGCCAAATTATAAGCAAGGGTGTGGGGTTTTTTTTGTTTGTTTGTGTTTTTGTTTTTGTTTTTTGTTTTTTGTAAGGAGGAAAATCTTGGCAGTGCACCAGGCATGCCAGGGCATGGAGACGGGGAGTGCTGAAGGAGCGGCACCATGTGTGACTGTGAGTGCCCGGGGAGGCAGGCAGCCCGGCATGGGCAGCGGGGGGCCGGGGAAGGAGGCAGCCTGTGGACCCAGGCAACCTGCGAGCCCCTGGTTGGTGGGCTGGAAGGCTGACAAGAAAACTCACAAAATTACATGGTTTGTTGTCAAAGGTTTTGATGGAACTGACAGGTTTCAGTGACATATTTTGATTCTATTAAATCAGAATTTTATGATGAAGAATGATTTTGTTGATGAATTTCTGACTGAGTGGCAATCTCAACTTTGTTGTAGTGATGCATCCTGCAGAATATATGCAGTTTAGGACCAGAAGTCCTTGACTACATTTTTTAGTTCAATGCCAGTTCTAGTAACTCAACAAAAGTTACTCTAAAGAGAAAGTTACCCAAATCAGAGATTATTTGGGACACAAATAATAGTCTTCATTTTCCGTTTTATGAGTAAACAAGTTGAAGATAGCGAGGTTTGGGATTTTTTTAAACGGATGGTCAGTACGAATAGTTGCCTTTAAAAGTTACAGGTTGTTTCTGGAAGCTGCATTACAGCTGAGAGTTACAAGCTGATGTTACAGCCAGCTGTCCACCAAGAAGGAACATCCCGGTCTTCTCGGCAGCTGCAGCTCCTCAGCACGGATTGTGTGGGGTCCATAACTCACGTGGCCACAGTGTGACTCAGGTCAGAGAGATGATGCAAAATTGTTTCTTTTAACAGTGACATTTCAGCCAGGTCAGCCAGCAGGGCCACTTCACCCCACAGTCGCCAGCTGCTGGACCAGGGGCAAGGGAAATGGCAGCAGCCCATGGACCAGCAGGCCAGGTCCTCACGGAGCAGCTGGCCACTAACACACATCTGCAGCATAGCTCCAGCCCTGCACACACATGCAGATACTTCTGAAACTTCACTACCATTGTCCACAAAAATTGAACGCTCTTCCAGAAAAATGACCAGTTGTATAATTTTAAATGTTTGCAGCATCCTTTTTCTTTAACTTCCCCCAGTGCAGTGACACAGTTTCTTACTATTTCTCAAACCATAGACTATGGATTGCAGCTGGGATGATTATTTATTATTAATACTGCGTTTACTATCGCACTAAATTCTTTGAGACAATAGACCGTTAAGTAGTATGAGGCTGACTGAAGTGCCTCCACCATTTAGGGTTTAGCAACTAAATGGCATTATATAATTTGAGTCAATTTCTGCCCAAGATTCCAGGGAGTGAACTCATCAGGATTACTCATTGTTAAAGTAGTGCCTCAGGGTTTAGTACTTTGACTTTATTATTTTTTCCTTTAGCTATTCAAAACCTTGGTTCGTTTGTAGGAAATGTTAATTATCCTTTCTGTGCTGATATCCCACTGCTGTTTTATAAGCAGAGCTTTGCTTGTACAACTTCAAAAGAAATCTTCAAACTCAATATTACCAAGTTTGAATATTATCTAATTAACCTCCCAGTCTGTCATGCCTTGTTGGTTACCATGAAATAATCACAGCCCCTCAGGTGTTGAAGCTCTAGATGCAGCTAAGTGCCTCTAATTCCCTAAGGGGGTGATTAGCTCATGATAACAATGCTCCCTTGAGTTGTTTTATTGCTTTTATAAAAAGACTTTATTGTGGGGGAAATGTTTATTTTTATGCAGGAGGAAGATGGAGCTGACAGTTGAGGCTGGTGAGTGACTGTAGCTGTTACTCCTGAGCCGTGGTGCAAACCTTGATACATCTGCTCATTTCTGATACTCCTTGGCCAATCACAATATGCTGGCTGGTAATTAAGCTCCTGCTGAACTGACAGTGTGGAGAGAGAAAATAAATACTTCTGGTTCTGCCAGAGGTGAGCAGTTAAAACAAAACAAGACCAAGCAAAACAAAAGGTTCCTTCTGCTGCAGGGATCATAACCTCTAGAGTCTGGAGTACTTCGATGCTCTGGAAGTCACTGGATTGATTTCTGTGTGCTTTTTCCTAAGAAAAAAAATCTTAGCTTAAGATGGAAAGTTCAAGCCAGTGAGTTAATAGCTGGGCATTTCTTACAAAATCACTGCATTTAGCAAAATTTGTAAGCATTAAAAACCCAACCATTTCAATCAATAGGTTAATTGTAAGCCTCTGACCATTGATTTGATGGCTTAAACTATCTAGACTTTCCTAACCCCGCTGCCACCAGCTTTTTCCTCCTCCCGCTACCCACAAAAGGTACACTGCAGAGCATTGCTTCTACAGTCCCTCCCTGCACAAAGCATTGCAAGAAATGCGTGTCTTCCTGCCAAGTTGTCCAGCCCCTTTTTGAGTAAACAAATTGACTTACCACCCTAGTACAAAGAATTGAGACTTGAGACTTGCCTTATGACAAATAGGTCATTGGTTTTTTATATTTTTTTAATGCTTGGTTGCATAAGTGGCTCATTAATGATGAAGGCAGAAAGAGAGTCCTTAATTCATTAAACAAGAGTTGAAAAAAGGTGGGGAGCTTTCTTGTATGGAAAACCAGAGAAAAATAAGCAGATTTGCAAAACAAACATACTCTGAAGAGCTGTTTCCTATAGCTAATAATACACAACTTGGCCAGCGATGGCTAATGTGAGCACAATGTCTCGTTCTGCACATCACTGTGATTGTTTTTACATTTAGAGATACATTTTCTGACATTTTTCCTATTTTTAATACAAAAAGTTCTTGTGAAGATTTCTAAACCTTAGGTTATTGACATATGCATTCATCTTCTTGTATTTTTGTTTCAGATCATCCTTTGTTCTTTTGTTGTAACAGATAGACCTCTGATATCTTGCTTCCCTCTTAGAAATAATCTTGTGTTAAAAACCTGTCACTTTACTGCAATAGATTTATGAAAAGCTCAGCTTTGAGAATGCCTAGGTCTGGATTTATTCAGAATAATTTGGTTATAGCTTCTCAGCACTCATCTGATAACAACATCTTATCCATCAGGTAAAATATATGCAGGAACACTCAACATTTATTTTTCAGAGGCCAATGCAACAAGCTTCAGAGTTAGTGACTGTGAGATTCAACACTTTTTAGCAACTTCATTTCTTAGGTGGCTTGACATATTTACATACAGTTTTGCATCTGTATGTCTCAATTACAGATTACTCTTTTATTTATTTATTTATAAATTTTTGCTCAGGTTTCCAACACTTTGATATCAATGTTTAGCAAAAGAATGTTGAGTTTAAGACATCAATTTGGTTACACAGTGGCTACATATTTTAATCCTTTCTGTGTCATTGTCTTACTGCTTACTATTACTTACAAGGATACAAGCAGCACACTCTCTTAAAAAATAATAATTAAAAAAAAAAGATAAATTATGCCTTGCCTTAACAACAACAACAAAATTGTCTGAAGAAGATTGCTCTAGCCAGTCTAGCCATTTTATGAGTGTGTTTTTGGTGGTATTCAGACAAGGGTATATCATAAGTATTGGATCAAAGCATTAAAATATCTTAGAGTACTAGCAGGAAAGGTAACTTCTGAAGAAACTCATACATGGTATGTAAGTGCATTTTGTTTCCTAGGTAACAGCTCTTGGTGATAACAGTTGCTCAGAAAGAGCTGTGCATGGGAAACCATTTGCAATGCACAACTTTCACTGGTGAACAACGCTCCCTAGTTTTGAGCATCATTATTTGGCTGACCATCTCTTAACTGCAATATAAGCAACCATATATAACACCTCCTTTGCAGGGCACTCTTTTAACTTTTTTACTTTGTAACTTTTTTACTGGGGTTTATAGTTGTGAAAAACATTTTCTTAGTCGCAATGAAAGGCAAAAATGTGGAGATAAGTCGATGATGAGGTTGTTGTGAAGGGAAAGCTCTAGATGCTTTTCACAATCATTAGATGAGGCTTGACTGTAGCGCAAGGTCCTTACCTAAAAAAAAGCAGAAACTGATCAGCAGATCATTTCATTATTGTTCTATTTAGTAGTCTATAAATATATCCTGTGTAATCAATACTAGAGCTTTATGTTATTAATTTAACCCTTGAGTTCTTTTTCCATAAAGAAGAAAATAAATATTCATTCGAACAAAAATTAGTATTGTATCATAAAAACAATGAAGAAACATCCAGGTCTAATAAGTTGTACTGTACAATTTTATTTCGCTTTACCACTAAGTTGTCATAGTAATTTAAAGTTTCCTTAAAAAACTAATGTTCTTTTCTAAACACACAATTTAAGTTATTTTTTCATGTTCTGATATCAATCAGAAATAAATATTGCATTCAATAATAATTGTTATCCTATCACTCAAGTTCCCAGAGTGCTTTGCAAAAGTTGTTTCTGTGTGTGCATGTTTGCATATACATTTATGCTTCCCTATAAATGAAATAACATGATTAACATTAAGAACAATCTGTAGGCATTTTTTGTGATTTTTCCTGTAATGAAAATATTGTCTCTTAATGACCTTTAATGAATCAGTACTTTACACAAGGTGTGAAGTTGCCAAGAGATGTAAAGCAATTATTATGACAAAAAGCACGAGTTTTGAAGAACAGTTTCTCTTGTGAAGAGTGTGTGTGAAAAAGCAGAATGAAGAAGTCCTTAGGGAAAAAATTAGTTTTAATAAGCTTCTGTGAATGCTTAAAAATTATAAATCCAGACTCCAAGTATCATGTCTAATGTAGTAATCACCTAGAAATCTAACTTGAAGTAGGAATCCTAAAGAAGTCTCTTGCCAGACTGTGAACAAAGTTAAGTTTCCATTGCCAAATGATGAGAACTTGATGCTGGAGATGACTCAGGTGGAGGTCCTGCCACGGTCCCCTTAGAAGCATGTTCTTTCTCCCTGGGCTACCCAGCTGGCCATGGCAATTGCTTTGCTGCTTTGCTTTGCTTTCATTATTGCTACCATATTTCCTGGGGTGCTCTACATCATCTGTGCAGTTTTTGTCATAGTTTACCTCCAGGAAATGAAGGTTCAAATAAATATGGATCCTTGTTAAAATTAACACAATTAGGAAAAAAAACAAAAAAGAGAAAATCATTTCTAGAATCACTGATGCTCTTTGTCTTTAGCAGGCTGCAGTTTCTTCTTTTCAGGCCTGTCACTATGCAACACCAGCAAAATTTTATTAGAAGGGCCACAATTATTGAGTATGAAGCTACTAGGAGTTAACTGATATAACTGTCATGTACTTGGCAGCCTAATGTATCCCTATTTGCTGATGCCTGAGGTTCCCATGTACAGACTGTTACTGTGAAGAAGCTGCCATGCATGAAGTTGTTCAGTCCCATCAACTGACTAATTCAAACCCTGTGCACAGTTTGGGTCATTCATAAAAAAGTAATGGAGGATTTCTAACTAGAGAGTTTACTGACATAATAAGAATATTCTCTTGGTAAATGTATATTCCTTTACACACCATTGGGCAGTGACAAAGAGCTGTTTCTTCTGGGGCACTTCTATCTGTCTGAGGTTTTGGATAAGTCGTTCATACAGTGGAAGCTCTTCAAAGGCTTTTCACTAACAACAACAACAACAAACAGTCACCTCTTTCCCTTTGGACAGGTGCACAGGAGCAAGAGGGTGTCTGCAGTGTAGTGTAGAGAGGGCACATTGGAAATAACTAAGAAACTTTCCAATTTGGTCATCAGGATGGATTATTCAATAAGAGAAAGATATAGAGTTAGAGAATACGAAGAAGTCAAAAGTAAAATACAAGTTAAACAGTGGCCCCAAAAAGAATGATTTAAAAAAAAGAAAAAAAATACAGCAATGGAAGAGTGCTGTTTCAGTATGAATCTAGCCCTTCGCTGGGGAGAGGTTGATACATTTTTTTTAAATTAAGTTATCCAGTTCCCATCATCAACATGTTGAGCATTCCTATGTCATGGATGTCTTCCTATATCTGCAAAAACTTTATTTGCAAAACTTCAATCAGTCTCCTTCTAGACACCAAAAAGAAGTGTTCCCTGATGTCTACTCATCTCCTACATACTTGTACTCTTCATGATAGCTAAGAAAAGTGGGACTGATAAAGTCAGAAGTAAACTGTAATATATTCCAGCATAACAAAGAAAGGTCATACTGTAAAGTCTAATCTAGATAATCAATAGTTGAAGATTCCTGTCCTAAGGATCCAACATTTTTCTTGGAGTTTGACAATGCAGTCATTAAGGCAGAGGGAATGGTATTGGAAATAATGTTCCTTCTTCTTTCTCTCAATTTACATAACCTTGGAAAAGTTCTCTGTCTGGAGTCCAGAGGTCCTTGGAGCCAAGTGGTCAAATACATCCAGTTCATCACTAATATTGCCAGCCTCTAGTTGTAGTGCTTAAATGCCACTTGCATAATTTGTGTGTTTTCTGATCACTGTCTTGCTGCCAGCCTCCATAAGGCTGATAATTTTTCTCTGTATTTAATTTTCACTCTCTAGCTGCACTTTTACACTTCTCATTAATCCATTTTGTTTAGCTTTTCTCTCACTCTTATCTACTCATCTTTTATGTGTGACTAATTTTAATTACTGTGGCATTCCCAGCTGGGAAGCTAAGGGGAGGCTTGATATTGCCTTGGATTGCTGCCCAAAAGGGCTGTGCTCTCATTGGCCACTCATGTATTTTCAAATAAGACAACAGAACATCAGCAAGAATGTGAAGCAAACCTATCAGAGGAATGCAATAAACTGGAGGGGAACAGTGCTCCAAGCTTTTCTCATGTGTGTGAGCAGCATGTGAAAGCTTTGTCTATGGTACATGTGATGAAGTGGGTCTAATTCTGTGCGGCCCATGACTTTTCTCTGCTCAGCCATATCTTCACATGTCCATGGTGTTACACAGCCCAAATTCCAGTTACTCAGCTCTTAGCTGTCCTGGATTGTGGGACATTGGAACCCTACAGAAAGGTATTTCTCTGGCTGTTGTCTGTGTCTCCAGCCATCTGTATGACTGCTGTTGCAAAGGAGATGAATGAGTTCACACAGCAGTGATGGCTTCTTGGCACGTGATTGACTTGTATGGGCATGTTGTCTAGACTGCCAGCCAGGGAAACAGGAAATAAATTAGGAGTTCACCTCAAAGGAAGAAGACCTCTGAATAGCATCTGAAACTAAAAATAAAATTTTTATTTATTTTAGCATATTTCTCAGGCATTCCAACAGATACTTCACATAAAGAGCAGGAAATGGCTCTGAAGCACAATGTCCTCAGAGAAAACTGGGAAAGAAATTTGAACCTCATCTACATGCAAGAAGCACTTGAAATCATGAGAACTAAAACATGCACACTGAGAAAACCAGAATGTACAAAAGCAATTTCACTGTGGTACAGCGGAGAGGACCTCTAGGCATGTAAATCTTAAAGGCTTGAAACAGGTGGGAAACTGTCAGATGAGGTAGCATGTCGTCAGCGTGTCATCAGCAGCAATATGCTAGCCTACCATTGCCATTTCTAGTCTGTTATAAAAGAAGTAACTCTCTGTGAGCCTGAATTAAATGTTATGTATTTCTGAATAAAAATAAACTTCTCTGCCAATTAACCTACTGCAGTGTTGGTTGATTACTTCTGTGACTGTCTCAGCTTCTCATGCAGGAATGAAGTTTTTCCTACAAAAGGCTGCAATGCGTTTTCTGAGCAAGTTACTCACCAATGTTACTTCACACATTCATCTTTTTAAAGCAAGCTTTTAATGGCCAGATCAGAAAAAGAATTGTGGTTAGGGTTTAAAAAAACTAAAGCCGAAATTAAGCTCTGGGTCCCCTTTCTTTTTATCCTCTAGCCTGGTCAATAATCTGAGAGGTATCAAATCATAAACATCAGCATTTTCTCCAGCAGCATAATCCTGTCTGCTATTCTGCTACTGCCTGTGGCCAGCTGCAGCTCACTGCAGTGCAGCCTCACATCTCTTCCATGCCTGGTCCATGAACGATTCTCCATTCACTTTATCTTCAGAGCATGATTTATTAGACACCGTTAGATCAAATCTAATGAATCTGACTCTGAAAAAAATACTGCTTGAAGTGGTCCACCCAAAAGCTCAGTGGTTTCTGTAGTCATTTGCCATGTGGGAGACATGCACTCAGTTTTGTCTAAGGGGATGTGAACCTGCATTTCCCAAGGCATTTTCATAACCACTGGATTGTCAGATATCTTTAGGTGAAATACTCATCAGAACAGTCTTCTCCATCCTTAATGTCAGCTTCTAATGTCCTTGGGCACTTAGCGTCCTAACCACTAAGTCACACATACATGAAGTCACACTTTCTCTGGCTCCAAGAATATATAACCAGTCTACACAGAAAGAATCAAAATGTTCTGCTGCCCTCTGTCATAGCTTGATTAATATGTGTTTCCTTAGGACATGACATGAATTTAAATTATTAATGCATGAGTTAAAAAAACAAAATAAATGAAGGCTTGTGTCACTATTGTTTCCTATGGTGTTTTGGAAGAAAGACGTATGTGAATTTCTAAGGGCTTATACACCTAGAAAAAGGTTCAGAAAAGTGCATTTTGAAGGGAAATGACATTTTCCATCACTTGTGTTCGGAACATGATAAAGGCACAATCACACAAATGAGTGTGGTAACATCACCGAGACAGAACATGTTTAATTCAGGTATCAAAAGCCATGTTCTGAAGTACATATAAATTCCCTTTATAAGTAGATGATAATTCTTCATTCTTAGTTAAAAAAGGCAAATTTCATCAGAAAATGAACTATATGCTCCAGACAGGATAAACCAAAGATCTTTATTGAGGATGTACCTTAAAATGACCGCTGTGGGGGGAAGCTTTACATGCAAAAGAACTAGCAAAATTTGAAAGAAAAAAAACCCCAAAGTAATTTATTGGCACTCAGTCTTCTACTGTTATGAAACAAGATGTTCAAGAAATTAAGTCAAGTCATCAGAGAATGAACTTGAATTTAGATGTGCTAGATTGTACAACTGTGGAACTCACTCCTCCCTTAGCAGCCTGGTCCTCAGAATGGAACTGGTCTTATTTATAGAGTAAATTCTCAAGTTTGATTGTTTCTGTTGGAAATGTTAAAATGAAACAGAAAGTGAAACGAACAATTTAAAACTATTAATAATTAATTAAAGAAATGGTTGCAGAGGAAACTAAGTATGACTTTTTAGTTGGTTCAGAAGATATAAACTATAGTTAGCTCTTGAGAAGATACAGTGAACTCAGAGTAAATGAGGTCTGTCTTGAACTGTTTAATACTGAAACTGTTAAAGGATATGCTTCATGTATTATTCTAGAGAATTGCTGAGTACAATAAAAACTAATTTTGTCCCTTCAGCAAGGGTAAGAAAAAGTTTGGGAATTGCTATCTGTTCTAATCAATGTTTTGTATACGTAGTCTGCTTCATGACTGGAAAGGAGAAAAGGGACTTCAGGTGATGAGTAAGCATTGCAAAAAATCTGAGGAGGTTTTATCACTTTAATATTAATTGAATACATACAAATATTCTTGATTACTATGAGTCAAGTGTTTCTGATAGTTGATAGTCCTAGAGCAATTATTGTTTAAATACAGATGAGGCAATGAATTTTAAAGTCAGTTTTTTTCTGTTTTCATGCTGAATACAAAGACACTGAAGTTTGTGGGAGCTCATAGTTACAGCGATATTTTTCTTTATTTCTTATCCTGCTCATTACAGAGTAAAAATGTTATATTCGATGCCTATAGTTTGAGTATTTTTAAGAGAACCCCGATTCATGAGATGTAAATGGTTTTTGTTGTTGTTGTGGCTGACATTTTCATTTTTTGTTGCTCTTTACATTAGCAGTTTAGGCTTTCAGCCCAGGAAGATGAAGGTGACTGCATGGGACTATCCCACCTAAAATTTCTCAATCAAGTGGCTAAGGCTGTCTATTGATTTTGCTCTGCATGTGCTGTTCTCCCTGAAAATCCGAAATAATTGCACACATCAAATGGCACTCTTTTGCACCAGAGAATTAAATGGTTCCATTCCAGCATTACTGGATTTTTACGGTATGAAAGTCCCTATTGGAAAGTCTGCTAGAACAGAAGGGAAAAAGAAAGTGTTGAAGTAATGTAAAACGCAACAAAATTTTGCAAAAAGCCCACAAAAAGATGATCCTATTTTAATATAGTTATACATTAATCTCTGAAGTACTTTTTTCCTTTTAGTCAAGTTAAATTCTGAGTCATATTAAATTCTGTGTATTTTGTACACTCATATCTCCCTATGTTTGTAGGCCTCATTTTTTCCATTGCAAATAGCTGTTTTACATAGCCTGAACTCTCTCAGATACAGAAGTGTCACTCCTATTGTGTATTGGTATAACTGAAAGAACATTAGGATTTGTTGTGTAAATGTGAGAACATGCCATCTGTTTGGCAATGGAAAGCAGAAAACTGAAGGAAAACATTAGAGGTGTTAGAATACCTACCAGCTGGAAACTGAGGGAAAACATGAGAAGAAATAAAATATCTGCCAGTTGGAAAACAGAAAGTTACAGCTGGTTGCAAAATGCCTGCTTTAAGGGTGCAAATTCAGATGGCAAGCTGCAGAAAGACATGCTGGGAAAAAGTTCCTAAAGACAGCCTCGAACTAGAAAATTAGCAGATGTGAAGAAATTACTGGGGAAGTTGGTCTTGAAAATGTGGGTTTTTTTATTGTGGAGTAGATACCACTGGTTCTGACATATTATATGTCTGTGATGTTTATACTCCCAGACAAAAGCCAGTAGAAAATAGCATAATAACTTCAGTAGAAAAAAATATAGGAGCATTGTCAACTCCACAGTGATCTCTGTGTGGTTCAGTAATTAACAACTTGAGAAGCAGAGATAAACAGTCTACTGTTCCTGTTTATTTTATGATGTCGATTAATTAAAGTACAGGTTTCCTTTAAAAACTCAAGACTGTCTTTAATTTTACTACTAAGTGTGGTACTTTGTTCTTCAGTAGCATTACACAGTGCGTGCAGCCAGTTTTGCTGATTGAAGAGGTTTAAAAAATAAGGCAGGCTGTGTGGACATCTAGTAGCTGACTACAGTAAAATTGGTTAATGACTAGTATCATCTAAATGAGGCAGCAAGCTGAAAGACTCATAATCTCTCCCCATGCACAGATTTTAATTAAATAATTATAATGTCCTTGTTGTAATTATTTATCAGTAACTATGCTCCTGAGTATTGTCTCTTTTGCTTTCATCTGTTCTGTCAGCTCAGCTGTACAATGAAAAAATCAGTTTCAAAGATCTGGTATGATTAATTCTTATTACTGAGGGCCCTATTCTGCTGCCATTATTCAACCTGATTAGTGCTTTACTGCACAATTAGTCACATTGAATTCAGCTGTTCTACCTGTGCATTAAGGTGCCACTCAAAGGGGTGGCAGAATTGAACCCCAACTAACAACAGATTTGTGATTGATTTAAGGGACAGTTAAGATACCAATTCACACTTTCATCTTTTTGGTGAGAAGCCAATCAAGAAAAGACCTAGCACCATGAAGGCGTTGGGTGCCTCTGAGGCTAGTTCAAATGTTTGTGTCCATCCCTGCACCTGGCAACATGGAAAGACATCTCAGCCTGTAAGTTACTGCTGAAGTGTGGCTCCCATATGTTTTCCTTCTAGCAGCTGATCCAGACCCACTCCTCTGTCTTTGCTTTAAGCAACAGCCTGTTTGATGGAGCACTGATTGGGGTTGTGGAAGACCTGAATTCAATACTTTACTCACCCTTAGGGGGAGCATAAAACATTTTCCCACACTAGAGAAGATGGTTCTGAATTATGAGAATAGTTCTCGAAGTGACTACTGTTCCATGTATCACCAACGGAAACTGTCTGCAGTCACACAAATACAAACTCAGGTCAAGTTCCTTTGCAAGTCTCTGTGACTTCAGTCTGGCCTCTAGCTTCTTGGCATCTCAGTAGCTATCAGTAAGATTGCAGTTTTAAAATAATACTTGAATTATTTCATCAAGTTGTTTTCTTTTAACAAGTAAACTACTTTCCCACATAACAGTACACAAATACTGGAATCCCATATGCAGAGATGTCTTCTGTTGTGACACAATACAGACCAAATAACCTGAAAAAAAAAAAAAAAATTACAATAATTGATGTTGAGTGTCTCAAAAATGTCTTCTTAAAACTGCCAACAACCTTGGAACACAGTTAAAACATCAGCATAACAGAGTAAAGTGTATTGTATAAAGAAAAACCCCCACATGAGGAGCAGCAAGGCAAAATATGATATCATAAGGCATCATATCATAAGGCATCATAACCAACTGTATTCCTGCCAGCTCTCAAGCAGCTGGTTTGGCTATCATCAATACAGACCTGCTAAATGTAGCTAGGATATTCCATAACATATGACGTCATGCTCAGTGTATAAACTAGGGGAAAGTTAGCTGAGAGACTGCTGCTAAGGAAGTGGTTGGTTATCTGTCGATGGGTGGTGAGCAACTGCATTGTGCATCACTTGTTTTCATGTACTCTTGTTGCTGTTGTTCCTCTTCTTCTTCTATTTCTTTTTCTTTTTTTTTGTTCCTTTCTGTCCTATATTAAGCCCTTGCAGAATATGTAGGGATGAATTTTTCTTGAATGGATAGAATAGGTATTAGTACTAATATTTCTTCTATTATGTCTGCCTTATTTGTCTGTGTTTAGAGACACGACAAGCAGTTACTTCCAGAAATACGACTAAAGGTGAATGTCTCAGCACTCTGCTTTCTAAAATGAAAATTTGGAATGGAAATGGAAAAATGCAATATCTGAATCTATATAATTACATCACTCAGTTAAGACGTATTATAAACTATTACAAAACCTTATTCAATGGTATGCAATTGTCAGAAAGTAGGAATGGCTTGTAAGAATGGATTTCTCAGAAACTATAGAGTTTAATGCAGAAAAAAAAAAAAAAAGACATTTTTATTCAGGGTATCCTGTGACAGATGTAGATGAAAGATGTTTTTCGGTCCCTTTATGTAACTTCTGTTAACAATGCGGAAATTCTCTTTAAAAAACCTATCTGACATGAAGATGTGACTGGGTCTGTACAGGTACCACTCAGACCATCTCTTTTGGTAAAGAATTTAAAAGTTGCCAGGGAATATACAATAACCAAATGCAGTAAAAATTTTTATCTTCGATCGTAATATACTCAAGAGAAAAGGACTGATTCCTAAGCTGTACACCAAATTTAATCAAGAAGGAGAGGTCAGAAAGGCTAACTAAATGGAGGCATGCCTTGTATACTCAGACAGGGCCAACTTTTACAGAATACTCTGCAGGTGGTACCTGGCTTCAGCCAGGCTGTAGGACATGTTTCCTAATGTTGATGCATCTTGCTGGAGGTGGTGTGGACAGAAAGGATCCTTTTCCTCCAAGTGATGTTTGTGTTTGCCATTCTCAAAATTCCTGCTAGTAGTGACCTGAATAATAGACATCATGGTGGGTAACGTCCCTTAGTATTTATCTGGCTGCCTGCTTAACACTCCTCTAGAGAAAGTTATGCAAGAAGAAAACCAGATATAAATCTTGCTATAAGCAGTTAAGCTTCTCATGAGGAAAAAAAAATAATTTTTGTACAGATTGAATTATAATTTTCAAGGAAAAGTTTTTAAAAAGGCTAATAGTGAAAATGCATTAAAACCAACAGTAAGAAATACTTTAAATGTATCAGGAAGAATACAATAAATAAGTGTCTAGGTCAGCTGGACCACTAAAGTTGTAATTAAAAAGAATGAAGAGATTGTGGAGAAATTACATTAATTCTTTGTAATCAGTCTTCACTAATGAGGATGAGGCAGACATTTCTAACTCAAGGTTAATTTTTACAGATGAGGCGTTGTCAGAGAGGGTGGCCTCTGAAGTTGAGGCATTAGAGCAACTAGATAAAGTTAATGGTAGAAAATCCCTGGGGCTGGATAGTTGTCATTTGAGAGCTTTAAAAGGGAAAAACAAAAAGTAGCAGAACTACTAACTAAAATATATAATATACCTATAATAGCAGGAGCCATTCCTGAAGATTGATTTTTATCTAAAGAAAGAAAGAACAAAGGATGACCTTGGGAGTTATAGAAAAGGGAACAGTGCTTAAGTACCTCTGAAATTGTCCCAAACCATTTCCATAACCAGCCATTAAAGGGGCCTTTTAAAAACCACCTAGGTATTATTGCTATAAATATGACACATTTTTAAATTGATCTTCACAGCCTCTCCAGGTGTAATTTTTTTTTTCCAACCTTATCGAAATCCAGGAAGGAAGCCACTGAATTTTAGCTAGGAATAATTTATCTTGACTTCTGAAAAGCATCTGATGATGTCCCTTGCTAAAGAATGTTGCCAAACACTAACAGCAACAGACTGAAAACAAAAAATTCTGTCATGTATCAAAAACTAGTTGATGGATAGGATGTGGTTTGTAAGTACTCATCAGACAACCTGCCTAGGTGACTCAAGATTTAACACACTGTAAATTCATAAATGGCTTGCAGGAAGGATGGTCAATTTTCCACGCAAATTCTCATTTTGCAAAGGCCAGGCAAGCTGTGTTATTGTCACTTTAGAAGAAACCCTAGCAGCGATACCTGCAGCAATCTTTGAGAAAGCCAGGTACTCCCCAGCTGGACCCCTGAGTCTTGGGGCACGTGCACGTCTGGAGAACACGAGGTGAACGCTCACTCCTCAGCACGTGCCATGGGACGTGCTGCACAGGAGGGCAGCACAGCTGCTGCAGAGTTGTGGGCTCAGTTTTTAAAATAAACTGCAATTTTCAGGAACAAAACCACCGAGGGAGGGCATAGGCTACCTTTTGGTGTGTAGAAATAGGTTTGTCCCCAAAAAGAAGGCAAAAATACCAGGGAATGTCTTAAAGCCAAACATCCAGGATGTTCTTACGTTTTACCTCGCCACTGCATTTAGCTAAAGGCTCTTTGATTCTGGCCTTCCATTTCATGAAAGAAATAACTATTTTGGAAATATATTTACTTTACTAGTGATATTATATTGTTGGAGAACATTGCAGAAAGAAAGATTGTGAAAACCATGATGAATAATGGAGACCAGTTTATTCTGTGGCACATTAAATCATTGGGAATAATTTACAAAGCAATACACAATTAATGACTAGATGGAAAATATTTCACAAATGATTTTGCATCTCAAGCTCTCTCATAACCTATGATCATAGAATCATAGAATGCCCTGAGTTGGAAGGGACATACGAGGATCATCAAGTCCAACTCCTGTTGCTACATATGACAACCCCACAGTTCACACCATGTGGCTGAGGGCATTGTCCAGTCCCTTCTTGAACACTGTCAGGCTTGGGGCCGTGTCGCCTCCCTGGGGAGCCTGTTCCAGTGCTCCACCACCCTCTGGGTGAAGAACCTTTTC
Organism: Columba livia; assembly: GCF_036013475.1. NCBI lineage: Eukaryota > Metazoa > Chordata > Aves > Columbiformes > Columbidae > Columba > Columba livia. Next base: position 183,688,498 of record NC_088602.1, on the reverse strand, counting down.
CTAATGTCCAACCTAAACCTTCCCTGGCACAATTTCCTGCCATTCCCTTGGGTTCTGTAATTGGTCACTGAAGAGTTCGTCTTCTGCCCCTCCTCCTCCCCTTGAGCTGTAGACCGCAATGAAGACTCCCCTCAGTCTCCTCCACGCTGAACAAACCAAGTGACTTTAGTTGCTCCTCATATGGCTTCCTCACCTTTGAAAGAAGCAGATTGATGCCAAAAAGTGGTTTGCAGCTAAACACAGCATTTTTTTAGCAGAACTAGTAAGTTTTGACAGGCGCTTGCTTGCAACGGTAACAGTTAAAATCTGGAATAGTGTTTATCAAAGCAGTAACTGTATTTCCCACTGATTATCAACAACAGTGGAGGGAGAGCTATATAGCTTTTGACATCATAACAACCTCTAAGCTGTCTTAAAGTGAACCTTTATAGCTTTTGCTAACCTTTAAAAAGAGTTGTAGTTTTATTACATTTATGGACTATTATTTTTGTTGTTGAGCTAGAAAAGTATAGATAACTATGTTTTAAAGTTTTGTTGTAGTTGTAAAACTAATGACATGCTACTACTTTCCAACAAGGGAGACAATAGTAAATTAAATTAGATCTTAATGTAACCATATCATATTAGTGCTTTTGGCAGTTTAGCTGTATTTGTTAAAGGTATTATTTCTTAATAATTGTAACCAAATATGCCAGTAAAACTTTCTAGGGCATTGTGGACCAGGCCAGAGTGACTTTTTCATTTACATGTTAATGGAGTCTGCTCCAAGTAAAGTTAATTGAAGAACATGCATAAAGATTTGTTTGTTCTGTGGACAGATGCAATAGAAAAATCTGTTTAAAGCCATACACTAGGGTATGAATATTGATGTGAAAAGGAAAGTAAATTATTATGGGGAAAGTAATTTTTATCACATACGCAATATAGCTGGAATTCCATCGAGGGAAAAACATATATGCAGTTTCATACATTCCTTAATTTCAAATAAGAGACAGCAGTGATTAAGAAACTAATATACTCTTTGTTTCCCTATTGTGTTTCCTGCAGTGTTTCTATATTTCTCATTCTAAATTGCTAATTCTCAACTGTCAAGGTGGACGACCTCAGGAGGATGTGCAGTATATCCTTGAAGCCTCTAAGAGAATGTCAGCTGGACTATGTTTTTCCTTTTCATTTTCCTTTTCCCTCACATTTTCTCTAAGTCTTCTTCTTTTAAAGCCATGTGAGAACTGAACATTTCCCCTGAGGGACCACAAGCAAGCAAGACTGTGGGCCGATTTCCTGGAGCTTGATCTGTGAGTGTGTTTTCCTTTCCCTGGCCGCAGCCCGTCAAGAGATAGATATGCTTTGGGCAGCATACACCTGAAAGGGAGATGAGGGGCTGCAGCCTGGGGCTTCAGGAATTTGGAGCAGATAGGAAAATTGTGGGCATGGTGCTGGGTGAAAGAGATGCCTGAGTTATTTAATTGAAGAAAACAGATCCAGCCAAAATAAGGTTCTGAAAAGTGTTTAGGCTGCTATATTTTGGGACAATTCCTTTCAGAGAGTCTACTTATGACTACGGATAGCCAAGGACTCGATTCACTTGTCTAAACACAAGATCTAGTGCCATCTCAGAGATCCTTTGACTCCAGCTGTCATTACAAGAGGGCACATGTGTTTTTCATATATCCTATGTTAAATCTGGCACTCCCATGTAGATACCTAAGATACTCTGGAACATCTAAGATGCCACTAGACACCTATGTCAAGTAAACAAGCTGAGCCTTCAGGATGGGATTCAGTTGGAGATTAAGACACCACGAGGTAGACATCTACCTGTAGCTGTTGACACATCACCTGAGTACCTAAATCCCCGTAATAGACCATGGGATTCAGATCAGTTGCAGTGTCATTTGAGATGCTCTTGGGGTTATCTGAGACATCCACATGGGGCTGGTAAATGTGACACAGTCTTGAGACCTTTAGGAGTGGAAGCTGAAGGTGAGGTGGAATTTGTTATGCATTGGAAATGCCAACACCCAACTTTGTTTAATCAGCTGAATAGTGACTGCTATTCTGTATTTAATCAATACTGAAATAATACAGTTTTCCTAAAACATCTTCTCAGCATTTTCACAGAAACTGGCAAATGACAATTTTTATAATTTTGATGTTTGACTCTCACTAGTTATATAGTGTTGCTACATTTGCTATTGCCAAAGATCTTTTCAGAAATAAACCAAGACACATTTGGCATGGTTATAGAAATTGAAGCAGAAGTGCAATGTCACAGATGCTTGGGATGACTTTCAGGCTCACTGATCCCATGAACCCCCAGACAACCAGAAAGTGATCAAAACATTATTGCATTCCTTGTTCTTTAACTATACCACATGCAAGAACAACAAGAAAGAGTGCAACCTAGAAGTGCCAAGGCAAACCACATGTCACATGAGAATCACCATGGGCAGAAGAGAACCAGCGAGAAAAGTTCTGTGTCACTATTGAGCTTCTATAATAATAGGCTATGTCCCCTTTCTCCCTGGTCCCAGCCATATACTTCTGCTATTATACTTGCTGGCACTGTCTCTGGGGCTTATCTGATCCCATGGAAACTAGATTTAGGAAGCTATAATAAATGAGCAGAAAACTAACCTTTGCAAAGAGATGAATAATGAGAACTAAGTAACCAAACATTTTCCTGTCAGTTTAATGAGCTGAACCAGTTCATTCCAGAGGTGGGCAAGTGCCAAAGTCGGCTCAAAGGGAGAAGACTGGAAGAGTGGTAAAAATGAGACACATTTTGTGGCAGCTTGCTTTTAGGTTCACTAAAGTGTAATATTTAACCCTGTTCTCAGGTGGATGGATCTGTTGGTTTTTAAAAAGTTCTGGACTATTGCAATGTCAACAATATGCTTAAAATAGTTAGACTTCTCTTTTTCAGTGGAAACATACTTTGAGTACTACAAAAATAATTAATGGCATTTTTTTCTTCTTGCAGATTTATAATGTGCGGTGCTTTATGAAAGGTGCCAAAAATCCTGAGTCATAGAAGTGCCAGAGCATGTAGGTGATAGGAGAGGAGATGGGGAGTCTCACAGCAAGCCAACTCCAAAGCCCAAGCTCTGCAGTGTGCTCTTTGTAATAGAGCTCCCTGGTCTAGCAAGAGCTGCCTTAGAGGTTTGTGAAGTGTGACTGTCACAAGCTTGCTTTTGTTCTGTACAGCTGAAAACAGAGAACTCTATACTTGAGTAAGCAGATAGGTCTTCACTTGCGTAATGAAGCTGTGTGTGAGGGGGAAGGGTGTTCAATTAACATGCTACTTCTTCACACCAATGTGTAGTTGAACTTCTTTCTCATTTGTTATACTTTGCCTTTGCATTGCTGGCAAGTTTGTACCTTATAAATTGCTATAGATTCTCTTTCAAATGTTTATTTCATTAGCACACAGATCTAATAAGACTGAGTCAACAGACTTGGTGCTGCTAATCTAGCCCTGTCAGATATGACGTTCTACAAACAGGGTGTCTAGTTTCTTTGGACAGGAGCTGGATTTGTTGGATACCAACAGTTGCTTTACGCAATCTCCTAACAGCTGAAAGAAATTGGAAACAGTAAGTAACCTTTTATTTAGGACAGACGAAGATTAAAGTCATAGAAAGGAAAAAAGAAACAACAGAATTCAAACTCATATTTAATATTTTTAATAGTCGCATTCTGGTGTAAATTTAGTTCTGTAATACAAGCATGTTCACTCTGTTTTTGCTGTCCCCACAAAGAATATGACTGCACTGGGATCTTTGGGGTATCCCCTCTAACTCAGCTAATTTAGGCACATTGAATAGCTGTCTGTGAAGAGATAGTACAGAGAACTTGGCTTCTAAACTTAGGTCCTGTGTATCAAACGTTGGTTAAATGCCTCAGGTAGTCTTAAATAGATGGTGTGAAAACCCTCTTTTGTATCCAAGTCAGTGGACCATTTGGAAACACACATGCTAACAGACCATCAGATAGTGAAACTAGAGCTAGAGGTCATTGCAAACCATCCCGTCTTCAGCATTTGCATTTAAATAACAGGCACTCTGATGACATAGAGTTAGAAGAAATACCCTTCTTTCACTGGACTACATAAAACTGATGGAAAGAAATTACCAGTAAAGACTTTCCAGATCAGGGTTTGGCCTCTTGGGTGTCACAAAGTAGACTCTGAAAGATACACAACAGCATTTCAGCAGTTGGGTACCATGCTTTGCTAAGTTACTTAAGACATTACAAGTAATGTATTGTTTAGTTGTACCCATGTACACCATTAAAGCTATTCCAGTGTGTCATAGAGTAAGCAAGTTGAGGTCATAATACGCCAGCTGGAGAATATTAGGGAAAAATGTTCCTTCAATTTCTGCTTAATGTTCTGATGACAATAAAGAAGCCACTTACTTGTAATGTAGATGTGTTTACTTACACTACTTTATAACTACCCTTCTCTGACACCAGCTCCTGTAATATCTCTTACCGTTTCTCATTCTTGAATTTCTCTCAGACTTTTCAGGAAGGAGTTCTTTATTTCCATCGTGTTTCTTTTGCAGAAAAAAAAAGAAAGAAAGAAAGAAAGAAAGAAAGAAAGAAAGAAAGAAAAAAAGAAAAAAAAGATTAAATTAACTGTAGCAAGATGTTACGGTAGTTGTTTTGGTGTTTTATTTTTGTAATGAAACTATATTAGAAGGAAAAATTATATAAACACATAAGCCACATTTGGCAATGGTCTACATAAAAGTTTTATGGAGATGAAACCCTGTAGGGTTCTTTTAGAGATAATTATTCCAATATGCAAATTAAAACTGTGCATTATTCATTTTTTTGTCAAATAATTTTCATTTGCTTTGCTGTTCTTATAATAAAAATCTGCCAACAGGGTTTCCTCTTAACTCGTCTAAGGAAGCCTGTGAAGAACACTCCATATTTAACTCTCTTTTAGATCACTGTGGCTTGAGAATACTTTTAATCTCTTTTCCATTTATAACTGTACTGCTTGACCTTTTTGCAGCAAGGTGTCTTGTATATAAAATGTCAAAGAGAGGATTATAGACATGGGACAAAGATATAGTTTAATTAAAAAAAGTCCTGTGAGACTGAAAAAGGTTACTGGCCCAGATCACAAATATTTAATGCCAGATTACTATTTATGATGTTAAAATAACAAAAAAGGGTTTATGGGTAACTTGTAATTGACCAACCTTTACAAGTGCATATGATAATATTAAGCTTCAAGTAATAACTTTCATATTAGCTTGGAAATCAGTTTTAAAAATTTAAGAAATACCTCCTTAATGTTTTCTGTGTGTTACAGAACTATCTTTACAAAATGAAATAGGCTAATGGTTTAAGGTCTGTTTCTAATTCAAAATGGTGCTGTAGGAGAGCGTAGAATAAAGCATGCTGTTTTGCAATTTTTTTGTGTATTCATTGGTTTCTGCCTCTGACATTTAGGCATGGATAGGAGCATGGGTTTAATACTGAAAGAACAGTTGAGAAACACCAATCTAGATTGATTGCTGATTTTTCCCCCAGAAACAGTGAATACATTCCAAATCTGAACAGTCCTACCAGGCTTCTCCACATGCGTTCACACTGTAGGACAATGTGATGGGACAGTCATTTTTGCAGTTCAGAGACAAAGAGAAGGCCATGCACAATTATTCTCTGAAACAACACAATTTACTAGTAAAGTTGTAAACCAAAATGAGTTTATAATGGCACTGACTGGATTTTGGCTCTGGTCTGCTTGTTAACGGAACAACAATTCAGCAGTGGAGAAACAAGGAGATTTGAAGACTGATTTTAAGAGAAATGAATTACTCATATATGTCTCTGGCTTTCACTGGCAAACTCATGGAGATATCAGAGAAAAACTGGCACACCATTTATGCAACTATATTAGTTAAGGTGTAGTAAATGTGTTGTGTAGTGCTAGTTTGTAACTGTGTTGAGTTCTATTTGATAGTATAACACCAATTTTGTGACTTTGGTTGAAGTCATTATGTAAAATTTTGATGATTGTGGGTGGAGATATTTAGAATATTATTAGAGAAAAATACTGCCATCATTCCCATGAGAAGCCCCTTGTCACTACGGGGCATGCTGGAATTACCAGGTACTGAATGGAGAAAAAAACCCTTACAATAGAGAGAGGTCTTAGTTGTGTCCTACTATGCCAGCCAGTACATTTCAAGGAAGGCAATAGTGTAGAAAGTAGGGGCAAAGACAAGACTGGCAATGAAGATAAGGATTTGGAGAGCAGATGAAACAGCAGGTGTAACAGCAGGTATTCTGAATAAACCTACACAGTTACTGCCTGGTTGGAAAGCAGCACATACAGTATTTCAGGAAAAAAAATCAAACTGAATACCTGAAGAAATTGTAGTCTGATTTTAAGATTACACAAAAAATGCTAGACTAAATGGACAGATGTTAATAATTAAAGACGTGAGTAAATAGAAAATGTAATATGATGCAATATGGATTGATCACAGTAGAAAAGCCTGGTATCTTTGATCGGATAATAGATTTTATAAACAAAAGAAATGTGATGGATCTCATCTAAAAAGAGGTCATATATTAAGCATGGTGTCATGTAGCAGTTATTATAAGATATAGATGGTGGACATTAGCACTGAAGCAGTAAAGCACACAGGGAAATGTCTGGGATGTTCTTGGGTTGATGTTAACATGAAGTCATGAAAGGTGAGTTTGGAAAACGCTACATTTGAGTTCGTCCATGTTACACTGACAAGTTGTGATTAATCTTCAATATAGAAAACTGGGCTAACATTAAAAAAAAAAAAAAAAAAAAAAAAAGACCAAATTTTTCAAAGTAAATAATACAAGACATGAAGTCAGTTGCTTGAGGGTCAGTGACCGAAGTCCCTTCTCCATCCCACCTGGGACAGACTGCAGGCTGTACTTCTGCTTCTCAGGGCTCCCAGACTGTTTGGTATCCTGGAGCAGAGACCTTCAGCATCTACCAGTGTCATAAGTGTCCATGTAAAGTAGCTGCTCATTGTCATACAGACCTCAGCTGAGTTCCCAGACACCATATTACCAAGTTGCTGTCATTTCCTATGGGTCAACAAATATTGATTATAATCAGCATTTGCTGCCAGGCAGTTTACACAGCTCCCACCCTGCTTGTTGGCAGTGGGTTATTCCATTTTTACTGGTTTACCTTTCCCATGTGCCATACAAACCTGAAGCCTAATTGATCACTACAACGCAGGGCTCACATCAGCTGGGCATTGCAACACTTGGTGCTGTGATCCCTTTGTAATTTTGGGGATCTAACCCCCAAACTTATACATCGTGTAAAGAAGTGGAAAAATCAGAGATTTATTTTTTTGCTACATGTATGCAGATTTTCATTCAGTGTAGGCTCTTAGTGGTCAGTCAAAGGTTTGTCAGGTATGGACCTGAAAACAAATGCCATGTTGTTTTTACATTCAGAAATATTTGGTATGTTTGCAGGGTTGCAGTTTTCAATAAATATTTTGTGTAAGTAGAACTCACTGGTATAACTTTTCTTGATCATAGAGCTATATTAAAACGTTGAAAAACCTTTATTTTTAACAAGCATACTACAGTCAAATAACTCCGCCTTTCTCTCATCCCTCTGTACTATTCTGAAATAAAATTAACTTTCAAATATGCTGTGAAGAATAAATACATTTAGCATCACCAACTACATTGATCCTTTTAGTTGTGTCAAATCCAGCCAATGCCACCAGATTTACATTTCAGATTTCTCACCTGTGGTGTAGTCACAATGTTACCATTTCCCATCCTGTGAGACATATGGGCTGCTCCTGTAGATCTGGCAGGGACAGACCTCACATTGACTTCAGTGTTTGCAGACTCCAGCCTTTACTTTGTCTGCTGATCTGTAAGGTAGTAGCAGAAAGGATAATCATGATCTGACATCATTATCCTTAGGCACAGTGTATGTGCAGATTTTGCCAATTTCTGTTGAACTCCAATTATACATGCACCAAATGTTTTCCCTAGTAGATCTATCAGCAAAAAATTATTCTCATATACATTTTTTTCCACAATGTTTTTTCTCAGACACAGGGCCACGACTCTTGTCTAGATCTGCAGAGAAAGTCAATGATCTCCTTCTTTATCCTTCTTTCCAATAGGTCTTTTCTGTTCTTACTGTACTGGGTATGGCTTCGAAAACATAGCTCTGTAAATCACCTATAAACAGAATTTGGTGTAGTGATGCCCGTTTAAATCAGCAGAAAGCCTGATGATGTTGTACTGAGCTGTACTTTGTTCATTCATTTCAAGAGTTGCCTTGAGCTCTGTCCTCACGTAGCAGTGACACTTAGTCAGGGTATATATACCTAGGATATGGTTTTATGTTACAGCTGAGCTAAACTGAGGGCTTGCTTCTCGTAAAAGCAGGAGGTGGCAGTCAGTCTCCTGCCTACTCTGTTCTTTCCTTTGACTCTGCTCCCAGCTGCTTGATCTTTTCCTCCTTTGCGTCAGTCTGATGCTCATCTGATCACATGATGAGTTATGACACTAAGCTGGCAGAAAAATGCTTCTTTCTATTTTATTTTTTTTTTCTAGATTTGTTTTTGCAGTTTTAATGAATTAAATTGGCCTCTAATGCCACCCACTGAGCTTCGGCTCCAGCTGGTGGGAGCCCACAGCTGGACTCCAGACCATGGTGTGTGTGCAGGGAGAGGGCAGCAGGACCCTTATCAAGGCAGCAGGGAACCAGTACCTTGGTCACCACCACCCTTTAGTACAGAGCTAATGGCAGAAATTCTGTGGCATTTCACGTCACATTCAACTCGGGTTGACTGGATGACAACTGGGTATGCATCATGTACATTTGAAAATATTCACAAGGGAAGCTCAACAACACTCTGCCCTTTGTATTTCTCCGAGGTAGTCTTAACTGTATCCCAGACCTTTGAAGCCATAACACACAGCATACTTTGAGACCCAGATGCCTCTAACTCCAGAGCGGGCAAGCACTCTATGCATTACAAAGTTTTGATCTGCAAATTTGAAAACTGAAAATATTTTCAGGCAAGTTCACATTTCCTGAGCGAAACTCATTGAAATTCTCAAGGCTCATCTTAAACTGCAAGCAGACTCACTTAATTTGTTATGTGCCCAGTAGCTATTGACAAAGATATTACTCACCGTTCTTGTCTTTCTTTTTTCCAGAGAAATCTTCCTTATCTTCCTGTGTCTTTCACAAGTGCTGTTTTCCATAATCCATCAGATTTCATATTATCAGATTGTTTGAAGATGTATGTTGAGATTTCTTTGCTTGCTTAGCAGTATGTAAACATCGGAGACCTCAGTTAGATTTATATGACAAAGGGAGTGACAGGATCTCTTTGACAAAGCTAAGCAAGGAGTCTAAAGTATTAGACTTCTGGAGAATGTAGGTTGAAATTAGTGGTTATGACCCTTCCTCCACCAGTGGCACAGTAAACACCCAGGATGATTTTTCCCTGTAGCCAGAATGTAAAGCCAGGGGGATCCTGAGGGGCCTAAGGAAACTGCCCTGGTCAAAATCTAAAATGGAGGTCTATCAAGAGTTTTGCCCCAGATTTGAGGGCTGACTCAACTGTTCTGCAGGATTACATCATCTCAGGGAAGATATGACTCAAAAGAGTATCTCACCAGTTCCTTCCCCTTTGTGGGACTCTCTCCTTAGTCCTGAGTAGAATTCACTATAAAGTCTAGCTGACTGCATGTACATACATAATATATATAAAATTAAATACAAATAGGATGTTACTAATAGAAACAGAGAGGATTGTGGAGTTATTTGCAAGTTTAATTGTCCCCTTGGAATTTGTAGATATTTAAATAAATTATTTGGGAGTAGAGACAATTATGGTGTTCTTGCTGAAGATGAGAATACAAATTGCCATGTCTCAGAGTATAACAGATCTACAGTTCTGCCAGCGACATATCTTCTCTTGCTTAGGTGGGAGTTGTATCTTAAAGCACTTTCTTACTGACCATGCAAGAAAAAGTGCATCATGTGAACATCACTAGACTCAGTGCTGCAGGGTACTGTAGGTTTACTGACAGCACTATTGCAGATAAGCAGTAAAGTGTCCACAGTGCAGTACTATAGCATATTGTTATTGCCAAACCTACTGTTGTTGTCATGCAGCTGCTACTGATTCTTCAGATGAAACCATCCCATTGTTTGCCTGCCATCTTCTGCTACTGTGGTGGAAGTTTGCTAATACCATAAGCAGTTGCTTGCTACACAAACTGAAAAGAGAACTTGAAATGTTTCTGTAATATTTTCAAGTTACGTTCTGAAACCCAGGTGATCAACTGAACACTCTTTTATGATGTAGCAATATATTTTGTAAAATGAAGAAATATATTTTTTTTAAAAAAGTGAGCAATTTATAGTGTCACAAACCCAATTTATTGCAACAATAGTTGTTCTCAGAAGGTTTCATTTTCTTTAAATAAGCTTGAAAAACACCATTAGGGATCCCAGATCCTAAGCTGTGAATTTTCAGGAGCCATGGAAAATATCAGAAGGGTAAAAGAATGACTGTCATCATCTGAGCCCACCAGATTTGTCTGCCTGCACAAAAAAAAGCTTAGAAAGGGTCAGATTTGGCCAGATGGGAATCTCTGTGATACTGTCCATATGTTTTAACAGGTGGAAGGGTTGCTCAGTTCTTTACTCTTCTGCTTGGACGTGACTGATGTTTGGAGGAGCTCAGGGGTGCCCGCTGGGCAGAACCAGTTCCAACACTCTGAAGCTGCAACAGATGGGGTAGGACAGAGGCATTCACAAAGTCAATCTTTAACTCCTTTGCAGTGAAGAGAAATAGTTTCCTTCAGGGGGCATGGAGAGCAGTTAAGCAAAGCTCCTGAACTCTCTTTCCAGTAACTCTGCAGGGAACTCAGGGAGATAGTTTAATTGGTAATTGCTGCTGCACTGATACAAATAATAATAAAATTTGTGCTCATTTTTTGTATAGTTTGAGATGAAATTTCTACCAAAATGCATAAAAATCATGTTCACCATTGTAGTTTTATTTTCACAATTCATGCTCTATTCACTGAATAAAAGACATATGGAGGGGAAGAGAATGAGAGGAATGGAAATGAAGTCTATACTGAGGATATGTGTGAAGTAAAGTCCTTGCAAACTCTCAAGGTCAATAACATGAAAAAACATGTAGGAAACTTAACAAGCAAGCAAGAAAGTAAAAATGACCCCATATTTAAGAGAAGCCAGACAAGAGAACACAGCTTCACCTTTACCCTACTGCTGTTTACATTTCCTGTGGTTTTAGTTTGCTGTACTTACTAATATGAGATTCTTGGAGAAAACAAGCAACATAAATTTGTACATCCATCTGTGACAGGCAGCAACCTTCACACAAAACTGAAGGGACAGTTCAAAACCTAAGCATCTGAGGAGAGTATTTCCAAGGGAACCTCTCAGAACTCATCACCACACTTCAGACTGAGAGGAGATTACAATAAAATATTCACAGGCAATTGAATAGCAGCAAAAAGCTTAATAAATGAGAACTTCCTTAGCCCAAGTATATTTGGGACTTCATGGTTATGTAACAGACCTTTGCAACAAATTAAAACACACTTGCAATATTTATCATATACCTGTTGTATAGCCAAGGAACTTTAAGCTGTAGAACAATGCTGTTACATTTTTAACAGGGTTATGAAGCCAATAAGATCCATTTTTAACCCATTAAAAATGCAATACATGACCTTTCTTACCACATTTTCCATCAGCTTCAAAAAAAAAAATTAAAGCTGACAATTGCACGTTCCTTGTGATGCAATTTTGCACATAAATTTTGAAAGAAAGTTCAAATTTTTGAAAGCTTACGTGCAAAACCTGACCTATAGGAACTCTAGCCAAAAAAAGAAAAATCAGTGACATTGATTTTCCTCCCCTTGAAGAAAATACAGCAGCTGTCTGACATGATGGTTACAGATCTGTCAGGATATGTAAACTGGGAACAATCAGAAAAAGAAAACGGTGATGAAAGGGATGTTTACAGTTTCTGGGAACTTAAGCTGCTTCTGCATCTTCCTGGGCTTTTGGGCTCTTACTGCACATTGCGGACTTCAGAAGGTCTGGGCTCCAGTTGTAGAGATGGTAAATGAGGGCCCTTGGATACACTGGAATACCACTGCTGTCCATGCAGCCCTTGCAACCCTGGGTCTCCTCCAAAACAAACTTCTAGGAAACTAGGTAGATTTTAGATGGAAAACCTGCCTGTATTTCAGAAAAGGTTTACCCAAATATATATGTCTCCGTGTAACCATTTTTGCTTAAAAGCCATTTGCTGGGAAAAAGAAAATCCTGGAAGTACTAACCAGCTCTTTTCAGACCTGTGACACTGCAGTTAGTTGGACTCCACTGAAACAGTGACTAAGCAGTCAGGGATAAAAATAAAACACTGGTTCACTTTTCATTCATGGTCACAGAGTAAGATTCTGGATATGCTGAGTAAGCAGCGTATGACCGCTTATAGTGTCACTTTTATGCTATTTTTTATGAACTACTCCACTGATAATTAATATGACTAATAAATGAATGTCAAAAGCTGTAGTTGTTTAGGTCTGGGCTAATATTCCTAAGTTATCCATGTTTTGTACCTATGAAGTTTTTAGTTCTTTTAAGCTATATGGAACAGGAAGAACTGTTCCAGTTTCAACAATATATGCTTTTATCTAATTCCCAGGGTAGTTTTTAACAAGCTGTTCTACCATATCTAGTGTAGGGACTAAGTGTGCTTATATTTTGTTGATATACTTTGCTGCTGGACTGTGATCAGGTGCTACTGCCAGTTTCATTAGCTTTTTGGCAGTCCTTTACACAGATGATTATAAACTGCATTTGTGGGGTCTAGCAGCAGTTGCAGGAATTGATTTTTAGGAATTCATTTTACTCCTGCTGTGGGGACAGAAAACACAGTTTTACACCATTGCTTGTGCAGTTCAAAGATGTCCTAACAGGTCCTTTAGGGTTACTTTTTGCTGTTATCTCCTGAATATATTTGGCCTGCAGGGGAAAATTCAGGAATGTTGTGAATGGGTTATTGCTACGTATAACCATACTAGCAGACTAATATTTGAGTGTCCGTGTTAGCAATGATTAAGAGGTACATTTGTCTCCATGCAAATAACTATTGGCACCTCCAGCTCTGATTAAGCCAGTGGTGCAGGGGTTAATGCCCAGAGCTGTCGAAGATGAGTTTGAAGTGTTCCCACCATGATGTGTATTAGAAAACAAAGACTCTAGGTAACAGAAACACAGAATGGTTGGGGTTGGAAGGGACCTCGGGAGATCACCTAGTCCAACTCACCTGCTGAAGAAGGTTCACCTAGAGTAGATTGCACAGGAATGTGTCCAGGTGGGTTTTGAATGTCTCTAGAGAAGGAGAGTCCACAACCTCTCTGGGCAGCCTGTTCCAGTGCTCTGCATCCTCAAAATAAAGAAGTTTCTTCTCATATTCACATGGAACATCCTATGTTTCAGTCTATGTCCACTCATCCTATTGTTGGGCACCACTGAAAAGAGTCTGGTCCCATCCTCTTGATGTCCACCCTTGAGGTATTTATAAGCATTGATGAGATCCTCTCTCAACCTTCTCTTCTCCAGGCTGAACAGACCAAGCTCTCTCAGTCTTTTCTCATAAGAAAGATGCTCCAGACCCCTAGTCATCTTTGCAGCCTTCTGATGGACTCTCTCCAGTAGTTTTTTGTCCTCCTTAAACTGGGAAGCCAAGAACTGGACACAGTACTCCAGATGTGGCCTCACCAGTGCAGAGTAGAGGGGGAGGAAAACCTATCTCAACCTGCTGGTTATGCTGTTTCTAATGCACTCCAGGATACCAATGGCTTTCTTGGCCACAAGGGCACATTGCTGGTTCATGGTCAACCTGTTGTTCACCAGGATTCCCAGGTCCTTCTCCACAGTGCTGTTTTCCAGCAGATCAACCATAACCTGTACTGGTTCCTGGGATTATTACTCTCTAGGTGCAGGACCATTGGCTTGTCTTTATTGAATTTTGGTTTGGTTGGTTTGGTTTGGTTGCTTTTGATTTTGGATTTGGTTGCTCCTGTTCCCTCTTTTCAGACTGTCTCCTCTAGACTGCCTTTTCAGACACCTTCCAAGCAGAGAAATCTGAGGGGTTTGCATCCATAACACCAGGTAACAGCATGGAGTGAAGGGTTAGCTGAGTTGACACTGAAATGTGTATGATAAGTTCAAGAGTAGATAGCACTTTTTTCCTGGGTAATACCCAGAGAAGATGTGGATAGATGTGATTCACATGCTATTAACCTAAGCATTAACATGTTTACCATCCCGATGCAGACACCCAGAAAGTCAGACTGCCTCCTGGCCAGGTCGTCACCAGTCAGGCAAAAGAAGCTGGAATAAAGTGTTTCTTGATAGTTCTGAAATCTCCAGGATGTCTACTGATTTCTAGCTCAGGTCACAGTTTAGATCATGATGATACTTTTCTCATGAGTCCTTGACTTACTAACTGCTAGCATGTAAACAATTTAATTTCTGTCAGTGATTTTCTTATCTTTCACAACTTTCACAGCTTTGGCTTACATCACATCTAATTTTTTTTTTTATTTTTATTTTTCCAGAACAGGCAAACCAATATCACACAGTCATGCAGAAAAAAAAAAAAAAAAAGGATGGTGGTTCATAGACAGCTTGGTTCATAGACAGCTACATCACAGGGTGTTTACTTCTGCTATCCAACAGATACTTTCACTTTTGTTCAGGTAGCTTCCAGGTTGACCTTTTCTTCATGATGAAGAAGAGTGTTGCTGATGTTGATGTCCTTCAGGCCCATTCCATTCAGTTCTGGATGCCCATCTGGAGTCTTTAGGCAAGGAAAGCTAAGCAATGGTTGATGTGGCCAACTTCAGGGACATAAGATTGAGGACTGAATGAGGCACAGCAGGCATTGGTTGCATGGTGGAGAGCACTGGAGAACTTCCATGTGTACTGTCTGCAGGAGATGACCATAACATGTTCATGTGTTTCATGTTGTGTTCCTGGGGTAGAACTAGTGACTTTGCCTTCACATCACACAGGTGGGCAATCGTAACAGTCTGTCCTCCAGATGAATTCTAGAGACCACTTAAAAGATCTGACTCATCTAAAGCAGCTCTTGCTTTTTATGTGGGAATGGGTGGCATGAGCATGCAGTCTCTGTGCCATACATCTTTGTTTCTGCGTAGTATTTGAAATCAAATATCTTACTGACCACTTCTGTCAGCTCTTTTCTTTTTGGAAAGAAATAACTGAACATTTCTCATGGAAGGTCCTTGCCATGGGAATTGTCACCTCCTCTGTAGCTCAGATTTGTTGCTCAGATAAAAGTTATATTTGCTTACTTACGGTTTTCCTTAGCCTGGGAAAACAGCCAAAGAAGAAAGGAAGATAACACCAAGATGGTTTGGCTTGTGCCAGTTTTTGATAGTGGTTATTCTAGAGTCCTGATAACTGCAAAGTCATAAATAGCACAATGGTCAGTGTGATAATAAAAAAAAAAAAAAAAAAGAAAATTGAAAGCCTCTTTTTAGAGACTGCTTGAAGTTCACTTCAGGACAAAAGGAGCTAAAAATCAGTATATGGCAACAAATGCTATGTGATTGCACCAGTTACATAAAGGCTTTTAAGTGTAAATCTCTTTAAAGTCTTTCCATATGGGGAAAATGTCAGTTGGGAGAACGTGGGTAAGTGTCATGGACCCTGTGGAATGTAGTCATGGACTTAGTTTGGTGAGCTGGACAGCTTCCCAGCTATCAGCAATTCCACTGTGGCCTAAGATGAGAAATGAAAGGCAGAAGTTGCTATATTTGGTATAAGTCAAACCTCTGAGCCATTAGAGCAACAAGAGGGTCTTTACAGGGGTGATTTCTGTGGCTCCCACACAAATAACAGGCTTGAGATTCACCCAGAAGTTTCACCTCTGAGGTTCTCACCCTCCAGGTCAGGCAAGCTTTTGTAAATTGATCTGACAGACAGCCTTGAAGAACTGCCTCTTCCAACAGCAGATGAGCAAAGGCTGTTGGACAACAGGTCCTTCGGCAGCAAAGAACAAATTCTGGCTCAAAAACTCTTCGATACACTTTAAGCTTCAGTAATTATCACTGAAGAGGCTGGAAAAACTAAAAGCAAGGACCATAATTCAGTCTGGTTTTAAAGGGTTATGAGATCTCCAAAGAATTAATGATGTGTTTCGTTTTTATTCCTTTCGCTGAAGACATGTGCATAATTTTATCCATTGCACTGTGCATGTACACTCCTTTACTAGCATTTTGATATGATAACCAGGTACAATTCTATCTGATGCTCAAATCTTCTAACCAGTGATCTCTAAGGACCTATGAAGAAAGGAGTACTAGGATAAAATATATGGGACACTTTTCATATTAAACACAGAAATTCTCCACTTCCAAGATGGGAAATAACACAGTTTGGAAAATAATTTTGTATGCGGTACACATTAAGTTTTGGCTATTATAGATCAGCATATACCATTTAAGCCAGCGGAGCTACTCCAGCTAGCAGTAGTTAAGGAATGTAGTGCTCTTAAATGGAATATTTCTTTTTTAATAATTATATACATTTTACATCAGGGTACAGCAACTTGTCTTTCTCCTGCCACTCACATGGCCCCATGTGCCATCTAGCGGAAAAGGTCAACCTTAAAAATACGCTGAACCTGAGCTAGGAGGGTTTACAGTGGAAAATAAAAAGGAAAAAAAATGCTAAGGAAAAAGGGAGTCTTTCTGTCTGAAGAGCAGCATATTGCAGGTGTAGATATATGATAAGTCAGTAGAGAAGGATAACATTTGATAATTTGGAATTAATAGGAAAATAATTTCCGTAATAAATAAACACATTTGAATCTTTAACTGCAAAGAGAGCAGTTCTGTCTGAGGGACAGAAGAACTTGTTATTCTGATTCTAGGTATTAGTCTTAATTCCATAAAGGTAATCTGGAGAAGGATAAGGACACAAAGATAAAAGATAAAAATTAAAAAGTACAGGTGGAGCTCAGAATTTGAATGATCTTGAAGGAAGTAGTAAAAGCAGTACTTAGAAAAAATGTTAATTTTCCTATTATCTGAAATGCAAATTTAAAAGAAAGCAGCGAAGTGTAAAGATAGGAAATAACACTAACAATTCTTTCATGCTTAAAAAGGGCTTTATGCTTTTTTCTTCCAGCTTGTCGTCTCCAGCTAGTCTGCCATAGAGATCTATTTTCTTTATTTTTTCTCATTGTTCTAGAATTCACCTCCTACATCTTCCTTCTTTCTTCAGAGTCTTTCCTCTCATTTGGAGTTTCTTACAGCTGTTCTTCCTGATTTGCTCATCCTACTTTAGTCTCAATTTCTTCTAATTTAGAGTAAGACTGTAAGTGCAAAACTAGTTTAACTGTATCAACTACTGAGTAATTCCTACAGAAATAATCTTTTGAGACACTTCTGAATCAACTTCCTCTCTACACTTAAATCGTAGCAGCATTTCATACTGTACTAGAAACATGGGAAACTAACAAGTACAGGCAAGTCAGGCAAATCCCAAATCCTCTCCACAGAGCCAGAACATGGCAGCAGTGCACTCAGCATCAATGCTGGGAGGAAAGATTTACTTTCAGCTAAAGCTTCTGCTCTGATACCAGGTAGGGAAAAAATTGTTACTGCTTAAAGCAAAGTGAACTAAGATCCCTCACAAATGAAATTTCAGGCAAGACACCAGTGTGCCAATGTTTGGCACATTCTCTGTGCCCTGGCATGCTTGGGTCTTAGGTGTGATTTGTTGGCACAGAGGAATATATTTGTGGAGGAAGTGGAATTAGCGCCATAAATGATATATCATTTTCCCCAGTCATTTAATAATCTCAAGCCATTTGAATGAGTTAGAGGGAAAAAAATAAAAAGAGAATAATGGAACAAGAAATCAAATGTAGGCCCTGGGTGTTTCTACTTTTAATGCCCATCTGTATTCAGTGTATGTGTTATTGCTGCAACTTCAGAAGCAAGGTCTGTTCTATTACCTTTAACATGCTACAGAAGTTGGCCTGGAAAATGTAGGCAAAGACAGGAAAAAGTGATTGTTGGCAAATTCTATCTCAGCAAACATACAGAGAATTTTGTGAGATAAAGAATGCTTGTTCCCCAGTCTAAGCATATACCTGTCAAGTAAGTCTCAGCATTTCTGGCAGCCTCAGAGGTGTGGGAACTTCTCAAAGAAAATATTCCCCCAAATCTTTCACAGTGGAAAGTGTCATTCAGCTGAAAGATGGGACTTGCTGACTCCTCTCCCCTTGTTTCTGTCCTAATAGATGTCTTCTCTGGCTGGATAAAGATTTATCTATATGTCTTCACATGCTAGCATCAAACATATTTGCAGAAGAACCCAGCATTACATTCCTTAGCTTTCTGATCCAAGACAGGGCTTTAATCAACAAAGACTATCATAACATGAATTAATTTTTCTGGAAGAAAAAAACTGCTGGGAAGTGCAGAATTTAAGTTATTCTAATTGCACTGCTGGAGCAGTTCTTTATATTCTCTTGTCCTGCTACTCACTGCTTTAAAGGCATAGTTCTATTATAAGTGAACTTTAAATCTGTGAAATGTGTAGAGGTGCTGCAAACATAATCTGCATGCTGGTATTCACTGGAAGAGCTCAATGATGAGGAAGGGTGACTATGCAGTTAACTTCTTCAAGAGCATGTAGCACATCAGCTGTTGCTAATCAGGGAGCTAGACCTTGCTCTCAACAAATTGTGCACGAGCATGTTTTCTACTGGTGTGTATATATATGTATCACACTTGTAGAACTTTTCCAAGTTATTCCAAAAGTGTGTTCCCAAGAAAACATGCCCATAAAATAGTGTATTTCTTTCTCCCTATAAAACATAGGTATACCATGCTAATTTCTAATTTCAAAAGCAGGGAGAATATAAGACTACAGCAGCCCATGCTCTTGAGAATGAGCAAGATGCTAGCTCACCCTGGGACCAAGAAAAAACATGAAATAAATCAGAAGTATAACTAGATTAATTTAGGGTACAGTAATTAAAAGATAAAGTGCATTAATATTAGGTTATAAAATTATTGGCATGGATTTATTAAAATACACTTCAGCAGTCAGAGCCGAATAAAAGCTAATTTGCAACTGGTTGTAATGGCTTGGAATCAGCTTTAGTATTAGAAGAAAGTTCAAATAGAGTAGGAAAGAAATGTAATACAATAAAGCAGTGACTCATGGGACTGATTGGGATAATGAAATGCATTTCAGTGAATTCTGATGGGCAAAGTATTATTACAGTGCAGCTTATAAACAAGAGAGGAATAGATGAAATTTACAACAACAGTACTATACTGTCACAGTGACTTTTATTACTATAGAAATTATTTCAAAATGTGAAAGGTACTGTACTTAGTGTTTGAATAACTAATTTTAAGTGGCTATCTCTATTTTACTGAGCTTTGTTGTCTATCAGCATCCAAAGTTTAGACTCTGTGTCTACTCCTTGATAGAACTGCTAATATGCTGTTCATCTTGTCAGCTAAAATGACAGAGCAGACATTCTGCTCATGTACTAATATGAAATCCAGGGAGGCTGTGGAAGTTTGCTTTTTTGCCTGCTCTGTGGGGGCCTCCTGTGGCCTGAATTAGACGGCTTCTTCTTGTGCAGCAAGGCAAAAATAACTCTTGACTTAGGATTTGTGAAAACACTATGGCTAATGCCAAGATCAGAGAGAAGTGGCTTGTTCCCTTTGTATTTTGAAAAATTGCTAGTTCCATTTTATGAACTTCTTAATTTATAAATTAGTTGCCTCATGTAAATATATGCTTTCTTGTTGAAATGTTCATCATTTTATAAACCCAAAAGTTGACTTTCCACAAAAACTCCAGATTTTAAACTTGTACAGCTTTCTTCTCCACTCAGCCATGTAATTGAAACTTACTAGGAACTGAGGAACACGGAACAATCATGTAATTTCCTTATTTTCCCAACTCTGTGTTGATAATGTTACAACATTCCCTTAATCTTAGGCACTTTTAGTTTGAAATGAAAACTATGAATCTTTTCTGGTTTTGGAATATTTGTTAAGAACATCTGTGAAGGGTGCTGAAGAAAACAGAGTATATGAGAAGATGATGTGTCATGTATCCTTTATATAATTTTAAGATAATGGTAGAATAATTTTGCATCTCATAAGCCATAACATTGCATTGATGGATTAATTAATTGCAAAAAGTGTCTTTCTGTTTGTTTGTTTGTTGTTTTTTTCTCCTTAGACTGTATGTTCTGCATGTCTCTTAGGGGGTTATACTTTTTTAGTACACTATATGTTTCAGGTATTACTGCAGTATAAGAATATGTTTCCGTATTACTCTTCTGGTTGCAGCACATCTGATTTAAGATGCGTCTTTCCCAGTTTCCCACCCATTGGCAACTATTTTTCATTCTTCTCCAAAAGGTTATATCACGTAGACACCTTAATTATGCCAATTACACTGCTTGCGTGATCTGGGAAATGTTATGGTTTTCAAAAAATACAGCTTATTATTTTTTGAGAAAGATGCATGCATATACCTGGTGGATGGTGCAGTTACACTGTTGAAGGAGCACAACCAAGGACCAGTGATCTCTTGCAGGAGATGAGGAATGAGCACCTCAAAGGTGAGGGTGAAAGTCTTAAATCACATCTCTGGCTGAAAATGGGCTCTCATTCACTAGTCCTAGTCTGTTTGCAGTTCATAGATGTGTGTCTTTTGTAAGTTATTAAATGTCTTGCCCTACAACATGATTGCTAACACCTAATGACAGCTCATATTTCACCTGGACAGCCCGTGAAACATGTTGAGTTCATGCCCTCTGTAAGACATTTGCATCATATGTCTCCTTATTCTCTCTCACACCTGTTGAGGGCATATAACAGAAAGGGAACATGAGCACTGGAGAAAGAGTGCATGAGCTTCACAGCAGGCACAGTTCCAACTGCCAACAAAATAAATCATATTACAGGAACATAAATGCAAAGCCAATGAATGCACCACTTGAGATGCTACTGTGAGTAAAGAACTGTTTGCATTCATCCTGTTTGCAGACATTTCCATGTCATGCAACCACATCAAGGGAAAAAAAAAAAACAAGCAGCATAATAACAGATTTGACAGGCCGCAAAATGCTACATGCTATATCAGACTATTCCAGAGTCCACAAGAGAGGTTACTCAGTAACAGGCAATGTCTTCCCCATGTGGAGTGAAGAAGAGGAAAAAAAAAAGCCCCATCTTGTTCCTGCCCAAGAAATACTACTCCTATTATGTGTGGATGTGTGAGAGTAAGGGTCATCTGTTTCTCAGCTACAATCAGCCTTTGGAAAGTAGCGTATTCACCCAGCAGGCAGCAGGTTTCAGCAATCAGCATGCATCAGTTGGGACAGGCTGTCAGTAGAATGCAGGAAAGCAGAAGGAAAAAGCGTACAGGAAGGTCAGTTTGCTGCCTCACTGTCTTTAGTTTCTCCCTCCCACCCACAAAGCCTTTTCTCCTACCTGTTCAAGCATTGCACAATGAATGTGTCAGACCAAACCACTGCAGTTCAGATGAGTTCAATGAACACAACTGGCTTAACAAATGGTGGATGTTGAGCAATCTAGTCCTCCTTTAAGGCAAAGCTTCACAGCCAAAATAGGCTTTTGTCTTGTACATCTACTTGATATATATTCTAAGAAAGTAGGAGCTTTCAGTGTAGTGGGAGGCAGTGTCTCTAGTGCTCACAGAAGCAGAATCATCTGAATTCAGTCTTTCGTCTGTGATAAACAGGTCTTTAGTATGCACTGAGCTCTGGGTTAATATATTTCTCTACACTAACTGGAGAGGAGCAACAGTTGTGAATGCAGGCTATCAACAACATAGATAAAGCAATTCTGCAGATGTGCAGATGAAGAGGTCACAAGAAGCTTCACTGACATTATCTTAGTGACTACTGGCTCCAGGCATGGGCCAAGGACTCCCTCTGCCAGAAGTCATCCCAGCTAGCACTGGGTAACACCAGTGACAAAACACTGTTGTGTAGTTGTCTCTATACACTCTCCAGTAATGTCATGCCTTTGGACTGGGGCCAAAGTGATTTCAAGCGGACTAACGCGGCAACCTCTCCCCTTAGTAACTCCTCCACAATGCATGATGTGAGGAACTCTCCCTAGAAATGTCTCTATGTTAGATCTGCCTCTTCACACCTCTCTGCCTCATTCTTTTTCCTGTCAGACTCCATGGTGCCCCTTTAACCCACATCCGATCCAGCACTTCCTAAAGAAAAGTTTCACCCAAGATGGAACTTAATCTTTATTTTCATTATTTTCCCCTTATTAGAGGTACTCTCTAAATATCACCATATCACTCTAAGGCAAGGAATAGGATGTAGAAGATGTAAGAGCATGAGAGGGTTATGTAAAGAAGGCCAGAGCAATCCGTAGAACATTGCAGATATGATAGTGCTATTAGCACCATTAATCTCGGTGTCATCAGTATCACTGTCATTCAGAACTGAAGCAATACCATAATCACAGCATATTGCCTATCATTAGTATAAACAGGGCAAAAAACAGCTTTGCAATACAAAACCTAAACTTAGGGTATGACTAACACTCTACAGCCATAGAGACGTGGTCTGTTCTTAATAAATTAAGTTGTACTTCATGTAAGACTCATGCTTGATTTTTTTTCTAAGAAAGGACAGAGATAGAGCCTTTCTAATACGGAAGAAATGCATTCTGTCGACAGAGAGAGATGTAAAGCAGGGGAAATTTTTAAAATATTTGAATTACTAAAAGCATTTAGCATCACCTATTCTGTAGACTTGGGGAAACACTTCTAAAACTTTTAGAACATCCTGTAAGTTCCTCTTTTTTTCAGTCCGTGTAAAAACATCGCTTGCTCAACCGCCGCTCAATCCTGGCACGCTGACATTGCAGATGAGCATCTGTCGTTGGGCAAGTGAGTGGAGTTACTACGACTGGTCGCGTGTTCGAGGTACCCAAACCCCGGCCCCCCCCGCACCGCCTCTCGGAGGGGCGCTTTGGCGGGGCCGGGGGTGCGCTGCAGCGCAGCCACCTCCAGAGGGCGCCAGAGGACAGGCGCAGAGCCGCGCGCACGGACGGGCGGGGGCGGCGGCGGCTCCCGGGTTCCCCCTTCCCGCCCCCCGAGTTCCCCTCCCGGGTCCCCCCGCTCAGCTCCCGTCCCCTCACTCCCTCCCCTCGGCCGCCCATCCCCCAGCCGCTCCCCGCCGCCGCTCGGGGCTCGGGACTCTCACACCTGCCGCTTACACGATGCTGTGCGGAACTGGGATGATGATGCAACTTATCGGGCCGGAGAGAGCAGCAGCAACTGCGAAAGCCCCTGGTGAAATTCCAGCAAGGACTAATATGTGACCTCCCTGATTGCTTTCTACGCTTAAAAAAAAAAAAAAGTAAATACACATATATATATACATATATATATATATATGTAAGACTATGTTAAACAGGTGAAGAAACTCATCCTGCACACAACTGAATCTTTCTTTAGCTAAAAGGGCAGACGTACAATTGTGGTGTCAGTCACTAGGAGGGCTACTTTTTTGCCTTTTCTTCTTTTTTTTTTTTTCACTTTAAGCTTCTGAAAACTTCCTAAATGAATTACTTTCTGCAAAGGCGCAGACAGAACAGCAACTATATGCACTCAGCAAAGACCCCTTGAGATACTTTTACATCAAAACTATTACAGGAAAAAAACCCCAAAACCAGAGAAAAATCATAGAATGTCCTGAGTTGGGCATTCTACATCCCACAAGGATGGAGTCCAACTCCTGTTGCTACATATGACAACCCCACAGTTCACACCATGTGTCTGAGGGCATTGTCCAGTCTCTTCTTCAACACTGTTCAGCTTGGGGACGTGTTGCCTCCCTGGGGAGCCTGTTCCAGTGCTCCACCACCCTCTGGGTGAAGAACCTTTTCCTAATGTCCAACCTAAGCCTCCCCTGGCACATCTTAACTGCTGTTCCCTCAGGTTCTGTCATTGGTTGCCAAAGAGAAGAGTTTGGCGCCTACCCCTCCTGCTCCCCTTGTGAGGAAGCTATAGACCGCCATGAGGTCTACCCTTAGTCTCTTCTTCTTCAAGCTGAACAAATCAAGTGACTTTAGTCACTCCTCATATGGCTTCCTCTCCAAAACCTTCACCAACTTGTAGCCCTCTTCTGGACACTCTCCAGTAGCTTTATATCCTTTTTATCCTGTGGCATCCAGAACTGCACACAGTACTCCAGGTGGGGCTGTACCAGTGCAGAACAGAGCAAGACAATCACCTCCCTGCCCAGCTGGCAATGCTGTGCTTGATGCTCCCAGGACACGGGTGGCCCTGTTGGCTGCCAGGGCCCCCATGGCAAGCACAACCCTCTCAAATCCTATTATATATCTATATATTTATATAGATATATTTTTAATGACATGGTCTGTTCTTCTTTCCCAGTTGCTGATCAAAGAAAACAGGTGGAAGAGGTTTCAGTTCACATCTCTGCCAAAATCTGGCACCTAACCAGCAGTCTGATTCAGCAAAGTGTTCAAGTGAAAGCTTCAATGCTTTCCAGAAACAGGAGGGGCTTAAGCAAACGTCTAAAGTGAAACATGTCTGTAAGGGTTTTGCTGCATTGGAGACCATGGATGCACAGAAATGTCAGCCCTGGGCTTGCACCTTCATCTTGACAAGAGGGTTTTGATTGTGAGAGTAAAGTACTGACTGAGTTTGGTATTTTGCAGACCAGATCTGATAGGAACACTGCATGCTTGCATAAGTGCACATCCTGTAGGTTTCTTGTCAGGAGTATTTAAGAGTCGGTCTCAAGGTGGAGCAGTATTTGCCTGACCATCGCCATCAGGAAATGAGAGAACTGAGGCCCTGACTGAAAGGACACATGGACAATGACTTGGAGAGAGGCCTGAGGAGAAGCATTGTGTTGCATTGGTTTCTCCAATTCTGGGGGCTGCTCCTAACAATGGCTGCTCTATGGACTTCGCCTGCTGCTTCAGCCAAACCAGCCCCCGCCTCCTAAAAGGGATTGTTATGAGGGTCTCTTTGACCCAGGGACAATAGCTGCTGTCCAGAAGATGTGTTCTCACCTGCAGCCTCAGTCACACCTGTGCCCCACCTGCTCCCTCAAACAATGGCCAACGAAAAAGAGCATGCCCAGAAGCTTACCAAGGGTCCTGAGGTCACCCAATGGACCAGAGAGAAACCCCTGAATGCAGGCCACCTAAGCGCTGGCAAAAGAAGCGTGGATCTTTCGAGCCTGCGCAGTTTAAGCCTGGGTTGCGAAATCAAGGCGGAGACTGGCCTCAAACAGTGGGAGTGAGGTGGGGTGAAGAAGCATAAGAGATGACTCCCGAATGGACACTGTCAAAATCTTCCCACCAGAGGATCCCGAACCACAATGGAGGACCGACAGGACTCTATGGGACTGGGGACCAGAGGGACGGCTTTGGACTCCTCTGGTTGTAAATGCAATCCTCCTTCCCATTTTTTTCTTTTTCTTTCCCTGTTTCTTTTCCCTTTTTCTTATTCTCTTTCGCTATCGCTTGCCGCTTAATGGGCAAAATAATAAAGTAACACTGTTTGATTGAGTTCTAACCCCTAGGCATTTTGGTTGCCTTAATTTTGTGCTTTGAGATCAAGGTAAATGAACCATCATGAGTCCATCACCGAACGGGCCGTGACAGTGTATGATGGTAATAGTCATAGTGAAAGTAGTTTTCCTCCTATTTATTCAAAATGTTAGAGGGACAGTTTTGAAGACAAGAAAAGACACCAGGAGAACCTGAAATTCCCTACTTCACCTTTGAGAATCAAAATGTGTTTTTAATATGTTTTAGTATTGTTCTTGGTCATTATGTGATTATGTAGGTTGGCTATTATAGAAGCAGAGTGAAAAACTGGCAGCTTTCTGAAATTAATTTTCAATGAAAAATTTGTTGTCAGATATGATTGTGACAGGTTTTCAGCATCATCCCATTTTTCTGAAACAAGAAAAAGAATCTTCTGTTTTAAAAGACACGCGTCAGAATCAAGGGAGGAGAACTAGACAATGAACCAGACATTCGTTCGATGCAGGTCAACAGATATGAGCTACACAGATATAAACATTCAAGAGGAGTTGCACAAGCTAATGATGGAGCCTGACATCTTCAGGAAAGACAGACAAGTACTGTTAGGTATACCACAGTCACCACCCTACCCCGTCATTCTTCTTCTAAAATTGAAATAACTAAATGCTCTGTGTATGCTACAGGGATTTGCTGGGGGAGGAAACATTTCTTTCTCGCTAGTACCAAATGACACCCTTGAAAAACTGCGTAATTAATCAAGCTGGTATAGCTCCGATACTGTATCATAATAAGACTGATCGATTGCAGGGTGTACTCTGATGGAGACTGGTAAAAGAAATTAATTACTGACCAGGACATATTAGGAAGTTTTGGTGTACTGAGTTTGGCAGTATATTGGGGAAGCCTGTCACACATCACCTAGTGAAAAATGGAAAAGAATAGCCCCATAGGACAAAAAATTTATATATCTAGACAAATAAATTTAATTATAGAGAGGATCAAGATCTAAAATAAGACTTTTTCTTGGCTCTCTTGAGAGTGATGTATGATACAGTGATTCAGTTAAATAAGGTGCAACGCTTTTTCAGACCTGGGTCTTAATAACTGAGAAGTATAAATCATCAATATTTCCTAATCTTCCAGTAATTAATGGCATTCTAGAGTGCAGGTGTGGCTTAACCCAGCAGGCAGCTAAACAACCCCACACAACCATTTGTTCACTCCTCCCATGCAATGAGGTCAGGAAAAGAATTGAAAAAAAAAGGTAAGCCTCATGGGTTAAGACAAAGACAGTTTAATAGGACAGAAAGGGATAATAATAATAGAATATGTAAAACAAGTGATGCCCAATGCAATTACTCACCACCTGTTGACCGATGCTCAGCCAGTTCCCGAGCAGTGGTCGCTCCTCCCCAGGCCAGTTCCTCCCAGTTTATATACTGAACTTGACATCATATGGTATTGAATATCCCTTTGACCAGTTTGGGTCAGCTGTCCTGATTGTGTCCCCTCCCAGCTTGTGCAGCTCCTCACTGGCAGAGCATGAGAAGCTGAAAAGTCCTTGACTTAGTATAAGCACCTACTTAGCAACAACTAAAACATCAGTGTGTTATCAACATTATTCTCATACTAAATCCAAAACACAGTACTATATCAGCTACTAGGAAGAAAATTAATTATATCCCAGCAGAAACCAGGACAGTGGGTCTTGGAGAAACATTTCCTGGAAAAATGTGGTGATTTTTTTTAGTTGAAAATTTTATAGGATGGGAAGTGAGATTCAAAAACCTGCTATGAAGAATATAAGTGAATATCAACAGGGTGAAGATTTTTTTTAGCATCACGACCATCCTAAAATCAAGATATAACAAAAAACAGTGACAACACTGCAGACGTAAGATGAGTTGCAAGAGATTCTCCATGAAGAAAAAGGAGATTTTCAGGTAACAAGTGTCAAAAACATACACAGGTTTAGCAGTCAACATCAACAGTATGAATTTGTACTGTGGGAACATGTAGTAAAAATAAAACTAGCATAAGGTATACTCCTACTGCCAGATCTACTAAGCAAATAGGAACTTAATCTTGCACCAGCTGCAGCTTCCAAGTGGTCTACAAATGTGACATATGGTCTACAATACATAGATTGGTACTCTAATACTACGGCTGCCCCCCACTGTACCTAAGTATGTAGGACATATGTTAGATTACATTACTTAATTGTGCATTACCTTTCATCTGTAGGCATTAATTTACAAACTTCTGATACATTTTTTTAAATGTAAAGGATGAATTTTTCTGAAATTGCTGTGCAATCCCATTCAAATTCCAATTTAATATCTCATATAATCAAATCTTAGTTTCAAGCCTTATATTGTTTTTAATGCATTGAGCATGCAAGCCCATACGCAGGTTTCTTTGCTTTGGATATTGTGTTATACCAAGATCTGTTCTGGGACAGGGTAGAAATGTTTCACTGGAATTAACAAAGGATTTCTAAATAAACTAAGGTCTAGAGAGGAAAGATATAAGCAACAGAACAGTGAAGAAGTCATGTCAACATTTACCATTAAAAGTCAATACTAAAGTTAAGAGTGGCTCATACATCAGCTAATCTTTTGTAGGATACATTGATAGTTACATAATACATACAGATTTGGTGAAAAGTTCTTAAAATCAGCAAAATTAGAAAGGAAGAATTGTTTTCCAACCAAAGAATTCCACAGTTCTGTGTATTTCTCACAGTTTTGCTGTTTGGCAAACTCTTCATACTGAGACTTTTTAGGGTAGCAGAATAATTGCAGTGATGTCTGTATTTATTCATTTTATCTTTTAAATGCTAGTGGATTATTTCTCATTATGTAATTGTCCCTTCTGCTAAAATACATAATGGCAAAATGTTTGATTGTGCTTTCAGTGTACTTTTGTGCCAAAGATTTAAAATTCCATGGGATATTGTACATGAATTTGTTTCACATACCCAAGAGTTTGATTATTTATTTTCTTTTCAACGAATTTTTATTTTACTACACAGAGTTAAAGTATTCAAGGCTACATACTCCTTTTTCAAAATATGTATTTTGGATCTGGGAAAAGTTAGCCCAGTTGTGAAGTTCCAAAGTTGGTGAGTTCCCTAAGCTCCTGATGGACAATCACATTCAGCAGAGGCCTCCTCATGTCTCAGTGACTTCATAGTTCACTCTCTGATCACATTGTCTTGTAGCAGGCAAAAGATTTTACTCAATAGAGGAAAATCTCTTGAAAAATAGCTTATCCTTTAAATTCTTTTACTATATCAAAGTAATGGGCTGTATTAGCATTCTCTACCATATCTTTACATGTGAGATTATCAGTGTAATAATGTAAAAGACTTCAGAATAGCTTTGTCTGGTCTGGCCACTACTGCTGCAGGAAATCCAGTCTACACTGTATGCATCCTGGAGTGAAAGTCCATCTCTCCTCTCTCTCATCCACATTCTTAAAGGGTTCATGAATTTCTCTTCCATTTTTATGTTGAAGCTCATCTGTTCTTTAAAGAGAAAAAGGGAAATAGTGAATCTCAAAGCACTGAAACAAAAAAGTATATTTCCATTTACTCAAGTTATATGATGCTTAGTTTGCTATGATGTATTTAGTGAGCCAAGTTATCTGTTCTAAAAAATCCAGTCATTGTCTTTAAAATGTCAATTGCTGTAAGATTTGATTTTAACAAAACTGTGTGTCCATTTTGCATTGCAACATGCGATTGTGCAACATGGCAACATTGGCATATTCTAGCACATAAGAGCTAAAAATGGACAACAATGTGTTTGAATTTGCAACTAAACCTGCTACCACTTCACATATTGATCTTAATTAATGGAGCCTGATGGGGTATTTTTATCTTCATGGTTAGTTGCCTCTTGAATTTATAAGAAGTAACACCTTAGCCCACAGATTTGCAGGATTTTCTCTGAAGGAAATCTCCCTGCCTTCTTTTTGTACTCTATCCTAAGCTGAAGCTGTTGTTTGGGGATGCAAATGGGGAAGGAAGGTGAACTGTTGTCAGAGACAGAACACTGGCCTGTGCTTTAATCTGATCCAGTAAAAATGTGCCTATAAACCTATGAAAGTATATCATGTCATCTAGTAGCATGACATGAACAAAAGACAAGAAAAACAGAGTTTTCATTTTTGACATATAAATTATTTTGGCCTACAACAAAGTAATCTCTCTGAGGCCATCTAGACAATCGGGTGCAAAAGGCAGGAGTTCTACTTTGTTCTTCCATTATTAGACTTTCAACTTTATAAAACTTCCCAAAATTCTACAGGACTCTCATTTTCTAGTTGGCTGCTGAAGAAAATGGGGAACAACTAAAAAGTTATTTACCAACACTTTATAATGCATGGAGACAACATACTTCATACCTAAGAAAACATGACCTTTCTGGTCATCAGTATCAGTACTTCAGTTGTGATTACTTGTGAGTCATGAGTTGGGCAGCACACTGTCAGAAAAATTTTTTATCTTTGATCTCTTAGTGTGATTTCTGTCTCTTTCTTACTGAAAACTTTTGTATTGGTGTATTTATTTGCCTGTATGTCTCAGGCCACAGTTGAGTAAGCTGAAATACAGTTCTTAGACTGGTGTTTCCAGCTGGAAGTTTTACAGGAACAATGATGGAAATCTTAGTTCTCATTAGGAAGTACAGTGGCTCAGCAGCACAGGTCATTTGAGGATGCTGATGCAGAAACATGGGATTAAATCAAATTGATATTTCCCTTTAATATCCTATCAGAATAATCTTATCCCATATCATTAAATCACATAAGAACTTAAGATGACAGCTAAACACAATTAGAATTTCCTAGAGGACACAGCAGGGCATCAGAGTATGACTCAAACTGCATGTACAGGAATCATGTTCCTGTTCAAAAGGAGTCTTTTCTCCAAGCGTCTTGGAGGGATTAAGCAATTCATGCTAGAAAACCATTGGTCTAACTCTCTCCTGTGTAACCAGGAATCTTACTATATAATGTAGGATAACTTAGTCATTACAGTTGAGGCCACGACACTGAAATATTTTGGACATAACATAGAAATTTTAAAACTGGAAAAGAGAGACATTTTTCTAACACTGTTAAAACTGACTTCATATAAAAGGAGTGACTAAGGGAATGGAGGGGAACTGCTTGGCTTTTCCAGCCTTCTCTTTAATAAGTGTGAACTGCTCTTTATTTGCATAAGTCATTTTTGGAAAGAAAGTGACTGAAACTCTCTCCTATCCATTAAAACAAACAATATTATTATCCTGGAGAGGATACAAAGTTATATTAAAAAGGAAATCCTCAGTAACATTCATATGCTTAACAAGGTAATTTCCGTGTTAAGTTCTAAAGGTTGTTCAGTTAGCAGTCAGTAGCCTAGGTCACCAGCAGCGAGGTAATAGATATTTTAGTGTTTTATTTCTTATTTTTCAAACTATGACTGTGTTTCTTTATATTAATGGGTTTGAATCAGACACGATAGTGTTGCTTGGTTTTCTCAGTTTGCCAGATAATGCCGAATGTTATGAACACCAGCCTAACTAAATGAAAAGTACATGTTTTCTGTGTGCATGTTGGTGATGGTACCTATTTCACATATCAAAACTCAGGGGATATTGAGTCTTGTTACTATAATTTAGCTTAAATTCTGCTGATGGCTACCTCAGTAAAAATGATAAAAGTACTTTAAACTTCCCAAGCAATCTTCAATAACGGGAAGGGATTTCCAGAGAAAAGTAAAGGACAAATAAGTGAAGTAAAAAGCTGAAATTCCTCTATTGATTTTTTCTAGTTTAGGTTTATCACAATCTTAATCCCTTTGATGTTCTGCTAATTTATTTCTAATCTCTCCTGCCACTTCACTCTCCTTCTCTCTCAGGGTCAGATTCAATAAAAACCCCTGCATCTCTAAAGCAGGATTTGGATAGGATGAAGGTATCTAAGACCAAAACTCCAATCTAAAATCCCACTTTACTGAGATGCCACCTAATGATGGAGGCACACTGTCTCACTCAAAGTCTCACTGGAAAACTTTTGAGGAAAACTCTATGCAGTACATACACATTTTGGAACCCACCAGCTGACGGGGATTCATTCAGTTGCCTCCTCAATCCCACTTCACCCAGGAGACTAACAAAGCAACAGACAAAATCTGAATTTGGGTGGTGTCAGAGGAGCAGAAAAGAGAGCAAGGAGGAATGCAACTTGGGATTGCAGGGCTCTGTTCAGGGACCACAGCTGCATTTTATGCAATGTCTGTTTAAGGGAATTTCACAGTAAGTCCTCTGCTGATTTGAATTTATTCTGCTTTTATTTTTTTTTTTTTTCCCAAGGGGGAAGTAGCAGCTTAACATTGGCTAATCAGAACTTATGGCAGCCTTAGAGTTCATGAAAACAGTTTTCAGGAGTCTTTAAAAGAGAATTCATATTTTTTTATTTTTTAAATCTTCATTTCTCCTTTTTCATCACAAATTTCAAAAGAAGAAGGAAAGGGAATTGTGCTTGTTTAGATTTAATTGCTTTTGAGGCCTGGTCTACAGACCTGCTTGATCTTTTGTGGTGGATATTTAGTGCAGATATCCTGGGGGTGACGCATATGTGTGAACACAGAAGATTCAGCTAGCCAACAAAATCAGAGTTGTGTAGACACTTTCAGAAAGATGTAGGATATCTGACATTGTAAGGAGCTGACTGAACAATCTAGCTACAGAAATGTCCTCATTAGTGAGATTTGGCAGGGACTTGTGGTCCCTATGGAGCTCTGCAGCCACTGATTCTGGGCCACCCCAGGGTCCACACCTAGCATGTCTGATGCTGACAGAGCCTGTGTTTCCAGCCTGTTTTTGCAGTGAAAAGCTGTCTCCACAGTGCATACAGACTGTGCCATTAGCAGATTACTCATTCCCTGAAAGGCAGAAACCACTTTTCTCTCTGAGCCTCTTGCAGCCCTGAGTCAGGGGAGAGGGGATGAGGTTTATTTCTAATGAACCTCTCTCCCAGTGCAGCGCTGATGCTCATCCGTCAAACACTCATGACAACTCGTTAGTGCTCTGTCCACCCAGAAGCTAAATTCATCCTCATCAGCAAGTGCTAAATGCCTGCCCAACCTGGTGGGTGTTGCCCAGACTCTGTATCAGCTTCTGCTGCCTTTTCCTCTGGTTTATCAAGAGATGGCAGCAAAAAGCCATTTAACCTTTGATCTCAGTCCTCGGGGCCTCTGTCTGTCACAGAATCATGGCAACGTCTATCCACCCACCCAACTCATCCTGCCAGCACCGTCTTAGCAGAGCTGCCTGCAACATGCAGCATCCAGCCCAGCTTTGCCTCCTGCTGCATCGTTTATGGGGGTGGTGGGAAAGACAGCCAGGAGCAGGCGCCGTCCGTGACATCCCACATACAGCGGTAACCAGCGTGGCACAATGTGTGGGTGCGTGGTGGGTGCTGCCATGCTGGGAGGCTTCCCCAGCCGCCTCTTCACAGCCGTGCCTGCTCCCTGCCTGCACCCTGCCTGTGGGAAGGATGGTTGGGCAGCCTGGGTCAGGCTCAACAAGGACCACATCCAGAAGTAGGAGCTGACAGCAGTAGGTGACATGAAATCCAACGACAGAAGAAGCCAGAGTTGCCCAGTGCCATCAATTAGGGATCAGTGGGGCTTCCCCTGTACCAGAAAACAAGGTGCTGTAAGGGTCGGGCATTAGATAAAAGGGACTAATTCTGAAATGGACTGAAGCACCCCAAGAAAGTCACATGAAGACTAAGTTATTTTGGGGGATGTAGCCCTTGGCTCTGGGTCCATCATGATGAAAATTCCTTTTTAGAAAGGGCCACAAAATTTTCACACTGTGTGTTGCTATCATGATCCTTCATCCAAGGTGAGGGACACAGGAAGGAACTTTCTGATTCACTGTGACAAGCTGACAATTCATTTGCTACAGTGACATTTGTGAGAGGGGAAAAAATTGGTAAAATAATGTGCCAATAAAGACAGCTATAAAAAATATTTTAAAATTAGACATGATTAGAAGTATAGCACCTAGCTGTACTTCAAATATTCTTTAGTTTTCTTGCTAAAGAAAGGAATAATTGCCAAAATAATTGGACTTTAAAAATCGGATTTTTAAAAAATTTACAGTGGTCATTAGTGAACAGCAAGACGCCTCATTATTAAGTGTCACAAGATGCTTTCAGAAACTGGTATTAGATAAGAAGCTAGACTCAGCTACAGTTAAAGTCAAGGCAAGCTCTGGGTGTTTCAGTGTCACAAACTCTTAAATGTCACTGAGGAGCAGTCAACAGGTATGAAAAGACACCCAGCTGCTTAAGCCACCCAGTGCTTAAACATCTTTCAGCTGGAAATGGAGAAAGAATGAAATGTATATGGCAGGAAACTTGGGGTTCAAGTACCACATGGGATGGATCCACCTTCCTTTAATCTTCCTATCATTCTGTTTCACTGTAATTGCATTTTAACCAAAATATGCCAAACTCCATTTCAGTGTCCAGGAATGTGAGCAGTGCTTATTTCTGCTGTCAGAATAGAGTTCCTCCATGGTGCTTAGTTTCAATTTACCTGAGATTAGAATTTGGTCTCAGTAGAAATAGCAAGCAACAGAAAAATTAGATCTTTTGTTACTGTAAAGTCTTATGTGTAAACCTTATGTTGTGGTTAACAGTTTCATCAAATGTTCATGTCTATCATTTTCTGTTATGCTATAAAGTATTGTTCTGGATCAATAAAACTTGATATAATATAATCAAAGTATTGTTTCTAAATTAGTGGATTTGTCATTTGTCAGAAGTAACAAATCATGAAATGTGATGCAGTTTCTTGATTTTAATTTCTTATATGTGCTCTCACTTTTTAATTTCTTAAATCAGCTCCAATATCAATCAAGAAGGTTACAAGGAGAAGATCTAATGAAAAACCAAATCAGATTAGCAACTGGAGAGGTGAATAAACATACAAAAAAAAAAAAGATAGATTACATAAGAGGATTGTTTCCTGAGGTATATCTGATATTTCATGAAAATTGCATTATCCTTTTTATTTAATAAATCACAGAAATTTTTCTCTTCCTGCCTGGCTGCTAGAAATCTAAGAGATGTCTGTAGAAGATGTATGTGTGAACTTTGCTGCTTTAGGTCAGTCTCCGTGTTTATCTCAGAGCATCCACCAATAATGACACATTCAACCATTCGCAGTAGTCTTAAATGCTTTATGTCATGACATCACTAATGAAATCACCTCTGGAGGAAGCATGAGCTTGGATTCCTAGAAAATTATCTTCGGATCTCAAATGACTGACCTCATAGGGATTTGGCCATCGACAGGGTTCTAAGGCTTACAGTGACAACCAATATAAGCATTAAAATAAGTTATTTTGTGGAAAAAGACGTCATAGGAAAATCAGCTTTCTTTCCCACCCTTTGTCAGTCTGGGTTTGTACAGCACTCACCATGGAATGAGAGCCAGCTGAATGATGCTAAAGCACTGAATTACAATTCTAGCCACTGTGCCACAATCCTACTGTTTATGTGTGGAAACTATATAAAATCTCTCATCATGCAGATGCCTCTCAGTTGAAATGCAGTGGACAAATATTAATAGACCAATAACTTCACTTAGTAAAACTATGCACAGCATTAAAGGCTATCAGTGCGTAGCATTTAGCAGCTCAGATATCATTTCATAACTTGCCAGGCAAAAAAAGAAATAAGTAATTTGAGTTATATTGCTGGTATATTACTACAGAATGACAAAAAATAAGTGTGTAAGATGATTCCTAGGTTGTAACTCTGGCATTGCAAAACCTCCCTGTCTTTGTCCCCTGGAGTTCCAGTAAATTTTCCCAAAAGTCAGTTTTCTTTACTCCACATAGGACTTTCCCCACACTTAACTGCTATGGAATAACATAAACCTGTGTGTGAAATATGGGTCAACTTAGACATTGCAAGGTAGCATGAAAACTTTTAAGATGCCTTTTTTGGTGTTATATTTTTCAGAATAACTGTTTGGAAGATCGTATCTGCAGTTTGGGCTGCCATGAGTCAAATACTGAGAAGCTGTACTGAAGTGAGTCTGGTGAGGACATTGCTGTGGGTAGAGCACGTCATTTTTCTCTTGAACAGATATCATCTTTCCCCACTGCTGTTGAGCTCTAACTGTAAAGTAGATTTAGTGGCTGCACTTATATGTACAAAGCTGACATATCAAGCGTCATTTGGAATTCAAACCATTCAGCAATTTCCGTTATGCTTGCAAATAGGTCTGTCTTAAAAAATATGATATAATGGTGATTCATAGGAAAGTTAGGTGTTAGTTCTTGTGACAAAAATTCAGGTACAGAAAATGCTTGGTTTTAGTAAGATGGGAAGCTTCCCTCCCAGCTATTGTGCAGAATTTTTACCCTTTCTTAAATGTGTTATCGCAGAGGTGCTGCCAACATTGCCAGCAGCTCGGTTTTAGCCAGCAGTGGGTCCATCTTGGAAATGGTTGAACCTGTCTGTGTCTGACATGGGGGCAGCTCCTGATATCTTCTTACAGAAGCCACCCCTGCAGCTCTCCTCTGCTATGAAAACTTTACCATATAAACCTAACACGTCATCCTGAACACACAACAAGTTCATGACTGGGTCCTTGCTTAGGAACAGCAAAGGATAAAGGTTGCTCTCACAACATGCCACTCTTCTTGCCTGAAGCCTCTCCTGAAAGTTGTGCCTTTCACAAAAATCCAGGATTTTCTTCCTGTGTATATACAGGCTCTACTGTGTCTTTCTCCATTTCTCTTTCCTGTACCATTAGTTTGCTTCTTCTTTGGAAAGTCCCCAAACCACAGATTCTTCAATCTGAGGAAATATTTGGGTAAAGCATCACCACCATGTGGCTGCTGTCTTATAATGTATTTCTCTAAACATTTCAGTTGCTGTAGGGGATTTTGGAATATATACATACTTTGAAACCAACAATATTTCTATTGTTCCTCTGTTAGAAATGGTCTTTTGCTACAAAAAATCTGTAGGTCTCTTTGATCTATTTTTCCCTTCATGACTTTAGCTCACAGAGATACACATGATGTAATTTTAGACTAGTTAGCTTGGATG
The DNA here is from genome assembly GCF_036013475.1 of Columba livia. Taxonomy (NCBI): domain Eukaryota; kingdom Metazoa; phylum Chordata; class Aves; order Columbiformes; family Columbidae; genus Columba; species Columba livia. The sequence continues at coordinate 183,651,652 of NC_088602.1, read as the reverse complement.
CCACTGGCCATATAGATGTTATATCTCAAAGAACTGGGTACATTTTTGAGTGGCTGACCAGAGTGAGCTGTTTTCCACTGTGCTTGGACTGTTAGCTTTCTTGTAGCAGTCATCAGTTTGCACATGTCTGTGAGCTGCTGTCTACTTAAAGTTAACCAACCTTACTATGTTCTTCAGATTCTGCATTTTCTAAAACACTTGTTCCCTTCCTCAGCCTTCAGCTCCTTGCAGGTTGAAAATAGGCTTTCTCTTGCAGGTAAGATGCTCACCCTACAGTCAGATCTTGTCAGCTGTTAATAGCTTTTAATATCAGCCTGTGATAGCACTGCCTTGCCTTCTTAGTGCTGGATGAATGAGGCGGAAAACAGGAAAAAGAGAGTTATATGACTTAAGGGAACAGCACTTGAGCTCAAACTGACACTCACAAACCACATAGTGACAGATTCTGAACTATCATAACACCTCTTTACAATTAAACATAATCTGATTTCTCTCTTATTGTCAGGCATATATTCAGGGACAGTATTTCAAAAGAATAAATAAAATTATTCCTGCTTTATATTGAAGAAGCTGTCCTAGCAGAAGTCATTGGGAAAATAGGTTGTGCTAAAGAACATATTTCTTTAAGGATCTATGCAAAATTTATTAGAAAATATGTATTTTAAACCTTGAAGCTCCCTCAATTTTTTAAATTTTTTCCCATCTATTCATATATTGTGAAAAACTTACTTTAAGAACTCAAGAAAACCTAGACATTAATTGAAAAGAGAAGATTACATCTTTACAAGTGTAGGTGCTGCAGATCCTTAAAAATAAAAGTTTCTATATGAGATTTGGGGAAGGAAAATTTTGTTTCTTTAAACTGATCAGTGTTAAAATTGCACTGGAGGCAAAAAAAAACATTTTCAATATTGGTTTCTCTTCGTGAATGAAGAATGAATTAGGTACCAGAGAGGCCTTATAAAATACTTCATGCTCTTCCTTTATGTAGTAAAAAACTCATCAGCTTGGAAAGGAAAGCTGAGGTTATATCAGAAGTGAAACACAAACACCTCTACTGTGTATGAAAGAAAGCAAATTAATGAGAAAAAATTGACAAAAGATATAATTGCTCTTAGTTTCTGTTTTTATTTACATCTGTGTATCAATGAAGCCTGATTTTGAAGATTTTAAATAAGAATTTGAATGATGAATTTTCTTGAAGAAATTTTGGAATAGTATAACCCTAAGTGAAATATTTTAAGGAAGACTAACTTTTTGTTGATCTGACAGAGTTGACTTAGTTCTCAGAGGGAGTAATTTATGAAATTGCTGTTGTACTGCACGCTTGAGAGAAAGAGTGATGGAATATGAAAAATGACCTTCTCCTTTTTATTTAACCCTTTTCATTTATTCTGCATCACTTTTTGTTCAAGACACTTTCTTGTTTCTCTCAGAGGGTGGTGGGTTGCCCCGGCAGGGGCTGGTTGCCCTGGGTTGCTCCTGAAAGGGCTTGCCAAGCACTGCGAGGGATGCAGAACACCCTTCAATCAGGCAAACCCCAAAATCTAGCCCCTTTGGACAGAAGCAGTTCTCCTTGTATTGAAGTAGGACAAAGCTGTCTAGGTCACTTGACTGAGTGATTTTTCTTCCTGGCCTACTTCAGAATATGTGGAAACCAGACATTTATAGCAAACCAGATTCATTACCTAGGCCCTGGAATGCAAACTTCACAGCCTGTGTGCAAAATAAGGAAAAACATGGCCAGCTGTGACCTTTCAAAGACACTGTTTTCTTCTTCTTCCCCTTCCTCACTCCCAGCAAATTTTGGCTTTGAATGATTTGATGAGAAGCAAAGTCTTCTAGACCACTAGGAGCACTAACTAGTTAAAATGTAGAGTGCAAAGGGCAGGAATAACTTGGAAAAAGTAGGATAATTTGACGGTGGAGGGATTCAGCTGTCTGTGTTGCAAGGCCTAGGCTGGTGCAGCAGACGTCCATAATCTTGATTGAGTTTACTAAGAAAATCATCTTGAAGGTGTGAGGTAAAACTGTGCAAGATAAGAAAAGAAATACATAGAAGTAAAATTTTTAATACTGCAGTAGTTACCAGGAAGGGATTCAATGGGGAAAACACTGTCTTAAAGTGTATAAAATCCAGGAATAAAGCAGAAAAACAGGTGAAAACTCATCAACTGTGATGATCAGCCTGTTTGAAGGAACAGTGGAGACCAACCCTATGTGATGTAACAGATGATTGGCAGGCCAGTGAAGATACATTGAATGTCTCATTAAGGTTGGTGAGAATATTAATACCTAGTTCAGTAATTCATTAATCCTAGATATAAGTCATGTGTATTGGCCAATAAACAATTGCACTGTACTCTTAAAACAGCTATATACTGCTTGAAATGTCTCCTTGCACAAAATAATAACTGGCTGATGGAAGTGCCCGAAGAGGGAGGATTACACCATTTTTCCCTGAGCTGCTGCTCCCCCCACTGGAGCCCATCCCGTCTCCTGGCACCCCAATTGCAGCCTCCTCCCATCACCACAGAAGACTCTCTTCCACCCGCACACCATGGATGTGCAGAAGGAGGTGGTGGAGCCATGGTGGACTCTACTTTCATCCTTGTGCTGCCTTACTAGGCTAATTCATTCTTGGGTCACTGACTTAACACACTACACAAAAACGGCCTTCAGCATAAGCATCTACTTATATCAGCTACTTGTTAAGGAAGTTTGAGTTTATGTTTGTATGAGTTTACATAAAGGCATCCCTGCCACTGATCTTATAAGTAAGTACAAGGAATAATCCATAATATGGGAGAAAATCAAGCCCAAGAAAGGAAAACAAATAAATTGGCAAACGTATAGTAGTTCATTCTTCACATTTCAGCTTAGTCTGCAGAGAACTGATATTAGTGCTTTTCTGCAGATGCTTCAGGAAAAAAAAATGAAGCTTTCTTAGATGTGACGACCCATGTTTTGGTCTTAATTACACCAGTGATAAACTTCAGTACCTCCATCAGTTTCAATTACATGTTGTTTACTTTACGTCTTGAGAACAAAAGGAGCAATTTATCACAATTCACATTTTCTCATAGTTCTGCTTGCTCTTCACTACTCTGAAAAAAACATACATATTATTGCATAAAAGAGGGCAAACATTTTTAAAAATAGAAAACCATTCAGTTTTGTGAGAGTGTGTAAATTGTTTTCATAGAGATCAAAAGTTTTTCCCTTAAAGTGTGCATATTCCTCTTTCATAAAGTAACATCAAGCTCAAGCAAGGAACACAAGCTCCCCATGAAATACAGGGAGAACGTCAGGTGCCTATCAATGAGTTTCATAAACATGATGTTGAACACAGAGCCTGTTCCAGTAACTGATAAGGAAAGTCAGATAGAAGACAGAGGAATTAAATACAGAATCAAGGTCAGCTCTTCCTTAAAGAAAAAGCAAACCAGACATTCATCCATAATACCCAACAGCCTGTGTGGGTGGTCACCTGGTCCAGAAGAAAATTATTCTGAGGAGCACAGTTAGATTTGGAGCAATGTCCCGAATGTGTATTTCATACATCCTTGTCGTTGCAGTAATGTACATAATAGTTGCTGTTACAGGCAGCAGATCCTAAGGCTCTGTCCTTCTGCTGCATTAACATTCTGAATACTTGGAAAATCACTAATGCATTGAGCCCTGTTGTAAATCTGGTGGGAAATATATTGTCTATGAATCCCACCATAGTGTGAGCTAGGGCTCTAAACAACTCAATAGCACCAGGATTTGTTGCATTCTTTACAGGAAATAATTATTTCTGCAGCCCTTTAGATGCAGGAAGATCCATGTGCCTGGGTCTTTTATTAGATCCAACTTGTATTAAGCTGTTGTTCTGTACAAAGAAACACTCAACACTGTTTCTCTCTGAAAGAAAAATTAGCTTGGAGAGTAAACATCTTAATTTTACTTGGAAATAAATTGCACGGACCTGTTACCTTAATTACCTCTATCATTATTTCCAAAATTAAGAACTAAATAAAATGTTTTATCTGTAATAGAATTAAGTTTCCTTGAGGATTAATCTTTTCCATTTTCAAAAATCCCCTCTTGATAGAAGTACTTTATATAAAAAGTACAGTATGTAAATGCTTTTCTCAGTAACTCTTTTTATTTTTTTCTCTGAAAAGAGCTGCCAGAAAGATTGTCAATCCCTGAGCAAAGTGAAATCCTCTTTTCTTTTCCCTGGTGGAAAATGAGCCTGTGCGATTTGTTTTACTTCTGTATTTCTGGAGCTTTGATGGACCAGACACGTTGAGAATAACGCTCTCACATTAGGGTTTTGCTTATTATGATTATCTGATCAGATTTTAGCAATACTGGTCAGGAAAAGGTTAGAAAAGTCTGATGGACAATGGAAAAGATACAAATTTCTGTTCTCACAGCAGAAAAGCTTCCCTGGGGAATATGTGATGAGGTCTCAGCCATGAGCTCACTAGAGCCAGGAATAATAATAAGACTACTGGAAAAAAACCCTCTCTTTTATTGGAAACAGAAACTGCTGGAGTTACTAGATTATCGCTAATGTAGGAGAGGATTACAACTCAGCTACAGACATCTTCGTGCCCCTACATTACATACATAAATAAAACTCCTTGTAAGGGCAGTGCAAATGGGTTGATGTACTGTCAGCCTGAAGTACAAGTTGTGAAGACAGTCACAGAGACACCCAAGAGACGCTGCTGAGGAGCCTCCTGGAGAGCTCTGTGTCCTGCAGCATGAGAGATCTCAGGCTGAGCTACATATTCACCTAACTAAGGAAAATTCTGTCTCTTCTGCACACAGATCTGACTCCAATTCACATTGTAAACCACCGCATATTTCAGGAATGACCTCAGCATAGCTCATCCCGCCTCCCCCTGCCACCTCCCCCAACTTTCATTTTTTTGTTTGAAATTAGTTATATTGTAAGGCTTATATTTATCTTGTGGACACAGTTTACATAATAGGTCAGTGCCTTCCTGCTGATAGATTTATCGTTATACACATTTACCATGCATAGGAAGGTTTTGGGGTTTTTTTCTACTATTAGTAGGCTCATGACATGTTACAGGGAACTAGAGAAGTGTAATATTATATTTAAAAAATATGAATTGAAGCCTAACAGATAGCTCATTAATTCTGGTTATTAGATGTAGATATTGCTAACAATTATGTAACACGTATAGCCTTAATTTTCTTTTTCTTTCAAAACTGGCTTCTTTTTTTTTTTTCCCTATATTTTCAAGTTATTAACTTACCCGTATATTTTCATGTCAAACAAAACCTGGTTGCCATAATAGAATAAATCTTTGACCAATGATGAAGAGTTTGTAACCTTCTCTATCATAAAATTGAAGAATGCTCTCATGCAACAGTTAGACAACAGTTTTATGGTTAAAAAAATTAAATATCTACTAAAAATATGCACTAAATTAAAATTTTAACTTGAGATAAAGTTTCAAAGTCCAAGAAAGTAATTTCTTTTATTCTCATTTGTGGGAATTCAGTGCTTTCTTGAGGACAACCGATATGTATTCCATGCCTTAAGACTTGCTACACCTGTGGTTAAATACACACAGTTGTCTAAATGCATGACTTGAATGTTTAGTATATAACTCTCTCGGTTGTTCTCTGCCCGTCAGAAATACAGTAGCAAAGTCAAGTACACTGTTCTTTATCCCTCTATCACTCATTTATCTCTAAAACCACAAACATGTAATAATATTTCTCTGCTATGCCAATAACCAAGCCAGCCCTCTGACACCACAAAGAAAGCCTTCTGTAGTACATCTCCACACTACTGCAGAGAAATGTGAGAAAACCCACAGATATTGTTTGTTTCAGTTTGACCAAGATTCACTTTTTGTCACTTTAATTGGTAGGCAGACCATACAGTCTATGCCTTTTTTGGCTCCACAAAAGTAGGCTCAAGCTATAGCTTTTCACTGCTCACATTGTTATGGAGAGATGTGTGACAGTAGTCAACATATGGTTTGGGAATCAGCAAAAGAAGAAAGGGATAAGATTGATTTTCAAAAGGCAATCTGTCTGAGACCTCAGAGACCGAGACATTAGTTTTCCCAAAGTCTGACCTCTGTGAAATGTTAAAATGAAAGTGTTTGAAAGTAGAGGAGCCTAAATGCTGATATTGGGCTGTATAGTCAAGATCCAGGCCATATGCTGGAGGCCATATGCTGGAGACCATACTTCACTTTCATTGCTTTCTATTAAAATAAAATAAAAAAATATATATTTCAAAGAGCTTTAAATTTTCCAGGTATCATTGTAAAGACAGATATTAATAATCTATTTTATTTTGCATAGTTAAAAAGCTAGTTGATAGTAAGTAGTGGAGGCGTTGTATACTAATGGGACATAGGGAGTGTCCAGTCTTGAGACAGTGAATTACACTTTAATTCTTTATTGGCAGAACTAATTTCTGGCTAAATTTGTACCCTGTCTTTTCAATTTACTGCACTGCTTTAGGACATCACTGAGTCACTGTCATTTTAAAACTTTCAGTTTCTAAACTACTGGTACGTGAATCTGGTTGCTAGAACATGCTTTGACCTGCCTGATATTAATTCAGGAGAACAAAGCATTCATGCATAGTAACTTCACATTTAAATGTTACTATAAATTAGGGTGTCACTGAGAATTTTTTATAGCAGTTCTCAAGATGATGCTAAGTTCTAAAGGCCAATGCATACAACACATCTGCTTGCTTGCTTTAATTGTAACAGTTTATGGTAATACCCAAATAATTATATGTTAATGCTTATCTATGCAGCTTAATCCAGTATAGGACTTTGAAGCCAATGCATGAGAAGCTTCGGTGTCTATGGTTTAATACCTGGATCAGAAACTTCAGTTAGATTCCCTCCTTTGGGGACACAGAGAGGAAGGAGCCTTGTTACCCATTGTAAAAGACCACATACGTCCAGGTATCTCTAGTAGGAGACACAAAGCAGTGGGGGAATGACTACCACTGTCCTTTTTATGGCATCTGATGACCTCTATCCAAATACGGACCTTCAGCATTGTTTTTCTGAAGTAGGGGTCACTATTCATAGTTTGAAAGGACTTTCTGGTTCTGGTTATTTTGGTGCAGGAGGCATTACCACCTTTTTTAGGAGACCCTAGAGATATCTTTAAAAGAATGTAACCAAATGTGTGTTTTATAAAGAGCCTAATCTCATCAGTTTATAGTGAACATATAATCATAGAATACCAGGTTGGAAGGGACCACAATCATCTGGTTCAACCTTTCCTGGCAAAAGCATGATCTAGGCAAGATGGCCCAGCACCATGTCCAGCTGAATCTTGAGTGTCTAATGTTGGGCAATCCACCACTTCCCTGGCAAGATTATTCCTATGGCTGATTGTTCTCATAATGAAATATTTCCCTTGTGTGTCCAATTAGATTCTTCCCAGAAGTAACTTGTACCCATTACCCCTCATCCTTTCCATGTGATTCCTTGTAGAAAGGGAAACTCCATCTTTGTAGACGCCCTTTAAATACGGGAATACCCTAAACCTTCTTTTCTCAAGGCTGAACAAGCCCAGTTCTCTCAGCCTTTCCTCATGTGGCAGCCTCCTAGTCCTTTTTTCCAATAATGCTGACAAGAATTCTGGTCTCAGAGCCTGAAAAGGGGAGCTTGGGGCAAGCAAAGTAGAATGAAGTTTAATAACAGTGGTTCAATGATTTGATTTATAGGTCACAATTTTGGACTTGGGTGTTCTGATACTGTCTGACCTTGCCATAAGGACCAAGTTCCTTACTGAATCTTTAGCCTGTAATTCGTAAAATGAACTTTTCAGCATTTTCTACTCAAGTAATCTTTTCAGTTCAGAAGAAAATTTCTGATTAGCATGAATTCTTATTCCATTTAATCAAATATTAAATATTTTTAAAACACCTTAGTTAAATTTGAGACTCCTTTAAAGAATTATTTTCAAGATGCTCCTGTATCTTTTATTCCAATTTCCTTTGGTTTTTGCTTCCCAGTCAGAGTTTCAAATTACTTAAAATAAATGCAGGTCAGAAATTTGCTAAGCTGTCATGATGTTGCAGCACTGGTGATATTCTCACTGCTTTCAAAGTGACTTCCAATTCATGCAGTATCTGAGTCTGTTTTGATTAGATCAGTTTGGGACAATCCAGGATAAGGGAGAAAACTGAGTGTGGAATGACAGCTTAAAACCCACAGTTCTGTTAAATACAGGTCCACCAAAAAGAGCTTCACTTTTTCATGTTGCAATTACTCTTTGCTGTGCATTGGAGTCTCCATTCAGTAAACCCTTGTTGAAGAATTGTGAAAGGTCTGACAGATGAGTTGTTGAGGTAATTACTTAGTTTCTTTCCATCTGGCTAGCTTTTTGTCTGATAAATTAAAGTTTAAATTCTGATTTCAACAGTTCTAATCTCAGTAGCACAATCAATTACAGTAAAATGCCAATATATATTTTTTTCTAGAGTCTGGCTGATTTAAGAGTGCTTCCTTCCAGTTGTTTATTGTTTAGGTCAAGGGATAGCATATGTATGATAAATTTATCCATTCACAAATGAAAAGGAACTGTAACTCTAAGTGACAGGTGCATTTTTAGCTGATGCTCTTGCCATCTACCAAACAATACCTTAATTCTCTTTTTAAGCGGCAACTAAGTATAAAATGAAGGCTAAGAGGGCAAATTATTGCTTTGTGTAAATATCTCACAAACAACAATATAGAGAAAAACCGCTTCCATGAAAGGAGGATAATGGAGAGCGTTACTGCACGAACATGTGTTTTTACAAATAAATTAAAAAAATATTCCAAGATGTTAAAATAGTGAGATGACTCAGTATTTTCAATGGAGATGGGGGATCAAAGGCCTAGAATGGAAACTGATATATTTGTAAAAGGTTCTACGTGATGTCACTTGCACTGGTGGAAGACTTGTTTGTACTTGCTTATCTCAACTTTTGTCTTATATTCTTTCTGTAGGAACATGTGTTATAAATAAAGATATGGGGCCAAATGGGTGACTTTTGGGTCTATATACTATAGCTGAGTGTGAGTGTTCAGACAATTCATGCTGATGATCTGACTTTTACAGTCAGAATTGAGTTTCAGTTTTACTTCTTACTGATTTATACTTGACCATAAACAAGGCGAGAGAAAACCATTTCAGACCTGAAATCCAACACACACAGTGTTTTAAATTTAAGGCTTTTTCACCAGCAAGCAAAACTGAAAATTGTTGGTCTAGGAAGATGGGATAATCCGTGAAATAATACCAAAAGTTTCTTGATATTTTATTCAGAACTAATCAAACCAGTCTAGATTGCCAGGTATTAATAATATCAATTAAATAATGAATTTCCTGTCAATTAAACCAATAGATAGGTTTGTCATTCATACTTCATATGTATCTGCTACCAAGTAACTGAATAGAAGTCTATGTAGTTAAAGCAGAAATATTGACCAAATGTAATAAAAGGAAAAGGCAACAGGCTGAAAAGAGAAAGTCAGAGGATGTCACCTTTTCCAAAATGTACTAGATTCTTACTTTACTCAGTTTACGGTGTTTTATTGGAGAAATTAAGGCACTACTTCTGAGAGGGAACTTAGACAGTTGCATGCTATAAAGAACTTTGAAAATGTTAATAATTTGTTGTTGTTGTTAAGAAATGCTTTCTGGAGAAAGTAGGAGGATTCAGGGAGAAACTATGTGTTAGTGGCACCTTCAAAGGGACGGACCAAGAAGAAACCTTTCTGTTAAGGCCACAAAATGACCAGTGGATTTCTTTCAAGCAGGCATCTGTCTCAGAACACCTGTTGCAACTTCAAACAAGTTTCTATAGCTTTTATATTATTATTAGTGTTTAAATGTGCAGCAGAGTCCCCATGAACCTGCACTTGCTCCCTGTGGGGATTTATCCAGCTCTTCCCAGGTTTGCTGAGGTGACCATGGGGTAACCTGGGCTGAGCATAGAGGAGGGAGCTCTGGAGAAAGTTACAAGGACCTTCACAAGTAATGAACATTTTTGCTTTCCAGCATATAACAACTAAATATTCATGTCTTGTTAATATTATTTTGAAAATGAATGACCTACACTATTTTATTTTGCACAATATTATTCTCTGAAACTCTGTTGTATTACATGCCTGTGTGTTTGTATGCACACACATTTTCCCTGCAGAATTTTCCCTTAAGGTCCCAACCTGCTAAAAAGCTTTAGGACTGCCTCTGAGATCAATAGACTTAACCTACCATCAGTGTGGACATGTGCCCCAAGTGGATGAGGGGACAATGCACACACTGCAGTGGATACTGTATTTTTCTCATCTCTCAGGCAGCTTTTACCCGCTTCTATGTCCCACCATGTAGAGAGCTCTTATGTTAATCAGGGAAATATGTTCAGCTCTGTTAGTAGTATTTTGATAACAAAACTACCTGAAGGAAACCGGTGTTGAAGGGATTGGCTGGTTTTGCCTAAGTGGTTTTATTTCTGGCATTCTTTCAAAAAGCAGACCTGTGAGACTTGAACATAAGCACAGTAAAAAGTTCTCAAACTGCCAGTGAGTTTAATATTGACCATCTATAACTCAATAATATTTAGTCCTGATTTTTTAAAGTTCTTACTGAACAATTATTTTCTTCTTCTGCAACAAGGAAAATGCCCCATATTGACATAATGTTTTTGCTGACAATGTCTTTATTTCACTGTCTTCAGTTCAGTTGATGGGTTTTTTTCTAGGTGATTTTCTAGGGTTAAAATAATACAATATTTGTATTCTAGATTAACATATATACGTAGGAAGTAATTTGAAATATGAACATGAACCATTACAACTCACTTAAGGACTCCCACTGAGTAGATATGATTATTTTTTTCATGGTCATTTTTTTCTTCTTTTTTCAAATTCCTTATTGATTAAAGGAAAGGCTTAAAAGAAAGGTGACAGCTAAAATAAGCATAGTTGCTCAGAATTAATATAATAATATAATATCTTAAATGGTACACATTTGAACTATTAATACTTTGGTTTTAAAAAGTCCATGTAGCTTAGTCCTGAACAATTTTCTTTTGTAGAAGTGTCTTTTACTAGAGCCTGAAATAAACAAAAGAGGAGTGTGGGTGTGTTCCTTCACATACTGTGGGCCTACTTTTAAATGCCTTTTATTGAAGGATGAAGGGAGTTTGACTTATATGTATTAAAATATTATTCTTCTATTTGTACCAGTAAGCACTGTTAAAAGTCACTTTTAATTTTCCATGCAGGATGCCAAACACTGGAGAAACTTTTTTCAAAATGGTTCGATATTTTTGTTGTTGTTCTTGAAGGATGAATTGGAAGCTGATGCACCAATCTGGTTCTTACATCGCCGATATTACCAGCATCCAACACAGCGATGTCATCTAGTATGCCTGAAGGAGATAACTTCATCTGCTTATAAAGTAAACTGAAACTAAAACAAATTAAGAGAGATGTATTCATTTCTGAAGACCCCCAGAGAGTGGTCTTCATCTAAATCAGGTGCCTATCCATCCTTAGTCTAGGATTCTCAAATGTTTAGGAAAATTCAGTATTATTGAATAGTACGGCAGGTTCCTTGCCAATGACTACTAGAGAGGTGGACTGGTAGAAGGCAGTGAGAATCTCCACCAGAGGAGAGAGATTTGACATGGAAACAAATATTGGTTTATATATAGCAATAAACATAAAGATAGTCCACGTAATACACTGTGAATAACCATACTGTAAACAGTCAGAACACAGAAAATCTTCAGAAGGCTGTATGTGAATGATAATGCTTTAGGCCAGCATAAATGTTTAAGTTTATTGTCTCTGGCTGCTGAAGAATAGGTTTAAATAGAACTAAATTTAGGGAAAACAAATATGTTGATACTTGCCAAATTCTAGCTTCAGTTACCACAGTGAGCCCTTTTGAAATTAATTCTGCAGTTTTTGTTTGATGAAGGATATTGCTTGCTTTCAGGTCTTCACATAGGAGTGATGCTAGCCAGAAAATAATCTTAAAGGGTCAGAAAATCGATTGGCTGGATTCACAGTGTTTTAAAACTTGACACTAGTTCTTTCTTGTTGAGAGTCATTCTTTAACTCCCTCAGTCAGTCACCAGTCTTTCTTTTGGGAACAGTATCTGCCATGGCTGTGGGGGGCAGCACCAAATCTGAGCATGCTGAGCTCTGATGGTATCAATGGTAGCTCTGATTAGCTAATCTGCAAACCTTGTGAATTATTAGAGCTAGACTATTGCCTGACATGGGCCATCTCTAGCTGCTGATAAGTGCAACAATTCCTCTAGGTTTTATACTACAGACATTTGATGCAAAACTCTCTCTCATCAGAAAACACTGGCTTGACCTCCAAACTGATGAAATGCATGCACATATTGTTAGCACAAGCCCTCCTGCCCCCCCCCCATATCTGTTCCCACAATTTCTTGACAACCTGCATTACATCCATTGCTGCATGACAGCCCCCACGAAGCTACTGGGTGACAACATGTTGCTCCTCTGTAAGCTGCTGTGCTTCAGTGCTTCCTGGGATTTCCCCTGGAGTTCAGCTTCCATCTTCTGAGCATGTCTTCATGTGCCGAATATATTGCTGTCATGCAGACTGCTGCAAAATCGAGACAAGCTTCTAAGGATGTAATTACACTGTGTATCTTATGTTTAAGGTACCTAAACTAAAACCTTATCCTCCCAGAGTCTTCATCTATTCAGTGCAGAGGGAAAGTCTTTTATGGATTTAAGTTCAGGGCAGAATCTCAATTTAGAAGTAACCTGTCTCTCTCTGACTGTAACCTCAGCATTGTCCTTGGGGTTAGGTAGTGGTAATAACATGTTTTTATTCCCTGTGCTGCATAGAAATTGAAAGCTTTGTTGGCAGTTTAGAGATAATAAATAAAAATCACACAAGTGAGTAGTCATTAATGATACATGTTGTAATAACATGCAAGTCTCTGTATTTCTATAGAACTACAAGGGGTCTAAAATGACTCAATAACAATACTATAAATGCCAATCTAATGTTTTCTGAGTACTTTATATATATATATATATCTGTTTGGTTGTTTTTGTTTTGTTTTGTTTTGTTTTGCCAGAGTAGCTTTCGTAATTGCAATAGTTACAGTCTTTCAGTTTCTAACATCACATTTTTTGACAGTAATATATTATGATCTTCTTTTCCCAGCTAACTAACATAGTGCAGTCAGTATTCATTCTGTATGAACCAATGCTACATTACAGTCTTGTACAGTATGAATTTTACTGTCAGATGCTGATGAATGCTGATTGTCAAACATTTCATTAAATTCAACACATATCTCATGTAACTTGAATATAAATGCCATATCTAAATCTAAACTTTTCAGAACTGTTTTATAACTCTCAGTAGTGCTTTTAATATCAGGTATCAGAATACCTGATATATAAAAGAATTAACAAATACAGACTTTTGCTGCACATTTTTTTTCAGTGAAAGGCTTTCTTTCCTTCAGTTAGTTGCCCAAGAAGTTAAAGCTCCACAAAGGCCCAGTCTAGTATATTAGCTGGTTCCCTGAAGTTTGATTATGAATCAGTTTCTGTCTTTACAGGGAGGACATTCTTTATGTCAGGCAAAGTACACATTTCAGTGTCAAGCTTGACATTCGTCTTTCAGCCTTTTGACATGTTAGATAACATAGAAGTCAGACTGCAATATGTAGAATGTCTTTTAAATTTCCATAGCAGAACATAGTCAAAACAATCCTGTCAAATCCACATGGCCTTTCTGAAGTTCGGCTCTGATTTTCACAAGCACAAATTCAAAGCTAATACAGAATCATAAAGCGATACTCAATGAGATCACTGCCAATGTTTGCCTTTCATTTCCTTCGTTACCTTAAATGTAAAACAAAAAGTCAGTGTACCTATGTCAAACAAAACAAATTTATCATACAATCAGTTAGAAAATAGTTCTTTCTGGAGGGATTCACTCCTTGATCCACCTCAGTTATTAAAAGGAAAAGATTTCTGTCAAACTATAGTTCAAATAATGGGCATGTCATGCGTATTTGCAGTTATACATAGAGTAGTCTGTGTGTAGGATTAGAGACCAGAGAAGGTAAAGGAAAAGGTTAGAAATTCTCTCACAGCTTTAATATAAGCTGAGCATTCAAAATTTTAGACATTAATTGATTGCTCCTTTCCTAAGGGCTTTTATGCCCTTTCTATTACCTAATTGTCTCTGTCTAATTTATTTGAGGCTAATGCACTAATGTAGGGAAAAAATCACTCTTCTGAACTCTTCCAGCTTCTCAGAATGATGATTTTGAGGAATGTTGCTGATCTTTGTGTCTATCGTTTTTCAGGCAGATGTTCTCTACAGGAGACATTTCTGCATTCTTGCAGCAATTGACTGTGGACAAAGAATTAAAATAAACCAAACAAAACATAACAGTTCACTAGTGTTCCCAATGAAACTGAGGGACACACACAGCGTACTTGCTGTCATTACACTAAAGTTTTACCATCAGTTAAGACAACCATGTTCTCTGTTGTTTCCTTAGGAATGTGGTTATTTTTCAGTATTTACCATTGTATTTCTTAACTTTCAAAACTGTCACTGTGTGACACAAGAAATTGCACTTTTCATTACAATTTCAGCATCGGTACCTATTAACTGTTGGCATATGCGGTTAAATGTACATCATGCATTTTCACTTGGATATGAGGTCTTAGTTCAAGTTAATCATTATGTTAGACTAGACTACTATATAGCACATCTTTTTTTATACCTGGAAGGAATATATATACAAAAGGAAGTTCTTCAACATGAAGTGCAGGCTTCTACTGTTAATGGAAAAAAACTACATTGTCACTAAGTTCACCTGAAAAATGTCTCCTAGCCTTACAACATATCCATCAAGAAGCTTTCTATATGCTTAGATAAATATTATGCTAAATTGGAGGGAGGCTGAGAGTGTGTATTTGAAGATACAAAGGATTCCACATTTCATTGAGTGAAACTTTGCAAACTCAGGAAGCTTTAAGATTATTCATATACCTAGATATGTTAATGTAAGAAATGTATTAACATCAAAGCATGAAAGACACTCTTAGTTCTACTAATATCTACGACTGGAATATTATAAATAAAACCCTAACTTATGAATTTTTAGAATAGATAGATCAAATTATTTTTAAAGAAGTATATTTATTCTTATAAAATAATTTAATTCAGTAACATCAAATATTTTGGGTAATCTAGTTTTACAATGGACATACACAAGTACAATTTTAAGATTTACTATGCAAGAACTCTTATTAGAAAAATCCAGCTATATTTAAAAGAAAATAAATGAGATATTAACAGGTAAGCAGATCTCAGGCTATACAAGGAGAGAATAATGGAAAATACAGAAGAAACAGTGAGTGTCATCTGATCCATCTTCACATTCCAAGCAAAGATGAACGCACTGTTAATAGAGGTTGCTGAAATTCAATTGCAAGTCATCTGTTTTTCAGATTTGGCTGTGTCTGACTTCTTCCTTCTGGTCATCTCCATTAACTGAACTTGGTTAAGGAAAGGAGGAGAGACAATGAGAGATCATGGGGCTAGAAACTGTTGAAAGTTTACAGCACAGTTTTTCAGGTTTGCAATTTTCTAGGTTTCTTTGGAGGACACTAAATAAAATCACTATACCAGTGTCATGTTCATGGTCCAACCTTGACATCTACAAATGGAAGATACCTTTCTGATGACACTTTGTGACCTGTATTTCCCCCACTATTTCAGTAGCAACCTCTGTGTTTGGCAGAGAGCTATGGCTTCTGCCAAATGAAAATTTGTGGAAAACAGGTTGCGTTGCAGTTATAGCTCCCCACAAGAAAAGGCAAAGCAAGACGCTCACTGAGAACAGTTCCTTGCTAACTGTTGTGAGAAGAACAGGCTCTTTTGCTGATCTGTGAAAAACTAGAAGCCATTTACCTGGTTGATATAATTTTTCTACTTGACCAGTTCTTCTTCATTTTTTTCTTGAGGAAAGGTGACTAGCTGTATGGAAACCCCTTACAGTCCAAATGCAACCTGAACAGTATTGCTTTATCATGCCATATACAAATCTCCCTTTGTACCACAGCAGACAGACACTGAAGCTTGTCCTTTGCTTCTACAGATACTCTTGAATTTGGACCATATGGTGAATGAAGCACATGAGCTGGCAACACGTGCTTGCAGTCTAGAAGGCCAATCATATCCTGGGTTACATCAAAAGGAGCATGGCAAGCAGGTCGAGGGAGGTCATTCTGCCTCTCTGCTCTGGTGAGATACCACCTGCAGTACTGCATCCAGTTCTGGAGCCCTCAACACAGGAAAGACATGGACCTGTTGGAGAGGGTCCAGAGGACGCCACCAAGATGATCAGAGAGGTCGAACACCTCTCCTATGAGAACAGGCTGAGAGAGTTGGAGTTGTTCAGCCTGGAAAAGGCTCTGGAGACACCTTATTGTGGCCTCTCAGGACTTAAGAGGGGCCTATGAGAAGGATGGAGACAGACTTGTTAGCAGGGCCTGTTATGATAGGACAAGGGGGAATAGTTTTAAACTAAAAGAAAGGAGATTCAGGGTAGACATGAGGAACAACATTTTTATAATAAGGGTGGTGAAACACTGGCCCAGGTTGCCCAGGGAGGTGGTAGGTGCCCCATCCCTGTAACCATTCAAGACCAGGCTGGATGGGGCTCTGAGCTACCTGATCTGGTTGCAGATGTCCCTGCTCATTGCAGGGGGGTTGGACCAGATGACCTTTGAAGGTCCCTTCTAACGCAAACCATTCTATGATTCTATGATTCTATGATATAAGTAAAGCAACAATGACAGGAAAAGATAAAAGAAAGAAAGTAGATACATCGTTTTAAAGGAGTTTTAGTTAGAGTAACCAATAATTTCTGTGGGTTTGCTAACGCTTCTTTAACTAGAAGTATAGGTGTGTGAACAAAAAATATGAACATAAATGTGTATGTATGCACATGCACACAGGGATTCATTCTGAAAAATATAATTGTTATGGGACCAAGTTTTCTTCTTCTCTTTTGTAAAGTTATTTACTTTTATTTTATTTTCAGATTTCATTTGTTTAAAGGACTGCCTTTTATTTTAAGTGGAGTATTTACCTTGAAAACTTTTTTTGCTAGTCACAAGTATTTAAAAAAAAAAAGTATTTACAAAAGAAGCGTGGAAATAATTTGAGTCCCAAAAACCCCATTGCTAATCTCATTATTTTACAAATTATTAAAGTATCTAAGCTTTGTGTTTCTCTTATTTTAAGTCCAGATGGGAAAAGAGAAAGATTTAATACATAAAATTGTGAGATGGTTTAATGTGGTGGAGGTAGCCATAAAATGCCTAAAGGAATCTAAATATGGGAGGATTTCAGTTTTCAGTTACCGCTATAGAGCTTGACAGTTCTTTGCTGTCATTTTACATTGACATGTGGAGAGTGTGAAATATGTCCCAAAGGTTTCTCCTTAAATGGGACAAATAAAAATGTGGTCCCAGATTTTTTAATTCTGCATAAACAGAAAGTTACTTCCTTTTAATTGTTGCATACATCTAAGATCAGGACTGAACACCAGAAGAGACAGGGAGAACTAAATGAGAGTAAGAAAAGACATCTTGCAGATGTGGAATAATTTTGGAAATGTTTTAGACTGCTGTGTTTCAAGGCTTTAGCTTTGAAATCTTCATACACTTATATGGCCACATCTGTACTTTGTTCCACTGGTTTATGTCAGGTTTTCCAAAAGTTTTTTACCTCTTACTAGAGCCATAACATTCAGCTATAAGATTCTGACACTTGCAAATGTGACTTCTGTGTAAACTCTTTTGGTGAAAAACATTAATTAAGCCTGCTCAGAACCTTTTGCAGTCTATAAGACTTAATGACAGATCTCTGATCCTTGATGATGCTTGACGTTTTATCTGAGAACGAATTTCAGACCAAGACCTATATTTTCGGTGTCCAGAGCTCTTTTTAGTTGGTGATACCTGACTTTTAATGCTATAAGAAAAAACATTGCTGTGCCATGTCAGGCTAGTAAAAAGTTAAAATTTAGGGCTCTGAAGGTTATTTCAGTGTTTTTAACTTTGAGGAAAAAAAAAAAAATCAGGTACCACTGATACAATTCTGTGAATTTATGAGTGGAAAAAAAAACAATATATATCTCTTTTTATGTTCTTGGGCTTCAGGGCAATCAGACAAACAAAGACAGTTTCTCTATTCACAGCACAAATATTTTCAATAAGCACTCAAGCTGACAACCTTCTGTCTAGATTATTTCTCTGTGAGTCATATGTTAGTGCTTGGTCAGACCATACCGAGGTTTCCTGGTCTTTTGTAGTAGATCATCATGGCATAATTCTGTGCTCAATAACTAAATATAGGTAACTAAAGAGGAAAGCGAGCTACTCAGAGCAGTTTGGCAGGGTACTTTTCTGCAGCTGAAGGGTGGCAGTACCTCCATGTAGGATTGTGTTGTGCTCTGAGGACACAGCCCTTCATCCACCCTTTTCCATCCCCTGTTTATGTCCCTTCTCAAACACCCCCCACACGGATCTAAGAGCACTAAAGAGCTTTATAATGTGTAAAAATATGCCAACCTACTAGTTTCAGAGAGGTTTGACCCAGGCTGGAACGTTGTCTCCTAAATTGTGCATTTTAACCAAAGCACCAAAAACAGATGGAAAAAATAATGTTGCATTTCTCCTGATGTAGTTTAGAACAACTTTAAAATTTAATTAAAGTGACAGTTACTAAGACTAATAAATTAGTTTGAGTAACAAGTAGTTTAGTTGGAGTACTATAAAAATTTGCTGAGGCTAAATATGAAATGTTCAAATGGCTGATGGCAACATCTTTGCCACCTGAAGTCAGTATCTCATTACCCAAAAAATCTTGTATTTGGGTCACAGGTAACCATATTAACAACGCTTGGGTCCTCATGGATTTTCACTGTTTTGAAGGTGAGATATGAAAATGCATTCAAGCCTAAAAAGAGATTCAGTCAAAATGTAAAACATAAAGTCCAGATACAAGTGGTTGGCGTTACTTTATATTTAACTCTGAGAATCCCTTTAACTGCTAATGAACAGAAATGTTGATTAAGGAAGAGATTTCAGGAAATTACTGAAAGGCTATAAGATCTGATTCCCCTACAGTGCCCATGAATATTTCCAGGATAATAAATCCTTAAACACAGTGAAAGTGATGCATTGGAGAGTGTCAAAATTATCATTTGTTCCAGACAAGCTGGTAGTGAGTATGCATGTGTTATTAGTATGTGGTCTGATATAATCTGTGAAAAATGACTTTGTGAGCACAGAGTCACTTCAGTAAAACACCTTAAAATGTTTTTTTTCTCTACTGTGGATGACAAGGGCAGATTTTGGATCATTAAAAAAAAAATAAAGAAAACAGTTGAGTAAAAGGAAGCAATATTGTATTCATAGTAGAAATAGTCCTAAGCGAAGATTCTCTTTTATTCTCAAGAAAGTTTCACTATGCTTAACAGTGTTGTATGAAAATATTAAGCATCTAGTTAAATTCATCCCAAACTTAATGCTAGTCATAATAACAAATATAATAATTACAATATGCAGAACTAAATGGGAAAACACAGGCTTGTTTGACAATAAGTTATTTTTTTTTAATTTATTTTACAGAAATATTATTATAAAATTAGCACAACCTTTTCATTATATTTTTTTCCCTTTCTTACACAGACATAGAGAAAAGACGTTTCTTATGCAAACTCCAAGTAATTTTCCAGTTTAGTGGGACATTCAATTGCAATACAGCAAGGTTTGTTTCCAAGACTCTTTGTTTTATAAGTCCACCAGGGGAAAAGGAAGGAGGGAAAATGTTTAATGACAGGCAAAGTTGTTATAATGATTTTTTTTTTTTCTGAAAACTGTGCTTTAGAGACTGCCAAAATGATTAATATATGAACAACTTTGATAGATCCAGAAAAGAATGGTCAAAAACTTTTAAAAATAGAAAAAATAGAACCATTTAAATAGATATTTCTTTAGTTTAGCCAGATACATTTAAAAGGATTACACAGCAAAAAGAAATGAAAATTTTGCTTTGGACAGAATTAAGCACTTAATTGAAAGCTTACCCCCTACTCCAGTTTTTATTTTCATTCCAGTGAGATAAAACTAGTATTTTCTGGTTCAGACTGACCAGAAATTCCTTTTCTCAAATTGTTTTAGTTCATACGCATATATATATATACCTTCCTCCCCATTCTTTTCATGAGAGAAATCACTTTGCTTGAGCTGATAACAGCAGGTTCTCTGTCTCTACCATGTGCACCTGTGCAGCAGCAGGTTTAGGGTTGATCCGTGAGTGAGGGTTACAGTGGAGACGAGTCACAGTGAAGAACAGGATTGACTCCAGTCTCATAAGCTTTGCTGGGATTGTTGGCACACATCTTTGTATGAACATCACAGCATTAAATAGCAGAGGAAAGGGAGCGAGGCCTGGGGCACAGCAAGGCAAGGCTGCAGCAGGGTTTCAGCATTGGGAGGAGCAAGGAGGCCACAGGGATGAAGGGAGCGGCATCCAGCGCAGGTGAAAGCCGTTGAAGAAGCTGCGCTGGGTCAGAGGGACACAGCAAGTCAGGCAGCAGGGAGGCTGGCTCCAAAAAGATTGGGAGCTGCTGACCTGCAAGAAGCAGCTGGAGGTGAGATAACAGCTGCTCCATGGCAGAGGGCAGATATCCATCAAAACTAACAAGTCACAGAACTAATTAAATTCCCAGCTGCTTTTAGGCAAATGAGTAACAACATTAATTAGGATGGGTTTTCCCCATCTCCACTGGTCAGAGGGCACTGGCCTTCTGTTTCGCATTCAGATGGCACAATTTGCAACCCTCTCTGCTATCTCAGGAGGAAATCACTGCAAATAAACACAGAAGAGAAGTCTGGAAGTGTCTGATATGCGTATGACTTACCATTGGTTATGTTAGGAGAGGGTTCAGAATTTCCTGTGCCTAAAGGATCCCGGTCTCAGTAATGCCACGCAAATCTCTTTGTGGCTTTGCACCATTTTTTTTTTGAAACAAACAAACAAACAAAACAAAACAAAAACTGCACACACACACACAAAAAAACCCACAACCAAATGAGAAGTTGAGCTGGAGATAATAAGCCAGTTACTTTCTGTCTAATTTTGAGTTATTGTGTGCCCCATAGGCAAACAATGACAGGAATAAGGTCATAATCTTACATAGCAAAGCATTGTAACTCTCAGGTTATAGAGTCCTATTGCTGTTTGTTTGTTTGTATTTGACTCAAGAGTACTGGCATTTTTAGCTGTTTAGTAGCGTATCTTCAAGAGGACAGCACTCGCTGTGTGTGTTAGCCAAAATCTTAGTTGTTCAAGCAGCAATCTGTGAACAGATTTGGAAAGTGCTCCCCTCAAACTGCATCTGTAAGTTGAAATGAAAGCAAAATCCATCTCTTCAGTTTATAGCCCTGGCAAGATTTATCACAAGACCCCAGACCTTGATCCTCAGCTCTTGGTGGAAGAGGCCATGATTCCTGTGCATTGTCCTGGTTCATCATTCTGAGTACCAGTTACCTGTGAGCACACCCGGACAGGGCTCTCCTGGGCAGGCACCATGGCAGCCTGCAGCTGGTGATGGGTTGTCCAGAATGGGCACTTTATACACTGGCTTTGTCACCATCTACTGCAGGGCAACAATAAACCGTGGCAGATGCTCTCTGTTAATCCCACACCCCCCCCACTAAGGAAAGGTAATAGGAGGAAAAGGGAGAGAGACTTGCAAGTTGGAAAGTTAAAAATGCTTTACTAATGTGACTAATAAATAAATAAAATAATACAAAATATACAAAACCAATCTTGAATTTCATGGGGTAGTGCAGCACTGCTCACATCGGAGCTGGCGTTGCTCCAGCAGCTGCAGGGCAGGCACCCACAAGTCCTGGGCTGGACTCCACAGTAAACTGGACCTGGATTCAGGGATGCAGGGTCTGGAACCAGGCCTCAGATCACAGGCATGGCAGGCAGCGTCCTCTTCAGATGCTGGCTATGGTCAAAGAGAGAATGACCCTCGTGATCTCCCACTTTTATAGGGTGTATGACATGTATGAGATGGAATACTTAGTTGGAATACTTGTTGGTCAATTTTAGTCAGCTGTTCTGTCCACCCCTACTTGCAAATATGCCCCTCTCACTTATGGGATGTGTAAAATTTATCAGTAACCTTGGCTGCCATAACAATAAGTCTAAACCTGGAGCTCTTCTGCATACTGTTGCTACTGTTATCACCTCTGCAGCGAACAGTGTGTAAAAAACATGCAGCCAAATTCGGCAAAGTGAGGTTACTTAGAAGAACTTAGCTGAAAGGAAAATTCACTAAAAGACAAACTGGTCTTGTTTTTAACAAAACCAGGACATGTTCCTCGCAGAAACCTTCATGTTATGCAAGGAGGTACCTGATGAGTTTTGACAAGTACATTACCGGCTGGACAGTGCTGGAGAAAAAGGTTTTTTTTACAGTCTCATGGCTGTAGAGACTTAAATTCCTCCCAGGTTTTTTTTGGATTTACATTATTTATGTCTTCACCTGAATGCTCTCTCTAATCCATGCATTGGAGTAGGGTTTGATCAAGATTTATAAACACTTGTCTAACGTTAAAATATTGTGCATTTTGGCTTTGTTGCTTTTTGAGCTGTGGGCTCTCAATAATTCATTTCCAAACTTCAGCATTAATTTTCTAGTGTATTTTGCTTTTGGACTAAGCTACAGACTATCGCCTATGAACTACTCAGGGAATACACTCTGTATCCCAAACTACATTTAAATACTTAATGCTGCACAATGATATAATTGTGTTAATGTCTTTTCCTCATGGCTTTATTCCATCAAAAATAACAAATACAGGATACTTCATTTTCCTATGCCAGAAATGTCCAACATTCTTTGCATGAATCTTTTTTACATTTCAGACCAGTGATCTATAGCTGATTTCTGTTCCTGATCCACAGCTCATGACAACAAATGATTTATTTTTCATAGATACTACTAGCAGTACATCCATTGAGTTTATACAGAATATAATGTGTATAATAGTCATAAGCCATGCTGAAGGTTATCTAATACTTACTTTGAAGCTGATGTGTCAGTATTAGCCATGAATTTAATCTGTATCTTAATTGATCTTAATTTCTTGAGCTTCATCACATCTCCACTTTACGAGTCACATATGAACTGTCAGCTTTTGAATGGATCTTTTGCCAGAGGCTCATGATCAGTTACTACCTGCTGATATAGCTGAACCAGAGGTTTAGAACAGAGGCAGCATACTTCAAGGGTTCCCTGGTTTCTGATTTTTTTTTTTCTGGATATATAAAAAAAATGGGGTATGAAAGGCATGCCACAAAGCCCATCTTTTGTTGTGAGGCTGAAGGGTAGTACTTTGAGAATTGTGCAATATATTTTTCATTTATTATGTTCTTCCTTGCTTAGATATTTTGTTAAAGAAGAACTAAGCATTCTTTGTTTTTATGTAATGCAGTTTGAAAAGATGGTAGGATATCTAAGCAGTCCAATGCAATTCACAGCTATTAGAAGCATGAAGAAACTGAAGATATGAAACCAATTCGTTTTAGAGCAGCTTTAATTCTATAATATTAACCAGGTGGTTTCAATTTAGGTGAAAGTGTAATACCAGGTTTAGCTTTTATTAAAATTCAATTTAATTAATAATTCTGTTCTATCAGTTTATATTCATGAAGCATAGACATTAAAGACGCCATGAAATTTTAGCATATTAATGTCAATGTGAAGATATTTACATCTACCTTGTGCTTTGGTTGCAGTATAGGACACACAAATATAACATACTCAAGGTTTTATGAGTAACACCTTTATTATGCCCATTGACTAGCACTAAATTAGAACATAACACCCCTGACAGTACGAGCTGCATGAACATAAAGTGAATTCCTCTCATCAGTATATTACAATTAATGACATGTGAATTCATAATGATCGAACACTTCTTATGCCCAAGGTATTTATCAGCTGTTCAGAGTACAAAAGGTACCAGCTCATCTGAGTACCCTTGGAATGGTAATTTTTGATTGCCTGATAAGTGGAAGTTAGAAGAAAAATGACAAAATCAATCTTATAGGTATGTCATCTTATTTGACACCTCTATAACGCAAAGGTTTGCAATTACATTTAAACTTACTGTTTGAGATGTTCAAGGGTCCCAAGAATCTGCAATGCCTTTTGTTCAGCACTGAACGTTGTCTCTCCTGACCTGTTCACTCAGGCCAAAGGACCAAGCTCAACCTTTCTCCAGGCTTTATAAACAGGTCTTGGAGGTCTGACTGTATTTATATTTCATATTGTCATGCTTCAAGATGCACCATTGTAAGCATTTGTGTATCATCTGCTCTGGTGGCAGCTGAGCACATCATAGATATTAATGACAGTTACCCAAAAGGTGCGTCCCTGAAGAAGAGAACTTTTTCCCTTTCAACTGAGATATGTCTTTTAGGTCCTGATTTATGAGGGAAGATCCACATTGCTAATCACTTAGCAAGTGTCATGTTATCCTTGTCTGATAGGCCACATACAGCATACAACATCTAGGATTACCTCTGAGGAGCTAAGGCCAGCAGTGCTCTCTATTTGCACTCACAAGCCAGCTTCCTTTGTCATCTTAATTTTGATGGAGGAAAAAACACAGGCACATGTCCAAGCAATAATCTAAAAACTATATATAACTGACGTAGCATGAGTTGTGGAAATAGAAACAGGAAGATAACTCAAGTCTGGTGGGGCCCACTGAACCATACTCTCCAACTGATTACACAATCTAGGAATAACTCTCATTATCCACTGGTGTTTTTTGGTATTTATTTTCTGACAGCTTTATTTTATCAAGCAGAATTATGAACTACTTGCAAGTGTTAGCATACACTTTTGGACACATAAAGTTTGTTTCATCTGGATTGCAAGATGGTTTATCAAGATCTACTAACTGTGCAGTCCACATACACGTTGACTAAGATAAAACATGGACTTCTAATGTGTTTGATATTAGGCAAACGCAATAAGAAATAGCTTTACTTCCAAATAATGTGCAGACCATCCCTCTATTTACACTGAAATTTTCTGTCCTGTGGAAAGAACTTAAAGGCTTGGAACGAACATTTCTGTGTCCTAGAGAGTGTGTTGGAGAGCTCCTTCCATGAGCAGAGCATTCAAAGCCATGAGACTGAAGAGCTGTCTGAAAAACAGGTTAGCTTCTATATAGAAAACTGTTCTTGCTTTTGTCTTCTGCTAAAAGAGGGGTGTCAAACAGAGGATTTAGCAGGAAGGATGATGAAACCTAATGATAACCCAATCAGAAGGCAATGATGGCTGAACTCTATTCTGCAGTGCTTTTCTGCTTACATAATGGTTGCCTCCAGCCTGATATTTAATAAAAAAAGTCATCATTTTTATATACAACAATATATTTAAAACCTATTTTAGTGTAATTAATGTTTTCCAGTTTCTAATATTATATCTCTATAGGTGAGCAATAACAATAAGAAAGACAAATTTGAACCCACTCCCAAGTAAACTTTTAAAAAAACAAAGAACAAATGATCCTGATGTTTGCTTATCTCACATAAAATTGTTGCTACTGAGTAATATGGAACGATCCCCATCTAATCAACTGAATCTCGTTTAAAAATTCAGCACCTATTTTTATTTGTATTTCATTAGCTGTGACTTATCAAAGAGCATTGACTTGCATCTAACTAGTTCCATTTCATCCTTCAATGGATATACATATCGTGCTTGTGTTATGTAAGGTCTTACCAAGAATTTGTTCATATTAAATACTCTGAATTCTTGTTCGTGTGGTTTCAATGGTGTTATATTTAAAAGCCTCAAGGATGTATTCAGAGATCTGCGTGAAGATCACTTTTTTCAAGAATAGGCAAAATAATTAAATCTTATCATGACTACATTAAAATATTTCAGGCTATCAGTTGGTATGCTACTAAAGAGAGTATCATGGCTCTAAAGACCATAAATAAACTTTTATTTCTTCTTAAGGAAAAGTAATTGCCTTGTTTAGAATTGAAAGACATGTCAAACAATCATCTGGTAATTTCTCACTAAGGAGCACTCATTTTAATGTCATCAGGCATAGAAAACAAAGGGTTCCTTTTTGGTTGTGAAATATATACACTTGCAGCAGCACTGCATGTTACTATAGAAGCAATCCCATTTCAGGTATAAAAATTTTAAAATAAATCAAGCTTTAGGCTCTTTTTAAAATATTGCAGTTGCACATGTAATTGGTTTGACAACTCTAAAATAGATTGATTTCTTTCTAAATCTCTGATCTTCGTAATCCAATGAATCACAGTGCTTAAAAAGACTATATCATTTATTGCTATGTACAGCTAAATTTCTTGACAAGTTTAAGATTAATAAAGTTTGCACCTCTGCATCCCCATGACTGTACTCTGGAGCTTATTCTCTAAGCTTTCATTCATGTATTATTCTTCAACCTTCTATATAATACTGGGGTCTGCATAAGCCTGTGAAAGCTGTAGAAACTGAATTTCAATCAAGCATGCAGAATCAGCAAATAATAAGCTGACTTCTGGAAAGTTTGAAGAACAGAGAGGACTGGAAGATGACAGGTTCGTGTTCTCCAGCCCCAGCTGAGCAGTACATGATGGAATACTTCACACTTTGAATGCTGTTTCTCTGGAAACTGAAAACCGTAGAAGACAGGTGGATGTTAATCTCACTTCTGTTTAAGAAGACCACTGTTGTTGGTAGGGGTTCCTTCAAAAATAATGAGAAGGACTTTTATTTTTATGAAATTACTAAAGGACAATTGAAAAAAAGAAATACCTACAGCAGGTGAGTTATGTGATGGGATGGTAATGATGATTTCAACATACTTTTTGTTTGAAAATTTGAACTCAAGATTCTCTGAGAGCAGCAGAGGACAAGACCCATGTAATCTCAGACTCTACATATTAATTATTTTCTAGTTATCATATTTATGGTATGATATATGTTGACATATAATGTAAAATATTTTTTATAATGGGATAGAAATATATATTATGAAATAATATTTTATATATTATAAAGCGCAGACTCCAAAAATTAACAGTTAGGATCTGAACAGTTTATTAAGGGCTAGTCCATAGGCACTTCATTATATTTCAGAGTGGATGAAGAAAAAGTGCCGATATTCTGGACTCCTGCTTTCTCACTGAAACTGCTGTAAGCTGCTGGTGTCAAGCCCCTCTAGCAAGCAAGTGAAAATTTTTAGTTAGATACTAATAGATATTAGGTTTCCAAACCTTCCTCCCAGGTGTGAAGATGTTAACCTGGAAACCTCGGAGTGGGGTAAAGGATTGTGACTAATTTGCTGCAAGTGTTCTTTCAGAAACCAACGCACAGGATCCTCTGTATTTTACGAGCTACATACAGTGCTTCAAAAGACCCTTTAACAGAGCTCTGTCCAGTCAGAAGCTGTAACTCGTGTTCCCTGACCACTGATGAAAAATGGCCTCAGTGCTGCAGCACTGGGATTTGGAAGAACGACCTGTCGAGCTGTGCTTCCAGGAGACAAACAAAAATCAATACTATGAGAGAGAAGGCAAGAGCACGTGGAGACCATATCAGGGAAAGATTTTGTGATGGATATTCTCTAGGTGATAAACCAATGTCAAAGGTGAGATAAAAGGTGCAAAGACAGAATACAATCAACTCTCTGTTTTCAATTTGCATTAATACATTGCACTTTGTATAATGCCACAAAACCAGTACAAATATACTAGAAGCCACACAGTAAAATAAGTCTTCATAAGGAAGCCTTTATTCAGACATTGATCTTATTGGTCGAGACACTGCTATGAACAGACTTAAATCTGACAGGGCAGATACGATTACACATCACTTGTGCGAACATGAGGCTAATCCATCAAATCAGGGTGAGGATATAGCTACTTCTAACTCTTAGGAAGGTTTTTTCCTTCCTGCCAGTAATTTTAAACTATTGTGTAATTCTTTTCTTCAACTTTAGTCTCATCACTGCAATATTGTCACTTTGCTCAAATCTGGTAATAGCTTTGGCTTCGTGCATGCACCAATAAAAAATTCCTTTGATGTTTGTGGCTAAAAGACAAATTTTCCCCAAAAGAATCAAAATCAGAAAACCTCCTTATTGTGAAATACAAAAATAGGTCTCCCTGGAATCTCTGCTACAAGAAAAAGAGTGTCTTTGCAGATCTAAGTTACTGCTTCATCTCTTCAGGTTTTCATAATAGATACATCTTCCTATTTATTGCAGTAAGTAATATTGATACAGAGACTTTAGTGCTTGAAATATATGTACATTTCACAAGAAATGGACTGGAAAATTAAGAATTAAAATTCTAATAGTGGAAAATACTCCTTGTCTAGATGGGAGGTTTAGTTGAAAATAGTTTATTTCTATTTTTTTTTGTTAATATGATTCTTCAAAAACAAAACACAACAAAATTAAAAAAAAAAAAAGGAGGGAAGGGGGAGAAACTAGAGAAATTACAAGTTTAAATGATCTTAATTTCACAAGGTATTATTCTTTATTCTTTCCTGAAGTAAATTGCCACTGTCGCATTGATTTTAACTGTCTAGATGAAAAATTGTCCCTATACAATGGCTAATATCAAAGTTTGCCTTTTTTCATGCAGTGAGAAACGTCCTTCAACAGGGTAGGCAGGGAATGGCATACCCACCCACATCTCGCTCAGCTATTGAAACATGACCCACCTTGTAGCAGATTATGTAACAAAATACAAAACTAAGCAGAGAAAAAGAGAGTCCAGGTTGACACTGGAAAAAATGCAAATGCCAGGATTATCATTCTGAAGTTGACAGATTTATGGTTATTGTAATCACAAACTATATGTTTTTTTCTGGTAGACTATTTAAATTTCTCATGTAATCGGGCTGTTGGAAATTCATTAAAACATTATTATTTGTACCTCAATTAATTGAAATGACAAATGGTGATGGGTTCAAAGTTATCACTACAAGATAAATGTATTTTTAATGTGTACCGTGAAACACAAACTTCCTGTGTCAGTGATCTCCATTTGATTAAACATTATTAATTATCAGTGTGGTCGTGCTTGATGTGAGAACTATATGTATCAATCACACATAGACGTGTATTCAAATGTAAGCAAAGTTTATTATGTTACTGCTAGTCCAGATTTTTGTACACTCATTAAACTATAGTCTCTTCCCCTATGACTCAGATGAGAAATGGAGAGTCCATAAATAAAGATAACATCTTGGTCAGTCCAGTTATTCTTCTTATGGGAATATTTTCTTTCTATATCTGGGTTATGCTAAGATAAACTGGAATTTATTGGTATGAAATATCACCTCTAGTTAGATTTCTATAAACAGTTATCAGCTAGCAGAACCTGTTCACATTTTGGGAGGTGTAAATATATTTAGACTGGGGTGAATTCCTCATAGACAACAAAATGGTTTCAACACTGGAGCACTGAAATTATTCAGCCATTCAGTTTTGCTTGTTGTTTAAGTCTTTCAGTCTCCATGTGGGGACAACAGAAATGCATATAGGCCATCGGGGCAAGCTGACACTGTCCCTTAAAACCAAAAAACTGCTCTGAAGGCAATACTGTGAAGAATATGAAAAGGGTCAAGTCCCAGAGGAAGTTGCAGGGAATGTTCTGGCTAGTTGAATTCTGTGGTCGTGCTAATAATGGTAAGTATAAGACACAATACAGTGTGTTATACATGATACGAGGGCAGACATGTCCCAGAGGCTGCCTCTTCCCTTTGTTCACCCATCTAAAACAGCTACAGTCTGTCCTTAGCTTTCATTCAAATCTCTCTCTGAACTATGCCATACATTAAAAGCATGGCTGAAAAGCACATTTTGCTTTAGAGGTTGTGAATGAAAAAAATATCAGATTCTTAGTTTTATCAGTTTCAATGAAAAAGGTTCCAATTTGGAAGAGTAAAATGCTTACTCTCTTTGCTTGGCAGACAGCTCAGAAAAAGTCTCCCATTACCCGACCACTAATGATCCTCACAGATACTTCATTGTCCAACTCAGCAGGCTAATCAAAGATGCTTTTTTCAGCCAGTTCTGATAACAGAAGGGAACATACTCATCATCATTCTGAGACTTACATAAATGTTCATTATTCCAGAAGAGAGAAGACTAAAAAGCTAGGAGATCCTGTAATCAGTAAAAGTTTCTATCATTGGATCAAATGTAAAATATCATACAAAGCAGTATGAGGGCTGCTCTAACTTTAGCCCACTGGCTGACCTCTTGTGCTCTTCTGAAAATTTCCTGATCCATCATCTTTTCTTCTGACTGCTCTCTTCTCCATCAGCCTCAAGGATGCAGATATTACAGCAGAGACTCTGTTGACCCTGTGCAAGCTGAGGATTCCTTTATGAGCTGAGGGAACTGGAGTTGTTTAATCTGAAAAGGAGGCTGAGGGGAGACCTTATTCCTTCTCTACAACTGCCTGAAAAGAGGTTGTAGCATGGAAAGTGTCTCTTTTCCCAGGTAACAAGTGATAGGACAGGGGGAAAAGGCCTCAAGTTGCACCAGGGGAGGTTTAGATTGGATATTAGGAAAAAATTATTCCCCGAACTGGTTGTCAGGCATTAGAACAGGCTGCCCAGGGAAATGGTGGAGTCACCATCCCTGGAGATGTTTAAAACACTTGTAGAAGAGGTTCTTAGAGACATGATTTAGAGGTGGCCTTGGCAGTGTTAGGTTAACAGTTGGACTTGATGATCCTAAAGGTCTTTTCCAACCAAAACCAATTATATGATTCTATGATTCTATATACATGTAGATAGATATACATGTTTTTTTATTTAAATGAACATGTGCTTGAAAATGAGTGATTTAGGTTAAAAAATAGTGTCTTAGAATGAGTATTCAAAGTGTTTGTATTATTCTGAGAAGCTGCTTAAGAATATTCTAGTTATCTATGGAGCTTTAGGAAAAAAAAAAAAGGAAATCCTTATTTACAATTAAGGACACTGGGTCCTTTTCTGCCAGTCCATATTGATATCCAATAATGCAGATTATGTTAGAACAAAAAGTATTGATTTGCATACTTGAGTTTTTTTCAATTTCTTATTGACTACCAACCACTTCTGTGTTTTTAATTTTTTTATTTTCCTAGGTCTGTACTTCCAGATGTTTGGATAGATGCTGTTGGCAAGGAACATGCAGTCACATACCTGGAACTCTATATTGTTAGTTTATACTACTACAGAGAAGATTAATGCAATGCCATGGGTAGATGTAGGTTGTTTAATGTACTAATTTGGGTGTGAAAAGTTTTTCACTACAGTTTGCTCATTAATGTCACCTACATTGTCAATTAAATCTTAGGTCTCCCCAGAATGTGTTCCTTCAGTCTTGGCAGGTATTGCGATTAAAATGTAAAAAATGTAACATATGTGATGTACTGTGAGGATTCAACATGAGCTACCCAGGTTGTCCTCCAGGTCTGTGTTGTTGATTCAGTGAGATGCTCTGCCGTGGGTGCTCTGACTGGGGTGACTTTTAGGGGTAAAGGAGCCAAGATATGGCCAGCATCTCTTTTGACTTTTGGCTATTCAGACTTTTCCTTCTGTGGCTTTATATCCTTCTTGTACTCTTTGCATAACACCTTGAAGTCTGGACTTCTACATGTCACAGTGTTGCCATTAACAAGGCACAGTGTGCAGAGATCATGGTTTTGAAGGACTAAATTATAATTTTAAAAAGGAAAAAAAAGAGTGTGTGATTTGAGAAAGACCTTACTTTTATTTAGGCAGAAGGAAAAGATAAATATCAGGGACCTGTACCTTCTTGTTGGCTGCTCTTTCTGAGTACACATATGCTTCAAAACAGTCCTGAAACATGGAGTCCTATGATCCATTTTTTCTAGCACAGTATTGCCTCTTATCACAACCCGTTATAATGTTTAATCCTACTTTGATCCCTTCTAAATATGTGGATTGCAATAATGCCTCCTGGAACTGAGATCTTTTGGCTATTGCTGCATATTTTTTGATAAAATGCATATCCTTCTGTATCCAGATACCACAAACTTGAAAAAATAAATTAGTAAATATCAGTACCAGTTTATTAAATCTGTCAGACTTGTAACTCGCTGCTGTCAGACTAAAATAGGATTCAGTACTGATCTGGGGCCATCATTTGCCCTTTTGCCCTCTCTCATGGTGATGATTATTAATCATCTGTCTTATGACACCAGCAGCATGTTAGTTGCTTCACAGTTAAAAACTAAAGATCTCTACTTACAAAGCCTATTATAAAAACAGACAAAGAGTGGGAAGAGGTACAGCATAATCACGACTGAGCAAGGAGGTTTTGCTCAGCTTTTCTACCCCGTGGCTTTTTTCATGTGGATTCTGTTATTGGGGTAAATGTGATTTTTTTTTTTTTTTTTTTTTGGGGGGGGGGGGGAGCGGCAGGGGGGTGGTTGGAATTTTACTTTCCAAGATAATAGCCACATGACTAAATTAAGATTGATCACTATTTTCAAGTAGATGAGCTCAAGTTGTCTGATATTGGGTGAGGGCAGACACTCGCAGCTACAGAGATGCTCTGGCACTCCCAAGAGGTTCTTCTGTCTAGAGCAATATATGTGGGGACATACATGCATTTGTCTTTCTAATGCCAGAATTGCATACCTCTTGCTTTGAATAGCTGAGAAACCCTGATAGCTAAGGCAGTCTTTCAGAAGAAAGGAGGAGGAAATCAAACTCAGCTTTCATAGGTCTAACCACAAGGTTATCACAAATGGTGGATGCTGCCCCCTTCAACATAAGATGCAGCCTGCTCAGGCTTTCTGAAAGAATACTGCTATGAATGTGCTATTGAAAAATAACATATTTTTGTCTTCCTAATCCCAAATCCAGCTTCCTTCAGTGCTGGTTGTCTCCAGAGAACTTAGGCTCCAGAGAGAAATGGGTTTTCAAGCACACTGCTACAAATACCAATCAATGATTTAGAGGTACCCTGCTGTTTACATCCTTTTCTGAGGTGTCTGATTCCATTTCTGTAAAGAAAGCCAAGTGCCTCGGCACACAAATGAGTATTTCACTCTGAGGGTCTAAAAATTATACTGCCAGATTTACCTATTAGAGGCACAACTCATAGTTCTCAGAGGAAGCATATACCTTTGCTCCAAGCAAGCACCATTTGAAGAAAACACAATAGTAACCAAATGAAAATCTATTTGTCTCCCACACTGCAATTGTTCCAACATTTTCCTTTATGCTGCCTAGATTATCTTGCAGTCATTTGCTAAGTAATGACAGCGAATATTCAGTCAGGAGCTGGTACATCTTCAGCTATGCTCCTTGCATATCCCTAGTAATGCAGCCTTGTCTGATGGGAGTGCTCTGAAACAGCTGGTGACATGAGTGTTTTGGGACATCAGTTTGGCCATCATAATCTCACTGTTTTTCACAGATAACAAAAGAAAGTTATTTTAATGGAAGACTGCATTTTGGGTAAGTTGAGGCGTTCCTGTTCACATGAGTGTGTGTGGCCTCATGTGACAGTGGGTCTTGAAGTGGGGTAAGTGCAACTGATGAGACACAGCTTCCCAAAGCTAGTTTGCTGTCTTTTCCCAGTCAGTCTCTTTTGCTTTTTTCCCTGTATTTGAGCTGTAGAGTATTTCATTTTAAAGCATCCTCATTCAACAGATGGGATTTATCCTGTTACAAGACAGTTTGTGAACTGTTTAGCCCTCCAATATGCAAGCCCTGTTGCTACAGCAATGTTACTAGGCTTTTAACTTCAATTTTGTATTAATATTCCTGATACAGGAACAGCCAGGCTGTTTCTAAATGATACAGACAAATCACATGACACAGCCACCTGCAGAAATTAGCCTTGCCTGAAGTGGCAGGCTGTAAAACCAGCAAGAAATGGAAGTCTTACATTAAAAAGGTGTCTCAATGGCATTATTTTTTCATCTATCCAAGTTCCTAAAAGACTGAGGAGAAGTAATTGCCACAAGAAAGGAAGCAAATAAGAGAGAAAATAGTCATACAAGAGGAACAGGACACAGTATCTTTATTTTTACCAATAGAGGCGTCTACTTCTGGAATGGTCAAAAATTAACTGGCATGAAGACACAAGACTTCATGCTAGAAAATTTACCCAATTTCTTATTCCCTCTCCCTATCCAAAACAAATAGCGTTTTAAAACAAGGTGTTTGTGATTAACACAGCCAGAAAGTTATTCCTGAAACTTTCATTGTCTAGAAAATACACAGGGAAAAAGAGGGAGACTGTTCTACAGATTCACATTTCCTGATTTACACAATGTGGGCTGAAACTTTAACAAATTCAAATATGCTGAGACATGTTCATTTTATCTAAAATAATGGGTGAAAATATATTAAAGATTGCCAAGAATGGTGGGTCAATAAGAAGACAGCTGCTACATAGTACACACCCTTGTTTGTTTTACTTTTGTGTGTTTTTCTTTCTATGAAGTGTGGACAGAGGTTTGATCAATTGATTTCACTATACCTTAGTTTTTCTGAAAAGGATAAAAATAAATGAATATTCTGATAAATTAATCCAAAGTGTCCTTATTCTTCTGAGATAAGAGAGGACAGCACAGAATGCCATCAGGAGCATTGTTTTTACCAGGTAAGGAACTCCCAGAAATCTTTATTTGAGTCAAATCCAATCCATCTGGCCATCTAAAGAGAGCAGAAAACTTAAGAATGTTTTGGGGAGGACTGTTTGTATGATTGGAGTTACATTCTTGCTCTCTAGTGCAACCACACTCTGTATGGACAAACATCAGATATTTTTATAGAAATTACTTTGAATTAAATACTTAGCAATGCGGAATCAGAACAGCTACTAAAATGTTCGTTTCCTCTAACAAAATTAATGTGGCATAAATCCTGAAATAAACACATCCAGAACCTTCACCATTTTTGTAAATATTGACTTTTTTACATTCACTTTAATTAAAGTTGCAATTCTGCAGAGATTGAAAGAACAGAAGCAGACCACAGAAAGTATGCAGCAAGACTAGGTTTGTGCATCAGAGTGGTAAGAAGTAATTTAAAATAGGGAATAAACATCAGTGAGAATCAGAAAACAGTAAAGGAAGTGCATGATAGAGAAACTGAAAAGAGCACCACAGTATTAGAATGTTTTTCAGGCACTGTGGGAAAAACAGAATTTATATAATTTTGTTTTTTATCAGAAGGGAGACATACTTATGAATACAAATACAGAACTGCACCTAGCAGAAGATAATTCTTAAGAGAAATATTTATGTGACATACTGAATGATGCTGACAACTTCATTTCTCAATATCTGTGCATATATAATATATGTTTCTTTGACCTGCCTATAGTGTGAGACTGTGCTATAATGAATAGAATATCTATGCAAGTGGCAATGAAATATCCACTAAAGCAGTCAATACTGCTGAGATACAATCAAGGCTAAGAAACGCGTAACCTTGAGACTGAAAAAAGCAAAGTTAACACAGAAAAGTGATTTTTGTCACCTAGTGAAATAAACTGAAAAATCCATAAATCTAAGGTTGTTGCTTCCAATTGTTGATGAGTTAATTATTGTATTATTCTGTGATTTTCAAATAGAAATAAAACAGTACCCTAGTCTTCTATTTGTTAACTAGGGATAAGGGAAAACAAAACAAAACAAAACACAAACACCATTTATATCAACCATTTCTGTCAAAAAACACTACAAAACACCACACTAGTGTATGAAAATTATTGTAGAAGCTATTGGGAAAAATTATGGTTATGGCCTCTTGAAATGCAGCAGACATATCTTAGATGAAATTAAAGATCCACATTATTGATCATAATATTTTCTTCTAGTAGTGTGTATAAAACCACAATGTACCATTTATTTATGCTCATTTGACTTCATTATTTCATGCCAAAGACTTGTGAAGTTGAGATTCTTCTTCCCTCACTCATGCAACTGAAAAGTGGGCATCTAGCTCAAAGCAGATTACCGTATATTTATTTTCTCATGAAGGCAGAGAAATAGTTCTCTTTGTCAGACAACTCACCTCATTGACAGCCGAAGGCAAGAATCAGCTTCCCAAAAATAGATATCTTGGACCTCTTGACATCCAACTATCTGCATATGCTTGCAGATGGGATGCAGGATAGGTAGGACACCCCTGCCCCTGTGATACGCAACCTGGTAACTTGAAGTGCCAAAAGTGGCTAAAAGTAGACACTTGTGTTATGACAAGTGATCTCCCTGAGCATTCAGTGTGTTAGTCACTCTCCAGAGGTCTCTGTTCCACTCTCCTAGCTATAAAGGGAGTCTGGGATTACGACTTAAATGCATATTTACAGCTTTTAGACATTTAAATTGGGTCCCACCTTTTATGCCAACATTATTCCTACTAATAATCCACGTAATTCTTCACACACAGAAAGAAATAGATCCTCTCTGCTTTATATTTGCAGTCACATTATTGGCTTCAAGATAATTTCATATCAAGAGAATCTATGCAAAAGTAATTTCCTCAGGTGGCTTTCCAAAAAGAGATGTTCCACAATAGAGATTAATTTCAGAAGAGGAGGGGCTAAATATAGTTGTTAATGAGATTGTTGCAGCATCTCTTTTTAGATTTAGAAAAAAACAGGTGAGAGAAAGAGCCAATAGATGTTATGAGTAAAATAATTCTCTTTAAACACTGCCTGTGGGTTTGCTGCTTTGCTTTCCAAGGTTGTCATACTACCTAATGCTGCCCAGCTAAGGGCGGTATTACTTCACATGCATAATTTAGGTTTTTACAGCAAGAGGACAGAGGGTGATTTAGAGCTAGTGCCTCAGTAAGGTGCCCTGAATTATTGCCTTCTAGAGTAGCCAAGTCCAGGCTTTGACCCTAGAGAGCCAAGGGAAACAGGTCTCTTCTCTAACCCATGTCAGGCCCTTTTCATGTTGAATACTGTCCTGGTTTTGTTAAAAACAAGTTTCTCTTTTAGTGAATTTGCCTGCCAGCTAAAGCCTTCATATTAGTTGCTTTTTCCTGGAGAAACAGACACATGTTTTGGTAAACATAGCAATGGAATGTGAAGTTATTGATAAGCGTGGATGCACCTCTCAAGAAAGGGGCAACAAGAAACAGGTGATCAAGGAACTGACTAACAGAGTATAACATTCCATTCACGTGAATACTTCATATAAAAGTGGGAGATCACGAGGATCTTGTCCCTTTCCTTCTTTCCCTTTTTCCTTATGGCTGACATTAGGAGAGGACCCTGCGAGTCGTCCCTGCGAACTGAGGCCTGGTGACAGACTGAATCCAGCTCCGTGTTGGCTGCAGAGTCCAGTCCAGGACTTTGGGTGCTGGCTCTGCAGTTGCTGGGACTTTCAAGATTGGTTTTGTATATTTTGTATTATTTTCTCTATTCTTATTAGTAGCATTAGTAAAACATTTTTAATTTTTCCAACTCCCTTCTCTCTGTCCTTCTTTAGCTCCCCATCGCCTGTCCTGAGTGGGAAGGGGGGAGAGGGAGGGGCTGAAAGGGGAAGTGGGGGGAGAGGTGGTTAACAACACAACTCCCGCAGTTTTTAGTGTCACCCCGCAATCAAAACCCTCAACAAACACATACAAAAAGTTGTACTTGCTCATTTCTTTTGCATTTTCCCCAGTTGTCTGCTTCTCTATATGCTTATGTAGGGAGAAGAAACATGTGCTCACATTCTCATTTGTCTGCTTTGGGGGACAGATTAAAATTTGCCTCTTCAGAAAATCTGCTGAACAATGGAGTACATATATTATAAAGTGAATGTCTCTATTGTTCCTATAGAAGTGGTTTCCTCTTGTATAACTAATTACGACTGGAGTACGGACTCAAATCTAAGATACGTACATCTAGCATGGGTACTGCACTATGTCACATTCTGTATTTCTCTCCCTGGCCCAATGAATATTTCTTTATTTGATGTACAAACAGGAAAAAGTAATAGGCATGTTTCTCAGCCTTATTCCTTTCAAAACAGAAAACTGGAATTCCAGTGGGTTTTCTTCTAGCTTAGCCAAAGAAGAAAAATGAAAAGGGGTCTGCACAAGCTCTTTTGTTTTATGCCTTATCTAATTATACTTTTTGTGACTTGCTGACAAGAAACAGGCTGGTATGATGACCATATGATTGGTGGATATGCAGCTCCAGAATCAGAAATTTACTCATTAGAGAAGTTAACTGGTGGAAAATTGGGTGTTTTAGATAAGGCAGCAAATATTTAACAAGGCCCAATGTAGGCCCAAAATGTGGAAGCCAATTTAATGGTGGGTAGACACTTGCATATCACTACGGATCCAAAAATATATGACAGTATTTTGTGATAGATGGCAGGTAGCTTTTTTCTTGTAAACCATACGTGAGAGATGAGTACAAGGTACTTATTTATAAAGTCAGCAATGGATATAAGTACTGGTTTTGTTATACAGTTTCATCATGTAGTTTACATGAAATTATATAAGACTATAATATTTCCTCGCAGGAATGGTTATGCTAAGCTGGTTCTTTGATAGCATTTGCATTCTTTTAAGTGTCTGTATGATGACAGCAGCAGTAATGAAAATAGTAGGCTTGGGGATTTTTCGTAAATAGGTTACAACCAGCTGTCATTTTTGGTAGTATAGATGAACAGTGCTTTATAGAGCCAGGGGTAGATAATTTCTAGGCAGATTGTTTCTTAGTTATTCTTAGAAGAAGCATATGTGCTGCATACCAATGCCAGAAAATCACTTGCAGCAAGTGTGTTGGTAGCAAAAAGATACTGCTATTAATTGACACTTAAAATTTGAACTGCTCCTACATTTTAGCCAGTGATATTACAGATGCAGATTAATTTAAGGAAGAATGCAGATCTAGTCCAAAATAATGTAGCTTTAAGTGCTAAAACAGTATTCCTACAGAATGTCTTTAGCAGGAATTTTTGTGGCATCAGCAAAAATTACACAAATTTAGTTACATTAATGGTTTGGGGGATATTGGTGAGAATTTTGGTAAAGTATTTCACGGGGTTCTTTTGGGTGTTTTGGAATTCAGAATAGCTAAAGTGCTTAAATTCCATCAAACGGTATAGTTCAACTGATCCAATTCCAGCTTTTTGAACTGGTTCACTATTTTTCTCAGGGAATCATGGGAGGAGAAGTATGTGTTCAAAATCAGTAAGCATACACGAGCTAGGTGTTGCAAGCTAGCCAGTAGAAAACCTAACCACACGATGAGTATAATCAGAATTTGCCGTTTCTCCCTCTCGTTATTTCTACAAACTAAGCAGCAACTCAGCAAACATGGCTAAATAAACACTAAAGCTACTTTCCTGAAGCTGTGAATGATTTACTACAATTATCCTTGTCTCTAAAATGTAATCCAGCTTACATTCTTATATTCCTAATAGTAGTGGTACTGATAAGGAGTATTTCCTCATTTTTGTCTAGACTTTTGGAGAACTTTCTTCAGTAAAACAAACAAAGAAAATTTACCAGTTGCACACTATGCTATTAGTATACTAAATAAAAGAAAATAAATTTGAAAAAATAAACAAACTACATATCTATTTATCTATATAAGCAAATATAATTACATTGACAAGATATGTGCTCTGAAAACGGTTATTTGGTACAACAAAAAAGCTTAACAGAAACTAAATATAACTTATTCTTGGAGAAACTCAGAGACTATAGGATTCTGCTATATGTTGCTTTAATCCATCTAAAACTACGATTCTGGCCAAAATTTATCTGTTTGAACAGTGTAAAATCAGTGGCGGAGAAGGAAGATTGCACTGTATAAATTGTGCTTCTGATTTAAATAGAGACTTCTTTGGATGGAAAGTTCACAGACTTCTGCAGTAGAATGAAGAAGTCCTAGTGGATTAGATGCTTTTGTGTAGGTTGTAAAGGAAATGAAAAATGGGAAACCAATTTCAACCTGGCTAGCACAGCATGATAATATTAGCCATGTGTCATATAATTGAAATGTTTTTAATTCCCTGAAACATTTGCAGCATCCTGCTGTGGAGATGGGCTTATTTGCTGCTGCTGCTTGTTGATATTGTTTTATTATGTTTTAATTTGCTAATTTTAAGTCTTGTGATTAACTATATGCAGTGCACAGTTTGTATGGATCCTGTTCAGCACTACTTAAGTTATGCATTACAACACAGAGAAAAGAACCATTTTGGTTTGAAAGACCTTTGAGAGTTTTTAGCATTTCAATAATTGTTTTGCAAGTTTGTACCTAATATACTTTGTGGCTTGGTCATCTTTGGTCTGCAAACAGTCAATATGCTTTGAATGCTACTGATTAGTAATTTGGATTAAGTGGATAACTGTTGTAATGATAAAAGAACAGTAAAATCTTTGTGTAGGAATCATGTTTTGCTTCCTTCTTTTTATTCACACAGAATCACAGAATGTTTGGGATTGGAAGGGACCTTGAAAGATCATCTAGTCCAATCCCCCTGCTGGAGCAGGAACACCTAGATGAGGTTACACAGGAACGTGTCCAGGTGGGTTTTGAAGGTCTCCAGAGAAGGAGACTCCACAACCTCCCCCGGCAGCCTGTTCCAGTGCTCTGTCACCCTCATCATGAGGAAGTTTCTTCTCAAATTTAAATGGAACCTCCTGTGTTCCAGTTTATATTGATTGTCCCTTGTCTTATAATTGGTTGCCACTGAAAAGAGCCTGGCTCCATCCTCGTGACACTCACACTTTGTATATTTATAAACATTAATAAGGTTACCCCTCAGTCTCCTCTTCTCCAAGCTAAAGAGCTGCAGCTCCCTCAGCCTTCCCTCATAAGGGAGATGCTCCACTCCCTTAATCATCTTCATTGCCCTGCGCTGGACTCTCTCCAGCAGTTCCCTGTCCTTCTGGAACTGAGGGGCCCAGAACTGGACACGATATTCCAGATGTGGTCTCACCAGGGCAGAGGAGAGGGGAAGGAGAACCTCTCTGGACCTACTACACACCCCCCTACTAATACACCCCAGGATGCCATTGGCCTTCCTGGCCACAAGGGCACAGTGCTGGCTCATGGTCATCCTGCTGTCCACCAGGACCCCCAGGTCCCTTTCCCCTACACTGCTCTCTAATAGGTCATTCCCCAACTTATACTGGTACCTGGCGTTGTTATTGCCCAGATGTAAGACTCTGCATTTTCCCTTGTTATATTTCATTAAATTATTGTCACAGTAGATATTTTTACATTTGTTCTATTTTGGACAGAACATCTGATTCATATTCTAATGTGACAAACAATAATAATACAGAGAACAGTAACTAGAGTTCAGATTTTCAAATGCTAGCTAGCAGTAAACACTTCCATCTGCTTGGAAAGCTTTGAATCAAACCTTTAGAAAAGAAATCCAAGCTACCTTCGCTTACTGTAAGAAATACTAAAGACAATCAACTATGAAGTAGCTATATTTTCCAAAAAGCTAAATGAGCATTCTAAAGAATGGTGTAAGAATTCTTTTATTTTAAAGAATATCTATGATCTTCATTTATCTTTTAGATTAAGGATAGTAACTAAGAAAAGCACATTTGAATCCTTGAATGAGCACTGGAAGATGTTCATTTGGCACTGTTCGATTTCGTCTCCCATAATCACAGAATCATAGAATCTGCAGTTAGGCATGAGATTTTTCATTCTATATCTCGTATTCATCCTATTTCTTCAATTTCCATGGAGAAATTATATGAAAATAATATCTACCTTATTATCTTTTGAAACTACTGGAATTTTTTTATTTTCCATGTTATTACTGGAGGGGTCCTGAACAGACTCCAAAGCATGATCAACTTAAGTAGGTAGTTATTGAGATGTGCTCTTAAAGGCCTTTCAGACTTGAAACTCCCCACCTTTCCCAGACATTTACTCCCTATTCTTCTCATTTGATCATTCAAAAGTTGTTCTAAACCTCCCCTGCTTCAGTTGAAGTCCACAGTTTTTCCCAGACAACATGGTCTTGGAAAGCTGGTCATTTGTGTTGTCCTTACAGCAGGCAGCACAGTACAGGTGCCAAGAATGATGACACACATCCCCTCCACCTTCTCTTCTCCAGACTAACCAACTGCACTTCTCCCGACTCTTCTTCAGAAGGAATATGTCTTAGTCCTCTGAAAATTCTCATCCTTTTCATCCAGACTAAGCAGATGGTCCATATTTTTCTTGACACCAGTGTTCTGAGTTGCACATGATACTTTCTTTTCAATAACCAATGCACAGCTAAGCAGGGAAATGATTTCATGTATTTTAGAGACCATACACCCATTTCTACTTTTATTCATGTTGTTCACCATTTCACAATAGCATGACATAATTGTCCTGTTCAGTTTTGTGCTCTCCAGCTATTTCTTCTCTTTATGTTATTTAAACATTTGAATATTCCTGCCCAACTGTAGTACTTCCTATGGGTCTGCTCTGAATTTCATCCCTTTTACCATTCCATCTCTCAAATTTAACAGGCCTATTTTGTCCCTTCCAGCAAACTTAATGAGTAAATTCACTGCTTTATCATCAATTTCTTTAATGAAGACAGTGAACTATTAATAATTACAGTCTGTGTTCAGTTTTCTAATCCATAGTATTATCATTTAGACTGACATTTCTTTACCAGCTTCTGAGAACTTCATGAGAGAGAATGTCTTTCTAAATGAAAGATATATGACATCTGTTGTTTCCCCTCTGTCCACAAAACCTGTCATCCTTCTGTGGAAGGAAATTAGATTACCTAGATGTGATTTGCTGTTGGCAAATCCTTGTTGGCTGATGTTCATTTCCTTGTTGCCTTGCAGGTGCTCAAGAAGATCTAGTATGATGATTTGTTCAACTGCACAGAAGGAACTGAAGTTAACTCAGATAGTTTGTAATACTCGGCTCCTTCTTTTTGCCTTCTTTTAATGGAAGATTTTCCTTTCTCTGGTCTTTTGATATGATATTTATTTCTCACAGTATCTTTAATATGACTCTTCATGGCTCTAAAATATAATCAGCCAGTCTTTAAGTATCTAATGATGCTGTTAGTCAGGATCACCTGGCCTGAAAATACATAACTTCCTTAGTTACCTATTAATCCTAGCCCCCAATGTCTTAGTGTATGATTCAGCTGAAACTTAGGCATCTGATGGCATTATAGACAGTGAGTACCCTTCCTGGCCTCCAGTTCCCACTCCGGAAGGATACACAAGTCCTGAAGGACCTACATCGTAACTTTTGGTCTCAAATATATAGGTAATTTACAGTAAGGTAAAATGGTATTAACACCTGTATTTAGGCAATAGCATTGTGTCAGAGTCCAGAAAATTATTCAGTCACTAGATGTCCACTGCAGGTTGACTGGAATTGCTCTCCAGGCTCCCTTGACTATTTTGACCAGATCACCAATGACTATTATGGAGATATTTACCTTCACATAAAGGCACTAGCTGTAGATGCTCAAAGCTTGATTCAGTTGCATAGACATAGGCATTTGTGCCAATTTAAACAGCAAATGGCCTCTTACCTGGCTTCCAACTGATAGTCCAAAAAGGCACACATAACCTTTAGCTCCTGCACATCTGCCAGTTCAAATGGTGTGTTCACATACCTGTGTTTAGGAAATTAATTGAGGCCTTAAGTTTCAGTCTTACTATAAAGATCAATTGTGTTATTGGAGTTGTTGTTTAGCCTCATCTTCTATGTCACCTAGGGTAAGTTTGCTTCCACTGCAGTGACTGGATCTTTTGTTATTGTAAAATACAGTTGTCGCTCAGGGCCCTGTTTCAGTCCTTTAGCTGTGACTCATTTTTCTTGTTCATAAAACAGAAAAATACTCAGGGGTTATAACAGTTATAAAGGAACTACTCTTAATGAGTGATATGAATATTCTCAGATACAAACTTTTATCTAAATCCCAGTTTTTATTACTGTTAGCCAAAGAAATTTTGGGAATTGACAGTAATTCTAAAATTGAAGTATATATTGTTAACAATGGATAAAACGTCTGCAGTTTCCCTTGCTGAAACTCAGGCCCCTTCTTAACGAAACATTTCTGAAATGACTGATTGACAAGTGGTGATGGAAAATCTGTAATTGTCATGAATCCAATTACAGTCCATTAGGACAGACTAATCATTAGAACAAAGCTACAGTGAAATGCATGTACGAATATTATCTGGAACACTTTGTAAGCAGGAGGCCAGCAATTTCTCAAGCTTCCCATGGAAATACCTGCTTCATTAAGTTCATTTTGTTTTCAGGTCTGTTTTGGACAAACTCTGTAATTTTGCTAAATGTCACAACCAGGAAAACTGCCTACAGCACAGGTCTTTGCACTGTAGACCAAGGGGCTTGATGTACAGATTCAGTTCAAGATAATTATTACTATGATCTCGAAAGATCACCTCCAACCTAAACAATTCTGTGAATCAGAGG
The DNA here is from genome assembly GCF_036013475.1 of Columba livia. Lineage (NCBI taxonomy): Eukaryota > Metazoa > Chordata > Aves > Columbiformes > Columbidae > Columba > Columba livia. Next base: position 183,607,040 of record NC_088602.1, on the reverse strand, counting down.
GATGTTCTTGCTCATACTACCCAACTGCCTCCCCCCGCCCCAAAAAAAGGACTTATTTCAGATCATGACCAAAGCAGCCATTGGATCTACTGATTTCATTCTCTGGCTTCAAAATAGCTACTTCTGCTTATTATTCTGTAGCCTAAAAAATATGTCTCAGCTTTCTGGAGGGTGAGTCATAATTGATGGAAGATAATATTACCTCTTCTGTCCATTTTTCCTTTTTTTTCTAGCCGAAGTTTTTTGTTTCTGCCCAAAGTAGTGACAATCGCTTGTGTGCTCAAAGCGGTTTCAAGTTCTGCAGAGGCAGGTGTTTCAGAGCTGCACAGACAATATATGTGTCTAAGAGATAGTGACAGAGCTTTAAACACACACTTCTTCAGCCTAGCTTAGGAACTCTCTGTGCTCAACCACTTGACACATTTAGGTGTCTGAGTCAATATTAGTAATTTGTGTGTGCGTAAACATATTTTCTGCTGGATGGCATGTCAAATACGTGCATGTGTTTGGAAATGTTGCATCATTCTGTAGAGGCTGCTCAAAACAAAAAAATGAGACATAAGAACACAGTTGATGTTCCTTGATCATGAACTTAGGAAGCTGAAGTGGTAGACTCCTTCCAGTGTGGTTGCTGTCTCATTTTCTGTGTGGAATGGAGTGCTTGTTGCTGAAAGAGTATAATTCTAAGGAAAGTCTCTGCATAATTTTTCAACCTGAACAAGGACTTACAGATTTCATCTGCTCTTGATAGAAGCTGGGAAAAAAGCTACAGTAATTTATGACTTGCTGGGCCATCCTAATGCAGTCCACAAGACCAGGAAATCATAAGTAGCTCTCAAATGTCTTCCATTCCAGGTCTCCCAGATTCTGAGTGCAGTTTCAAATTTAATTAAAAGAGAATTTTTTTTAAGTGTCAGGTCTGGAGTATCTTGATTTTGTGTTTCTTACCTTTCCCTGGAGCCTGGGTAGCTGAAAAAGTTTTCAATTTGCTACATCATGAGACTACTGTGGTTGAGTAAATCTATAATCCAAGTGAATGTACTGAAAAGGCCTTGATTTTTAAAACAGAAGTAACTCAGTTTTAAGTGCTTTATAATTCAGACCACTTAAAGACAAACTACCAAATCTCCTATACTCTCCTCACTTTTTCTTCCTCCTCTTCATCTCTTTCCCATTCATCATCACTCCTGAACTAGATAAAACTTTAAACAGTTTGTCAAAATGTTTCTGTCTATTTTTCTGAGTTAGTTTCTAAATGATGTAATTTAGCCCCAGAATGGGTGCTCTGGTTCATGCTATCTGAACTTCAGAATCTTTTGCCTCAATTAGAGCAAAAAAATTACCAACATCTGTTCAGAACCTGATCCTATTCCTCTGTTGTGTTTTTTGTTTTGGTTTGTTTGGTTGGTTGGTTTGTTTTTGGTTTTGTTTGGTTTGGTTTGGTTGTTTCGCTGTTTTGTTTTTAAGAAAGCATTGTGGAAATATTTTGCACTAGCCTTTACAGCTTGAAATTCTGTCACACAAGCAATGTCTCACAACTTTGTGTTTCAGGCCTTATCTTGTTTACAAGTTTTGACTTTTGCTAATAGCCAGGACAATCAATAAAGAAACCACAACAATAACTCTTTGAGAATTAATCATGAAAAAATAATAATAATAGAGATAAATAATATGGCAAATTGGAAGGTGTTCTTACTAGATCTAGAAATGGTTCTCAGTGCACAGATATCTATGCCTAGTGTCTTCTGATGCTGTCTCAGCACTTTCTATCCCCACATTAGTACCTCAGGGCTACAGAGCAAAACCCTTGCTGTCTTCAGTAAAATGTGGATTATGCCTTTGTAGTAGCACCTTGGAGAGTTTTTTAACCCTTATAATGAGTAATACGTCAAGTGGAGATATGGCATACAAATTTTGTGCTCACAGATTGCTTTCTAAGGTAGATCCACTAGTTTGCATCCAAAGACACTACAGCTTTCTCTGGTACATGTATCTTGGCTGTGATCAAATGCCTCATAACTGCAGAGACAAGAGTAGGATTTGTGATGTTGAGTGCAATTAAATTTTGCAGCATCTGTTATCAAATTTGTACCAAATTCTATGTACAAATGCCTGCAATGGAACTCTGCAGTGTCTGTTCTTTTTGTGTGTTTATGGTTTTTCTTATTAGGTATTTGTTTTAACCAGCCTTTCTTTCCTGGCTGTTCTACTTTGCAGCTAAAACTTACAAGAGATTGAGGAGAAGGCAACTGAAAGGTAGAGCCAAACATAGTCCGTAGGCCACCCTAAAAGCATTTATTCATATTAGTTAGCTAATGAAAACATATATTTTGAGGTAACCCCATTCATTTGTTTACCAGACTGGGAAATGCATTTACTGGTTTTCTGAGGTAATCAGCCGGTATTTTACAAAGCCTACATTGTTACATTTTGGTGTATATCTATCTGTTGCTGCAATCAGATATTACTTGCATTTTCAGACTGAAGAGGCAATAAGGGTCCTCTTACCATATGAAGAAATGCAGCTCCAAAGTAGGGACAAGGGACTGACAAATGTAAAATATGATGTCTTGCAGCAAATGTAAAGACCTGCACCTAGGATAGAGTAACCCAATGTGGCAGTACAGATTGGAGGTCGACTGGTCTGAAAGCATCTTTGCCAAAATAAAACAAGCAAGCAAACAAACAAACAAACAAACAAATCAACCTGGAGTGACTCAGTCAACAGAAAACTGAACATGAGCCAGTGGTGTGTCTCCACAGCAACTGTGCTGTGGTTAACATGAGTGTAACCATCAGGCCAGGCAAAGCGATTTTTCCCCTTTCTTTCTCTGGCACTTGTGAGTCCACATCTGGAGTCCATGTCATTTCTCCCCACATGGACACAATGGAGTATGGCCAAGGGAGTCTTCCAAGATGGTAAGGGACTGGACCACACAATGTAAAAGAAGAGGCTGAGAGAACCATGTTTGTTCAAACTGGAAAAGTGAAGATTTGAGGGGATATTGTCTAAACCTGCTTAATGTGACAGGAAGCACACAGTGAAAGGATGAGAGGCAATGGTAACAAGCTTCAAAGTGGTAAATTCTTATTTGAACTTGATATAAAGAACACATTTTTTATGATCAAAACGTTCAAACCCTGTAACAGGTGACACACAGAGCTGTGGGATCTCCATTCTTGGAACCCTATGCTTATATCTCAGGTACTTTTCAGCATTACAGATGTCACTAGATTATTTAGCCAACTGAACAGTCTCTCCCATGTTTGCCTTCATAATATAGCAACTGTGGTGCCTGGAGCAGTACCATGTGCACTGATTGACCAAGACCCCACTGTGTTAGGCTCTTTACAAAAGCAGTTCCAAACAGACTGAGGAGTAATTAGTATATTCCTGCTGAACAAATGTCTAGTTGACTGTGGGTGTATTGGCAAACAAATTTTGGGAGAGGTTCTGAGGGAATGAATTGAGCTGCTTTGAGATATTTATTGTGAGTGCCTCAGAGGGAAACATGAGCAACAATATTTCTTGTTTAAAAAGTTTAAGATGAGTTTTGTCATAACTGTTGATTTGAGAGTAAATTCACAGGAAGAGTCAGCAGGGGAGATTAGCAGAGATGTATTTTTAAAGTGAAGACAGGATGCTGGTGCTCAAAATGGGGAAGCCAAAGAAGAAATAAAAAAGGAGGTGATGTGCAACTCTTCCTTCTCTACAAGGTCTCAAAGGCCTGGTACTATTTGTAGTGCTCTTCAAAATCTACGTGAATCCGTTGGAAATGACATATGCTTCACTCAGCTGCCAAACATATGCTCCTGACAGTCAGATTATTTTTCCCATTCTCAACAACTGCAGCCACTATCCTTCCTGAATGCAAGAAAACCTTCAGAAAATAAGTTGAGGGAAGAAACTAGACAGGACCATAAAGATCCTGGTGAAAAAAAAGGAAACACTCAGATTTAGCAATGAAGCTGGGTCATTGGATGGAAGCTTTGGCCAACTTGGTGGGTAATGAGAATTTAGGAGGTGTGTGACTAGGTAGAAGATTTGTTTGAATGAAAGGCATAAGGCTCCTCTTCATTAAACAGGTGCCAGGAAGAAACAAAGTGATTCTTTGTTGTGTTTGTATGACCAAAGACCACCAGTTGACCAAGTGTTTTCAATTTCAGCTTGGTTGGGAGTTTCATTCTTTCTTCCTTGACAAGATTCTTAACTAAAGTGATATGCACATGGATATGCATTAAAACATGGTAAGTGCATAAGCTTTCTGTATTGAAATACCGTGTCTCCTCTACATATCTAACATGAATCAGCAGGGAGGGACAAGTTTGTGTTGTCTAGACTCAGTTACTCCATACTGTAGTTTAAACGTAAAGACAGAAGCAACCTGGAAATGACTGATTTGGCAATTCTGTTAGATGCTAATATAGAAATCTTCACCAACTTCTTAAATAAGAAGCCGCTATATGTGAGATCCTTTGGCCATGCATAAAGCAGGGTAGATAACTGGAACTCTTTGAGAAGCATCTTAAAATATTGTATGAAAATGTACTTTTCATGTACTTCAGTGCATATGTACTGGCATTCAGTCCTTCCAAAATTCAAGACAAGGGCTGGAATGACCTTGTCTTTTCCTTCCGTTCCACGGTAAAATAAGTGGAAACAGCTTTGAGGAAGGAAATCTTCACAAGACTCCGGTCTTGGCAATTCTTCATTTGATGTCCCAGGGTAAGAAACAGACTGCAAGTAGAAAACGTGCTGGTAGAAGCTGTGAAAACAGGAATATAAAAATGATGGTTCAATAACAGGCAGTGTGTTGAGATTTGTGTTTTGTTCCACACCTATTCCTATCTAAGGCACTTCTCTTTGTGCTTCAGTCTTTGTGAACCAGGCAGCAGATTCAGGAGAGCTGGAAGGAAAAATAGATTAAAAACACATACTTTTTGCTCAGACAGTATACAGTGACAACTATCTCAATATGTAAGTATAAATTCAGATCTAGATCTTTATACCTGTGCAGGACAAGGAATGATCCCAGTGTGAAAGGGTGAGAGGATGTTAAATCCCTTCCTATATTGTGACACACCCTCACCCTCATTCTTCTGAGATGGACAGTCTGTGGGAACAGGAGCTAGCAGGAATCCCATCTTGCCCACAGAGCAGAATACTTCTGAATATGGATTTCAGTGACAGACATGTCTTTGGCTAAAGCTGTTTTTCTATCAAAATGCTGATTTGTTGAGACAAAAATGTTTTCTGAGAAGTATTCTAATTTGGCAAGCCCCAGCCAAGAAGGAACTTGGACGATTGGCCAGATTTCTATCCAAAACTTGTGTGAGTTCCTGCCAGCATGTTGTGAATCCATCTCAGCAGGTGCTGCAGTTTGAAGATATCCACCTGTGAGCAGGGACAGGGCTCACGTGGGATGGACGCATGGAGCTCCCAAGACAAGAGCTCCCCCCCTTGCCAAATCCAACTTCCAGCTCCACATCCAGCAGCCAGTGTCTGCTGCCCCTGCAGTGGGGCTGTCCCACATGCCCAGGCTCTGAGAGCTCTGGGGCTGGAGCCTGCCAGCCAGACTTGCAGGAGGCTGAGAAGATAAGGAGTGGGACTGTGATCTGGTGAGCTTTAGTTTGACACATATTTTCAGAGCTTTCCTTTCAGTATATATGTTGCCAAAAGCATTGCAACCAGTAATCCAGTGAAAAAGGAATCTGTCTGGTCAATTATAGCTTGATTTGTACTTTTAGAAAAAGACCTTTTTCTTCTGCCCTTCACTGGGAAGTAGACAGCATCTTGGTGTTCAGAAGATGTTGTTATACCCTGAGAGGAAAAGGAAGGATGCAAGGACTTTTAAAGGGAATCCTCACGCAGGAGGGAAACGACAATGGTGAGGAAGAGGTCAAGTTTGGCATCCTACTTCATTCACATGACAACAGTGTCTCCCTCTAATTAGGAGCTGCAGTTATGTTTATTTATATGGTCTCCATTATTATAACGTCTGAGTAGCTGTTAATCACTAATGGCTTTCTCCTCAGAGCCCTCCAGAGAGGTGTTATCTTCATTTAAGAAATGAGGATGGAAGTGTGAAATAGGGTATCAGCAGTTTTCATTACATCAACGTTGCTGTTTCCTTTTCACGGTAACAGAGCAGCGACCCTTCCTCTCCCGGTGCCACTGGTCCTTGGAACAGCCTTTCTGTACGAGGCCCATGGTGCTCCCTACATCCTCCAACATGGGCTACAAGAGCGGCTCCTGCTGTTGTGCCCAACAAATCCATACTTGGCTGGTACAAAATCTGTAAGACCCATGAAATGCATGAGCACTGCAACAGTCAGCTTCACAGCAGGCTTCTCTTGCTCTCCTCAGCTTCTTCATCTTTCAACAGCAGCAGCAGCAGATCCGCATCCTCATGGGGACTCATCCCCTGGTACAAAGAACTGAGGCTCTTCCATTGTGTTGTGACTTTTAGGGGAGTCAAAACAGCAGACCTGAATGTAATGAACATGACTGCTATTGCTCTGCTCCCAGTTTCATTCATTAAAAAAAGTACTGCCTTTTTTTCTTTTCTTACTTTGGAAATCAAACTTCAGGTATAGATAATGACCGTGTTTTGGAAAATATCACAATGACTAAGCAGCTCTGCTGGTAGCCTGAAAGAGGTTATGTGGAATTTCAACAATATTTTATGAAATAAAAATTAAAATAAACTCTGCTTTTCTCCCCTCTTTCCTTCCTGCCACAACAAATGCCACAGGACTTACCACAGCTGACTATGGACATGAGCTGAACCTAGAAGCCACACTGAGCTGTGCTTTTTCTTCTCCTCAGCTCATTCTTTCTGCTTCTCCTTATGTAAATTTTAAATGCACTTAGGAATACTCATTAGCACATGTTAAGACTTGTTTCAACATCTTGCAAAGAACAGATGGAGAGAAAGAAAGATGAAAAAAATGAAGAAAAGGTACAAGAAAATTGGAAAAAAAGAGGACAAAAGAATAAAATTAGGAGAAGAAAGTCTAGAAAGAGAAAAGGACACAGATACAATATATATTTATGGTGACGTTTTCATGACAAAAGCCAAAATAGTTAACAAGTTAAAAATTCACAAACCTATTGCAGTGACTATAAAACAGAGTTCAGATCAACTTACACTGTAATGAGCTTACTGAAATGTGAGGAGATGTTTAGCTGACTTCAGGTATTTATTCACAGCACTGCCTTTCCTGACTATTCACACAGTGTTAACAACAGTTACACTTTAGGGACCTATTTACTCATTCACAGCAAACTTCACATTGTTCCACGGTTTCTAGATCATCCTTGACAGGATCCTTGAGGCCAAACTGCTTCACTATTCATTCTACCTTGTCCATGAGGCAACTCTGGGCTGTGCTGAGAGCTGCCCAGTTGGCACGACAGGGAAGCACACTCCAAAGGACATTCATCTTTATAACTGATATCAGTGTGTCTCTAACTCTGACAACACAGTCTGGACAACTTGCATGAGGGACACCTCCGACAGCACCCCCAGTCCTTGTAAGCACATATGGAAATGCTGCCCTCAAAACCCATTTCAGGGCCCTGATACTACTGCATGCAAGTTCCTGTAAAAACCCTGTGGCATCATCAAGGTGCCACTGGCACTGGAGAATACCTTATGTGATTCTCTGTATGGGAAGCTAAAATGTAGGTGCAGTTAATAAAAACATAGAATTATAGAATCATAGAATGCTAGAGATTGGGAGGGACCTCGAAAGATCATCTAGTCCAATCCCCCTGCTGGAGCAGGAACACTTAGATGAGGTTACACAGGAACGTGTCCAGGTGGGTTTTGAATGTCTCCAGAGTAGAAGACTCCACAACCTCCCTGGGCAGCCTGTTCCAGTGCTCTGTCACCCTCACTGAGAAGAAGTTTCTTCTCAAGTTTAGGTGGAACCTCTTGTGTTCCAGCTTAAACCCATTACCCTTTGTCCTACCATTGTTTGTCACCAAGAAGAGCCTGGCTCCATCCTCATGACACTCACAATTTGTATATTTGTAAACACTAATAAGGTCACCCCTCAGTCTCCTCCAAACTAAAGAGCCCCAGCTCCTTCAGCCTTTCCTCATATGGGAGAGGCTCCATTCCCTTAATCATCTTCGTTGCCCTGCGCTGGACTCTCTCCAGCAGTTCCCTGTCCTTCTGGAACTGAGGGGCCCAGAACTGGACACAATATTCCAGATGTGGTCTCACCAGAGCAGAGTAGAGGGGAAGGAGAACCTCTCTCGACTTACTAACCATCCCTCTTCTAATACACCCCAGGATGCCATTGGCCTTCCTGGCCACAAGGGCACAGTGCTGGCTCATGGTCCTCCTGCTGTCCACCAGGATCCCCAGGTCCCTTTCCCCTACGCTGCTCTCTAATAGGTCATTCCCCGACTTATACTGGAACCTGGGGTTGTTCCTGCCCAGATGCAATACCCTACATTTTCCCTTGTTATATATAATGAGCCAGCACTTTCCATAAAAGTAGCAGGTCAAGGGGTTTCAGCTGCAACTATTCAGTCCAACAATCAGCCAACCAACCAGCCACTGGTGAATGTGAGGCAGTAGTGGCCAGCTACAACACTTCACCAGTGAGCAATATATTTCTTGTTTATACCTAGCTAACTAAGCCAATTAAAAAAAAAAAAAAAGAAAAAGGTATTTAATTACCTTTGCCCACATGAAGACGAATTAAAAGTTGCTAGACAACAATGCTCAAAGATTTACCCAAAATCACAAAGCTGAGTAGTAACAAGACTGGAGCCAACCTGCTCTTCAGTCAGTGTATTTTCCAAGGGAACTTGCAATTTCTGCATGCTACCCCAGAAGACTTGACAGTATCAAACTGTTGATACTCAGGGGTATTGTTCCCTCCAGAAGTAGAGATTTAGTGGAAAAATTAGAAAAAATGTAGTTAAAAAGTGGGGGGGGAAAAAAAAAAAAAAAAGGGAAATTGTGGCAGAGAAAATAAAGAACAAAGGAAGATAATAAACAGGGATGTGAAGGATGAAGAAACAGAAAGATAAGTTTAATAAATGAATGAATGTAAAGAAAAAAAACAAAATTAATGTAAAAGATATGTAACAGGTATAGAAAGGTGAGGGGTACAGAGATGAAAATGAGGAAAGTAGAGAGGAAAGCTGAAGGTTTTTCAGGTATAAGATTCTACCCCTACATATCAAAATATTTCCAGACAGAACCATTATTTTACAGAAGACAATTTTTTTTTCTTAGAATGGCTTTTTCTGAAGTGACTTAAACTGTAGAAGAATCCATAATCTGGAGAATGATGGACATTGACAATGGAATTCGTTAATTTCAGCTAATGCTTGTTTTCTTGAACCTGTCTGGATGATGCTTTTCTAACACTATTTTTTAATTACTGCTTTCCTGTGTATTCTAAAGTTTCTCCTAGCTTATTTGATGAGCCTTACTGCACAAATAAACTCACAACAAGCAGTTTTGCAGAGCTGAGTGGAATGTGGACCACTATCCGTTAAAATTTATTTGAAATTTCATGACACAGACAACACAATTTGGATTGCATTAAGTGAAAAATGAGTCAGAAATCTTGGAAAAATTGTTGATGAATAGCGTATTGACAGAATTTGCCACATATATTCATCTTACATTTAACTATGATGCATTTAACTTTCGCAGTTTTACCTGTACCATTTAACATTGCAAATGTGTGTGGCAATATAATAATAAATACCATGGTCCTTGTAAGCTCTATTGTATCATACTAATTTATTTTGATGCTTCAAACTTATTGTTGTTTTTTTCCCCTACTTCTAATGCCAGTAATTTTAGCAAGAGGGACTACCTCTCAGCTATATGTAAGGCTAGAACAAATATGGAAGATTCAGGATGCCAGTGCCAATGAGATATTTTTTTCTGTTCCATAATACCTAAAGATTAACTATAAATGAGAAGAAATAGATACAGATTTCTACAGATATTTGGATTTACCATATTAAGAATAACTTAGAGTGAAGGTGGGAGTCATCAATTGATATTTTTAGCACGAGGCTATCTTTCCCAGTTTGCAAGAATGAATGTGCTTTATGTTTTGAAATTTGTTCTTGGTTTGCATATATCTCTCCAGGTAGATTATTTAACCTTTTAGAGATCTGGTAGCTAGAAACAGCACTATTCAAATTTCTGTGCATAACTGAAATACAGACTGAGATTTTGCAGACAAAGTATACCCACAAACGCGAGTCTCACCCTTTTGGAAATTTTCCTCTTCATTTGCACTTGTTCCACCACAGAACATCCTGAGTCATGTTTGTGCTGTCAGTGCTTGAGAATTATCCATTGGCCATGAATAAGATGTCTCATTAAAAACAGACAGTAATAAGTAATCATCATGGCTCTAAGTCAGAAGGTTATTTTACTGAAGAAATAGGTTTTTTCTCTTCTATTTGCATGTCCTGCAGTCCCACACCCAATGTGAGAGCTCCATTAAATTTTGCCTGCCACCTTCTGTGGCATGTGGAAACTCCACATGAATCACTACCGCTGTTAGCAAAGCTTTTATCGTGTCCATACAGTGCCTGCTCAGTGATCTTTCACATCATCTGGAGTGTTATCTCTACCTTACTCAAAATTATTGCTGCCAAAATTCCCTTCCCACTCATTCCATGAATACCCACCGCACTGATCACCTTGTGTGTGGGTGTCTTGTCCTGAAGGCTGAATGTTTGCAGGTGAGTGACATGGTCATTTTACAGGAGAGAAGAGGAAGCAGTGACATGCATCCATTAGCTACAGGGTGACTATGGAAAAGGTCATGTATACAGCAGTGGAAAAAAGCCCTATTGTCTTCATTGTTTCAATGTGTTGAATTGTAATCACCCTGTGATAATTCTGGAATTTATTCTAATTGATTTTGCATAACCAGAATAATGTCTTATTATATTGTATAATACTCCACAAAGAAAGACTATGGAATAAAATAGTGCTTTAGTCAGTGGTGTCCTGCATGATAAGAGCTCTTCTATGAGAACTATCGTTTTCTCCAGTGTCTGGCTTTTTTGTCTTTCATTTATTACTATTTTGTTACAACAGTAACAGAGATGTTGCTTTTCAAATTCATTATCATTGTTGTTTCTCAACATTTTTCCAATGAAACCAAAGTGGGATGGAACACCACGTTTCCAATGCCCTGACAATTGTTTTCATGAAGGAAACTGATAGGTTTCAAATTTAGGTTGATAATGAAGGTACAATTTGTCTACAGCTATCCTGGTAAACCTTTTCTCTTTCTTTTTCTTCTTATCCTTTTTTTTTTTCTCTCTTTTTTTTTTTTTTTCTTTTTTTTTCTTTTTTTTTTTTTCAGCACAGCAGCCTTTGTGCTTTCCAGGTCACTGAAAATGGGACAGAATGCTCTGAGCAACATGCCCTACTGAGTGGAACATGCACTGATGCTCCTTCTGTAAAGAAATAAAGATTCAATCAGAAAAACACAGAGGTGATTTTTTTTTTAATCTATGCTATAAGTTTAACAAAACAAACACACTACAGACCTCCTCTATATTTGAAATATTTCATAGATATTGTCAGATGTTGATAATTCCATTTTTATTACACTACAAGAATAATATTTATATGAAACTGTTCTATTTATGCAATGACACTTTAATGTAGTAATATTGTCCAAAGAAAATGTATTTCTTTATGGATGTTCACTCTGCATAGAAAATATTTTTTCTTGTTTTATTCTAGTATTTCTAATAGTAAAGAAAAAAAGTAAAATTCTTATAAAACCATGTAACCACACTGAATTTATCAGAATAATTGCAAAATCTGTATTAATTTAAAGGATCCCAAGGAGCAACATATGCTTTGCACAGAAATAAAGTGAATGCTGGCTGGCCTGAGAGTCAACACAAGAGAAAAGTGGAGGTGAGGGAAATCCTTGCTATAAATATATGTTTTTATAAAAATGGAAAAAAAAAAAAAAAAAGAAAAAAAAAAAAAAAGAAATCTCTTGCTGTCAAAAGAATGGAAATAGGGAGCTCACCCTATCATGGGTGTAACGTTATTTTTTCCTATCTTCTGTTTTCTGAGATGAGTACCCTACAGATGAATTCTGGTGCAGAAGAGGGACAGAAACAGCAAAGATTCAAATATTTCAATACCATGCAGTTTTAGTAGCCATTTTGGGAAGAGGAGAGAGGAAAGGGGACAAGTTTTGTTACTATGACTGGGTAATCATAATCATTGAAATGATATTCTAAATATGTTCTCGGTGTTATACCATAAAGCAAACTGAACAGAGTTTGTATTAATGCCTATGGAACAGCAAACCATTAAAGACATTCAGCCTTCATCTCTAACAGACTGAAAAATTCTGTAAAGACATTTGTTTTTCCTGGGACATTACAATTTTCACAGCTATGGCAAAGAATTTGGAATATTCTTACAGATCTTTTTCTCTTAATGTATATTTTTGTAATTTCAATAGAGGAATTGGTGTTGAATAACCACTCAGAATCATGCATATAGTGTCTGACAAAAGTTCTTTCATGAACATGAAAATAGTATATACACATATATATCTAATCTATATACATACAACTACACACACAGAAGCATAATTTGAGATTATTCTATGCTTAGGGCAATTATATTGTTCAAAGTGACTGTTGTTTTCTAATGCCTTTATTTGTCAGTAAACATCTTGAGGCATCTGATGGACAATAATCTTCATAAGGCAAATGTAGGTCCTTTTCTGAAAAATCTTATTTTTTAGTGTGAGTACTCAAAAACTAAACCATTACATGAACTTGACTTTTTTTGCAAATACATGTCAATGGTTCACAACATCCTGGGTGCATTACTTGTTTTCTTCCTTTTTCTCCTTTTTCAAACTGCTGTTGGAAACAGATAAACAGACTCCACTGTAGGAAACTTCAGTTATGCAGACTGTTACTAGAACTGATTAAAACAACCCAGCTATGTGTCCTGTATCCCAGAAGGAGGCATGAGCCCAGCTCTCCAAAGTACCAGACTCTGACTCAATCCAGCCCAGCATGTTTGCATGGGTACATTTTGGGAATGGACCGGTCACTTATTTCAGTGCTGTACTGGAGCAGTGCCGGAGTGCTTTGTACCTTGCAGTGTTGAGATTTGTGTTGTTTTCACCACCTCTTTGGTTGTCTTGACTTTGGAGTATGTTTTCACTTACGATTTGCAGGCAGACTGCCACCTTCTGAGGCACTAACTTCATTGCTTATAGAATCTGAATGTTTTGTAAGCTTCCAAGCAATTATAATTCAGGCCTTGAGCCTGAGTCAAGTGTAGGAAATAAGACCAGATCTCAAACTCAGGTTGTACATCTGACAGGTTCCAGAAATATGTATTCTCAAGTAAATATATGCATGTGAGCAGTGTGTCAGGGGAACTTTATCAAGCTGGAACACTGAAATGAAGCAAAACAAGAAAGTAACCAAATGTCACTAATTATCTAGGACTATCTTCTACAGAGGGTGCTGGAAATCTTTGATGCTTAACCTGAGTTTTAGGACAAACTGCCTAACCTCAAGTTTTAATTCTGGGCATGCTTCAGTTTCTAAAGTTCTCCTCAGGCACTTCAATGCAGAATCTCTTTGATTCACTGCAAAATGAAGTTTGACATATCTTATTATGAAGAAATACTTCATTTCAAAATGTACAGAGTAGCTCTAGGAAAACAACAGCAAACTCAGAAAACCTTGTCAACAGTATAGCTTGTCTACAAATACAACTGACAAAACCATAATAATATTTCCCATTAACAATGAAGTTTGCAAATAGCTGTGAGCGAAATCCATGAAGGTACTCTTGCTGTAAGGCTGTTAGCTGAAAAGTGTTGAGAATTTATAAATTTGCTATGCTGTCCTGAAAGCACTTACAGAGAATTCAATGTTAATAACACTCTCACCTCTCCTTGTAGCTGTGGTAGGTTTATGCAGTGGGTCTGCGGTACCGGTTCCTCTGAGTCCGTGCAGAAGACGTTTCACAAGTGAAGTGACTGTATCTCAGGTTGCATGAAACCAGCCTGTCAAAACCTTATATCCATTTTGTACTTCTCAGCAGAATACTATGATTTATGTGAAATCAGTGGTGTAATGCCCATTTACAAAAGGTTTGGATTTTATACTTCAGCTCCTTTTCCATTCATTGCTCTCCTCTTTCACTCACATCTACGATGGCGTCTTGAACACTCAGATATGGCTGATATTACACAAAGTATATCACATGGTTGATTCACCTAAGTGTTTCAAGTTTTCTGAGAATTCCATGAGATATCGTAGCCTTTTCTTTTCCTCACATGGAAAATTGCAAAATATGCTCCCTGTTTAGCTCAACATGTTGAGACTATTTCACAGAATAGGCTTGGCAGGAATGAAGAAATGGGCACTTTTTATGCATATATGCTTTTATTTGTTAAATTTATCAAACAAATCTGTCAGCCTTTTCCAGTGGAAAGGTCATTAAAGGTGAGTGCAGGAGTGCTTGTGATACTGGAAGCAAGTTAAACCCTCTAAGTTTTCTTGTAATTCCCAGTACCGCTGTGTTCTCCTAGCACTGTTGAGGCTTACTCATGCTTGAGAGGTATCTCAATGATAACCACCTGGAGAGAAAGGGACTGTCAGCCTCACCACCTCAGCCTGCTTCTGCGAAATCTCCAGGAATGCTTAGGAGAAAAGCACACACACCCTACTATCATTCCCAAAGGGTTTTTTCCATCTTCAGATTTTTTATTTTTTTTTTTTTTTAATTCTCCCTCTCCATTTTATGTCTTTAAAAAGCCTGTAGATTGCAGATCTCACCGTTTTGTTGTGATCCATGACTGACACATTGAGACAAATCAGTGTCTTCAACAGCCAGACACTGGGAAGGACTTGTTAGCTATATCAGCAGCCCGTCTGACCAGGTGCTGCATCTCAGTAACAGAGAGGGTGTAAAAGGGAGTCAGCAACAGAAACAGAAACATTTTCCTTGTCATACTTTTCTTTTTCTTGGGTGCATTTTCATCTTGTCTACATAAGAAAGATAATCCAGCTACAATCACAGTCCCAAATGTTCTCTTTCTCCCACAAAAGTCTCTAAATCATTTTTTGTCCTACCCAAAATATCGTCCTATGGGTGGAAAGGTTTATACATTTCTGAATGACCATGCAAATGCAAATTTTACTTAACTGAATTCTCAGAAAAGAGGCAGTAGGTTCATTCCAGTATTCCTTATAATGGTTCATCATGTGGGGAATGAGACGCCTTTCACTGTGCAGGCCAAGTTGTCCCATAGTAGGGTTAGGGTGAATACAAGAGAAGGCAACCAGTGCTGCTCATCTCAGACCTGGTGTATGTGCACAGCCTCGCAAACGTGACGACTGCACTATCACCAAGTGACCCGACCACAGCTCATTGTTTCTCCTGTGCTCTGCTTAGGAAGTAGTTTATTAATCAACTTACCTGCCCATTGGACAGAAATATTTCATACCTTATTCCAGCTCCAGCACAAACACTAGAAGTCTGGATTTTAAATATTGTATGCAGCTGCCTTAACAGTTACATGGCAGTAAAGCTTTTCTTTTTTCTTTTTCTCACTCACTTTGACACATGTAAACGAGGATGTGAGGGTGAGCAGATACAGAGAGCTGTCAGTTACCTCATATTCTAACTTCTTGGCAGTAAAGTCATTCAGAAATACACCTTCATGCAGGTAACAGTAGCTTTGAAAGAAACATTTTAAAAGTCTCTTTTACATTATGGCAATTCCTTCATAGGTGTGCTGAAGAAACAAACCTAACTACTTTACCAGCTGTGTGCAAACAGACAGATAAAGTGTAAAATGTTACACGCTAACAAGTGAACCAAGAGGTGAGAGCAGGAAGAGGAAGGGTAAAAGGACAAAGAAACGGTGGTTTTGTGGTTACAAGGAAATCAGTACAAATCCTTGGGAAAATGTGCCGAAAAGCTGGTCTTTGAATTGCTGCAGCTAGTAGCTATACAACATTCTAAAAAAAAAAAAAAAAAGGTATTTTTAACCAGGTGTTCAATTAGTAAGATTTAATATAACAGGTGTTGCCACCTGCTCCACTACAATTGTATTAATAACAAAGTGCACAGAAATGCTGTGCCCTCTGTCTGCAGCAGCACATTGGAGAATTCAGGAGGAATTCCCTGCTGCTTGTAAATGCTCTTTCTTCCTTCAGAGATGCATACAGGTGAATAATATCTGTAGGAACTGATAGAAGCAGCTCACCAAGATAAACTGTTCTTACATTTCTGACATGTCAAAAACATCTGCTTCCTTCTTAAATAAACCATTGAATGAATATTCTCATACAGCACTACTGAGGCATGCAATACTGCTTCCCTAAAAGCCTTCTACTGCCCTCCAGATACACTTAAGAAAATAACTCAAAGTGGAAGGATGATACACACAATAGCTAAAGGGAATGCAATCACAATGAGAGAAGATGAAGAAATCATAAGCATCCAACTGCATTTCTGTAAAGTCCTTGGGCTCTTGCTATTGGCGATTCTAGCAAAACACTTCACAGCAGACACCCCTGTCTGCTCCCAAAGCTTTCAGGTTGAACCACAGGCTCTGCTTGCATTGCTATTGTGAGAACAGTGGTTACTTAGGAATAGGAAAGACTATTATAAGTAAGTAGTATCCAGGCAATTCTTCCCTGGGAACTGAAAGGAAACTTTCTTCAGCATTAGCAAAACTAAGCAGAGGAACTAAGGGATGGATCCCCAAGACTGCCTTCCATGCATGTCAGGGTACCCCAAGCCCCAGATGCTTGCATAGGGAACTCTAGTTCAGAATTTATTTATGCCATGGGGCAGAGGGAAAATTTCTGTCCTGAGAGCAGTGTTTAAAATGAGATTAGGAAGATCTGGTCACAACTAGGTTTATTTGACACCATCTTTCAGAATAAATAGAAAGCACTTTGGCAGTCAGAAGCAAGAGAACATGATTAGCCTTGTACTAGGTCATTGATGGGAATGTGTATGGGAACATGTATTGACTTTGATCTAATTGCACTCTGATTCTACAATTCCTTGATTTCAGATTCTCTTCCTTCTAGAAAGTTCAAATAAAAATCATTTACCTACTTCTCATATTCCAGTCATGCTGGTTTTCACCTTTGAGAAAACGCTTAAAAATAATGCTTTTGTCTTTACTTTTTACTTATAAATATTAGCAGCAGCAGATTCCTGCACTGTGCAAATGGCCTGTCCCCTAACTCAGCTGCAGCTGAGTACTGTGAGTATCCCAGGGAACTCTCTGCTAATCCTCCCAAGTGAAGTGCTGATGAGCACAACTCTCCCAACTGCTTTTGCTCCATAATATCTTGACTACTTGACCCTTGAGCTCCACAAAATCCTGAACTGAAACATCAAACAATATTCTTAAAACACCACCACGTCAAATTCTTCATAAAGGACGTATAGGTCAGCTGTAAATTTTTGAAAAACCTTTTCTTTTTCTGTGAGTAAGACTTGGATTTTTCAAGTGTGCAAAATCCTGGAGTAAAGGCTCTTCCTAGGGTCTTTGTCTCCTATAGAGTTACTGCCTCCTCAATAAGAAAAAAGGTGCTCTTGTTTAAGGCTATGGGGGGCATACTGAGCTCCCATCCCCTCTCTTAAATGTTCTACCTTTCCCTGAAATATTCTGTTGAAAGGAGTGTATTTCTTAGAGTGAAATTCAGAGAGAAGGACTAGAATAGCTTCCTGCAGGCAGTTGCCAGGTTGATGTATCAAAGCGATATTGCTTTCTGAATTGAGTGGCACCAATCAGCAGGAACTGTCAGTCTGGGGATGTAATAACTGTGGTGCCAGTCGTCAGGAGTCTAGATGAAAGTTTCAGCCATACTTGTATATTTAAAGTGCCTGTTGGCATGGGGAGGGGAATAGGAAGGGAAAAGAGCTTTGCTGGCAGTGTCAAGGAAAGGATGGCATCAGAAGAAAGATTTGGAGATGCACAGAGCACCCGGATTCTCATCCCAGAGCAGTGCGAGAGTCAGACGACCAAAGTCATGGCATGAAATGGATTTCATATCCACACCTTCTGTAATTCCAAGTCTTGTTAACTATCTTTCTGAAGAGAAAGTGAAGATTCGTATAAGCTTGTCAGATTTGTCACACTGACATCCTACTGAACTGCCTCTCTGGACTCCAGTCCAAATATAGATCCCTGAAAACTATGCTTGGCTGCTGTCTGACTCTGTCAATGCCTGAAGTCTGTAGACACTCGATTTTTTAATTAATAAAGTTCATCAATTCCTAATGAGATGGTGACACATTCTCCCTTGGAGCCTGCAGACCCAACACCTTTCCCTCCTTGACCCTGGCCAGGTGGGGCTCTGGGCACACAGGTGGCCCCCAGAGTGCTGGTCCAGGTTGAGAGGGCACAGGAGTGGGCTCAGCCACAGTGCTCACCCACAGAGTATGGATTTCCACCTTCCCAGGAGATTTCTTTGGTGTTCAGGTTGTCACCGTAGGCTTGTCTGTTTTGGTCCTCCCGTTGAAGCTGCTTCCCTCACATTACTGAGATGTAACTAGTATGAGAATCAAGACTTTCAGGTGAGGTCAGAGAGGGAGAATCAGGCTCTGGTTTCTGCTTCCAGGGCTCATTTAGAATGCTATCATATCAACACTTCTCAACACAAAGAAATATTGTTTGAGCAAGAACAAAACCCTGCTAGCCCAGTCCTAAATGAGGGTCAACAGCACCACAAAGTGCATGTTGGAAATTCCAAGGTATTGCAACTCTCAGTGCTATGACACCTGGGATCTTTTGCAGTTCTATGACAGAATAAAATAGTTGGTGTAATGAACTGGATCACCCTTCTGTGAGGGAACCACAGGTCCTGGGATCAGTGCAATTTTAATCAAATTTTGGTATGTGAATCACATTCTAATTGGTTTCCTTTTTTTAAATACTCTGCACTATAAACGTTAGATAAACAGTTATATCTAAGTGGTACCTGTGACTAGGGAGTAAGGTCACAGTGTTGATTCAGTTTTCTGCATACATGACTATGACTCATCAAGTAGAGGAAAACTCTCAGACTATATAGGTATCAAAAACAGTCAAGCTTGTCTTTCTGCACTGCATGAGTGAGCCCTCGTTCCCAAAAGCCTTAGCCCAGTGTAAGATTTAGTGTGGGGGGGTGCAGAGTCTCAGCTTCATTCCTGTCCTTGTACTCCCATGCTGCAGATCCGTGACTCCCACCTGACTCACATAATTGCCTGGAAAGCCATTCTCCTGCTGAATTGAGTAAAAACCTTCACCACCTATTTAAAAAGGCAAAGTGATATTGTATGTGCCTTTACAATTCCTGATCTGTAGTTTCTAGGAGAGTAAAACACAACAGGCCTTGCAAAAACAAAAACAAAAACAAAAACAAAAACAAACAAACAAACAAAAAAACAACAAACAAACAAACAAACCAAACCAACCAACCAAACAAACAAAAAAACGACAAAAAATGGAGGCCAGAGGATTAGGTGCATGGCCAAAAGAAATTCTTCTTTGAATTTCTGTGAGCTGGAAGTATCTGTGATTATATGTGATCATACAGCTATTGTAGACACACGACTAGATATTCTGCCTTTAACAACATTTGTGGTTTACCCTCTCAAATCATGCAAAATTGAAACTAAAATCTCTAATGATGAAAACACCTTTTAAAATAAAAGTAATTTAAAATAAGGTTTAAAATATGTATTCTAAAAATGCAGTCTTCCACTCTCTCATTTCCTTCTTCCAGTAATGAAAACGATAAATTTTAATATCTGTGGAGTGGGTTTAAATTGATATTTTACACAGTTTCTTTGCCTGGTAAAGAATCAAATAAAGGTAGTACAGGTCTGATTTATCAATTTATCTGAGCATGATCTCTAAAAGATGATAGCCACTGAAAAGATGATAACCAGTTTAAAAGGATATTTAATATTGATTTTAGAAATGGATCCAACTTATCTAGATATGACTGCAGAATTTCTGACCATCTGTCCCTCTGGGGAGTGCTCTGCAGTAGTACTGAAGATCGGTGGCAGATCTCATGCTTATGCTCTTCAGGCTGTTTGTCCTCCTGGATGTTGTCAATTGCATTTACATTTCTTTTTATTCTCAGTATTTTGCACCCTGGTGTCCACTGAGGAACAGATTATTTTGTACACATCCTATAGGATTGCTACAGGCAGATGGATTCTATCCCAGAGCATCATTGGCTGCCCTAGAATACCGGATTTCTTTTTTACACGATTTTGCCTGATGTCTGCTGTGCCTTCCATAGAATTACTGTTTATATTATTCAACTTTAGAAGGGCTGTCAGTGTCAGAAAGAATGATTGGAGGTATCCAAAACTGTTTTCCATTAAGTAACCAAAAGTAAATTCACTTCGTCAAAAAGTCTTGGAATCTTTAACCTGAGATAAAGAGGCAGAGCCAATATTGAATGACTAGAAATTCAAACTAAAAGCATTCAGAATGGAAGCAATGTGCTAATATTTGACAGCAGCAGTAATTAACTGCTGGGGCACCTGATTATGAGGAGAAGATAATAACCTTTAGTCTCTGAATCAAATTTGTCTCTCTCAGTATTCACAGTCCTATTCCAAAACAGCTCCTTCATAGGGATTATTGGTTCATATGATCTGATTTGCACCATGTAAAAAATCAGAGTATATCATAATGAATATTTCCAGCCTAAAGTTTTCAGCCCCACTTTTATTTGGAAGTTATTTTCCTTGGCTTTATGAATGGAATGAATCACAAAAAGCTATGTATAGTTAAACTTTTCAGTGAAAATCAAAAGGAAGTTGTAATAACTGACAAAAGGAAACTTTAAGTTCTTGATTTTTGTTTATTTTTAATGTATCATGTTTGCATTCCCACTGGTTATCATTGAATCTGAGAGCTTATCAGGATATTAAGAAGGATAAGCAGTTACAGGAGAACATCTATAAATCACCTACTAAATGTGAGGACATATGGGAAAAAAAATTCCCTGATGACTCCACAATTGTCAATTACAGTGATATGAATAAGTTCCTCTGAAGAAGCAGGCTTGGGTTGAAATGTGGGGACAGCACTAGACAGATCATCGTCTACATGCTCCAAATCTGTTATGCTTTAATGTTGCAGGTTGGTACTTTAAATTTTTCCAAGGTTTCTTAATAGTGCAAGAATCACAATTTAAATGTCTCAAAATCATAACAGTTATTAGATTATAAACTGTCATATGCAGCTAGTTAATTTTCTTTAAATAGTTACTCCCCCGTGTTGGTTTTTTTTCCCATGTTTCTTGTTTTTTAAAAGGTACAGACCACCCCCTTAAAGATGTGAGGATAGGTTCAAAGAACTGAATGCTTGCAGGTAAGCTCCACATTTTTTCATTTACACATGATGCTCTCATTCAGTTGAACATTTGGCAGTGTCTTAGCTCACTTGGCAATTCCATTTGCCAGTTTGATTTGCTGTTTGATTGATTTTAAATTGATAACAAAAAAAATCTCTACACTCAAATCCTACATCATTGCAATATCTGTTCATGAGAAACAGAACAACCCTCTTGCAGTGTGAATGCTTTCAACATCAGACATTTCATGAAGCTGTCATATAACTGCACTGGTATTTATTTAGGCAGGTCCTGGTAGGCAGTTGGCTCCTTGAATTTTGGTATATCTGTTTGTTAACAGCCTTAATTCTATTGACTGTGTTGGCAGAGAATTGTGGATTGCTTGGTGGGGACAAGGGTATTTTATATATTATTTGAACATCTTTTCAAGAGTTTGTCCATTGCTTCTTTCTTTACACAATGACTACCTTTACGTGAAATGCACATCAGAGATATAGAGATAAGCAGAAGGAATTGTGTAATTTAGCTAGCTCTTCAGTAGATAATTTTTAGCAAACAGTTTCATTGTGTAAGGACAGGTAATGTAAGTGACATGCATCAGCTGTCTTCTGCTCTCCATTGACTAGTACAGACAGCACTATCACTGGCAGAGCAAGTAGTGACGCTGAATTAAACTCATCTGCCACTTTGCGTTAAAAGCCCCCATCTGCAGTTGCTCATAACTTTGTTGGACTTTGGCCAGAGGACAGAGGAGGGCTGTCCCTGTCACTGCTGGCCCCAGCTGTGCAGTGCTGGCTCAGGAGCTACAAGCAGGGAGGCCATCTCTCCTGCCCAGCCAGAAACAGCATGGACGTGAGGCAAGATGGAGGATTAAAACAAGCATGGATAAGGATAAGGATAAGGAAGTGTAAAATCAAGCAGGATGAGCAATAGGAGTTTGGGATAGGCTCTGGGATGGGAACAGGAGTGGACTGGCAGAAGGGTGTCTCTGAGATATCACACAGGGAGGCAGAGCTGAAGTGGGAAGACTGGGGCAAGGAACCAGGCTCTGAGTGTTAAAAAGCCCGGCTACTGAGCAGTGCATGGTAAGGAAGCAGAGACACTGAGTCCACCAGGGACAGCAGGTTGGGGCAGTGAGCACCTATGTTGAAAAGCCTGTGGGAAGAGTCCAAGGCTTTAGGTATGTGATGGGGAACCCAGTGTTTGGAGGGGGCAAAGACACAGAAAGAGGCAGATTAAATAAAACTGTTGACTTTATATAAACTTTAATTATCTTTATCTTACAGGGAATGTGTCTTGACAAGATCTAAAGCAGCTCTCTACTTTGAGGTTAAAAGTTGCTAGAAGAAATGAAACCCTGCAACCAGTTAAAGCCATAACAGTTAGCTTGCCATCTCCTTGTCTGGTGAAGGGCTAATGTGACAGCTGCCATGAGGCATCTACAGCTACTCTAAGAAAAGACAAGAGGATGTAGGAAGATGTATGAGTATGGGTGAGTGACAATAATTGTTCCTTACTTTTCCTTCTGATCACATCAAGGCTTTATGCTGGACACCTGGTGCTGTGTGTTTCCCTCCAGCTGTTCCCATCACGGACATTGGAGTAGCTTTGTTGCAACAGTGACCTGTGCACCACTTTGCTGCTGCTGCAGCCCATGCTGCTCTGCCTCCAGAAAACAATACTGCGAATTAGCTAGATTTAAGGTGAACTTCTAAAACCATTTAAAGTTTGGACATGTCAGTGCTGAGTTTTGTGTAATATTTGTATTTTACTTCTAACACTGTCTGGACCACATGAAAGATGTCAACCTACTATCACCCTCATCCTCCAGTTTCTCCATTAGCTCAAAAAGTGGAATCCAACACTCAGAATAAAAGTTGCATGAGGTGGACCATTTTCTGTGATGACTTATGTTTCTGATGTAAGGTCCTCCAGTGCATCTATAACAAAAGCTGAAAGGGTTGTGTTGAGAAAGACATGATTTCTGTAGGAAAAAGAGTGGTCTTGTGATTAAGACAGTCTGACATCCCTACTCCCGCCAGGAAATTCCTACCTAAAGCTAAATTAGTCATTGTACTAAATACTCTACAAAATATATCATCTTTGGTGCTTCAGACTTGCTTCCCAAATTAAAGGCTAATTTTAATCTTAATCTGTCTGTCTTCCCCCACATATAAAATGCAGATAACATCACCCCCCATACCACAAAAATACTGCATGAATAAAATTTTCAATGAGTAACACCACAGAAAAATGTCCCAAAGACATCTGTGATTCTGTCAGATGGGAAGGTTTGAGTAGCATGAAGTAAATGTGTCCATGGGCCATGAAATATGGGGGCAAAACAAAAATACTGTGGAGTCTCTCAATCATGGAGTGCTGTTCACCCAGGGCACCAAATGAGACAGTTTTGCAGAAAAAGCAGTAGTGATCCTCAGTCAAACTGCCATAATTCATCCACAACAAGGGGACAGCCCAGGGCTGTACAGACAGAAATACAGATAGATACACAGAAAGCTTAATTCAGGCATTTTGTAACTTTTCAGTGTTTGCATTACAAGATTACTGTAGCTTTGCTGGACGTCTTGTGTAGAACATAGGTTGACCCACAGTGAAGGGTATTGCAATATTTTTATTGAAGTTCCGTTATCACCTCTGTATCCTTCACATAATTACAAGACAAGCCACTTTCATTTTAATGTGCTACAATTGTCCTGAGCCCTTCCTGAATTTATTTTCTCATTCAGTAGTCAAATTGCTGCAACAACAAAGTCTAACTGGATAGCCATGAGAGGATATCTTTGACAGTTTGGTGCTTACCATATTATCATCATTATAATTTGGTCTGCTTTAATTCATTTTGACATTTTGGTTTTACTCATATCATGGTATCCTTTCACATTACCAGAGATCCATGCAACATATGTTCACTTACCTTGGATGCCACATCATTTTCACTGGATATTTATTTCTTCTGTTCTGACTGACACAGACCGCAGAAACTCTAGAGGAGTAAGCACTTTTTAGCTCATTCAGGTACATCTTGTAGCTGTAGTGAGGGAACCGACTGCAGTAGCCAATACCAATGCAGGTAAGAAACACCTATTTTAGCCCTGATACAAGTTAGTGCCTGCAGCAACACTTGCTTCACAACAGGTGCAAGGCAGGACTGTTCACTGGTTCTGGCCCCAGGGAATTAGCTTGCTGTGTATATAGATGGGAGCAGGTTATGCTCATTTAAGAGCAGCAGGAGCTGCCACAGCAGTATATACTATCATGGAGGTGAAAGGAGGGTTCAGGCTGAGCAGACCAGAACTCCTCCTGGGACTCCCATTCTTTCATTGTCCCTGCAAAATGATCTGCAAATTCATAACCACAATCAGACCTAATATTTAACACTTTCAGTTTGGTCAAATACGAGGTCTTCTTCCTAAGTGTGTTGCAGTTTTCTGTACTTTGTCAGTTGAAACAAGAAGGAAAAGCACATATCTCAGCGCATGTTGCAGATGTGCCCTACCAGCTTGGTGCAGTATTCAAAGGATGAGAACTGACAGTTCAAGCCTCTTTTGCTCTAATATGCTGAATCTGAATGCCCTAAAGTGAAGTAAGCTGGAATTTCAATTCAAAATTCTACACCCACATCCTTAAATTCAAGAGCATTGGGGATGAGTTTTTAATGTTAGTGCCTTGCAGGGATAAAACCAATTTAGTCTGAAGCCAGAAAAAAATCAGGGGTCGTCTCTGCCCTTTGCTGCTGTTGTCTGGCAAATCAATCTTATGCCTAATTGAAGACTGCACCTGCAGAATATTAAAGATGGGGAGTGTGCAGTACATTCTGAGTGACACTCACCTCACTATGATGGATGCTTTCTGACAGTACTAACACAGTGAACGGATAACACCCCTCCTCTCCTGTCACAGTAGCCTGACAGCAGTCAGACAGTTGGCATCCTGTGCCAGCCCTGGATTGTGCTGCCCAGGCTGGTCTGAGTCTTTCCTTGTGCCCGTGTGATGTGGGAGGAGGATGTTGAGCAGCCTCCTCTGTCGCTCTCCCTTCCCTGCCCTTCAGCTTAACTCTGTTGCCATGTGAGCCAGAGCTCTCTATCTGCTCACAAAGCCCTACATGGCATTGGGCTTCAGAGAAACTTAACTAAAATACTGACAAGCAGATGTTAGTGGTTGCCAGCCAGCATTCAGAGGAAGGGCTCTTAGGAAAGGAAACATCAAATACGTAGAGAAAATATTATAAAAAACATAAAACATTTAAATATTATCTGGAATGTTTTGCACAATTAAAAATAAGATGGAATTAGCTAATAGAGGTGCTGTGGTTCTTCCTACACAGATATGGCTCTTTTCTTCTCCTACCTCTATTAATAGGATTTCAGCTGCAATATTCATTTACATAGCATTTACACTGCATTAGCACTAAAATAATTTAGTGCCCATGCAAATACATTCCTCCACATTTTTTCTTAGGAGGTGATTTCTTGGTCTCTCCAAGATATTCCTGGTACCCTCTGTATGTCACCTGGGGTCCCATGTTGAGAAAGAAAGGCAGCATCTCAGAATTTACAGCAAATTCATTTAGGTTCTCCACTGTTCAAGTCTCTTTTTTCTTACTATCTTGTTGTTGTTGTTGTTGTTGTTGTTGTTGTTCCCACCATCTGATTAGAAAAACTCTTGGAGGGTGAGCATGTACGGCTTGAGGGAGTGATCAACCAAAATCTTCCTCAGGCAGTGCCAGAAAAGCTACTAAGCATGACTTATGTCTACCATATTCCTCTTCCTGATTTTTCTGGGTCTTGTAGTTTAGAGGCCCTGCCCTCTACGTGTAGGTAGGGTTCCAGGATATTCCAGCTAAGATCCACCTTTCTTTTTAACTGGTTTCCTACTGTCCTGTGGCACAAATTCAAATGCTGAAGTACCAAAGCATGTAGGCTGCATCGGTTGATTTGTTTCTCTTTATCTACTCATCACCTCTTCTCTAACATTGAAAAAATTGCCTATTTTTGGAGCTGAGCCATCTATTTGAATCTAAGCGCTTGACACAGCAGGGTCATGGCCCGTAGCAGAGAGTCACCAGGGGCTCATTAGCACTTCCAAAATTGTGTATAAGTGCAGTATATATGTACCTATATGCTGCTTTGCCTCAGAAACCTAAGGGGGAAAACCCAGTTTAACTGTATTATAAGTCAAAGCCCAGAAAAGTAGTGGGCATCTTTGCAATCACAAACAAAGCAGGAGGATCTTTTTCTGTTAATGGATTTTGGCAGCTGAAACAAGCTGAATCATGAAATTGTGTTTCAACTACAGTTCATAACAAATCTTCCTTCATCCCTCTTCATCAGGTGAAGCTTCAATATGGCTGAGTAGGACCAGAGCATAGCTGTCTTCAAGTGAACTGAATTCATTGGTGCTCGAGTAACTTCAGGCTTTTGTCTTAGCCCTCACTGAAAACGTTTGTCAGCATGATCCTTGAAGGACAAGCTACAGGATTAAAGGCAGTCTCCTTTAATTTTTGGTCACCTATTTCCTTTTTACCATGTTGCCAAATAAAATATATTAAAAAAATCCCCTCAACCTGCCCATACAAAGGCTAAAAAAAATAGTCTCTGTTATTTCATAGCTACTGTTGTTTTTTAACTTCGCAGTAGTTTACATTACTAAGCTGTCAAAATGCACTAAGGGACTTTAACCTGCATCTCTGACCCTCATAAGTAATACCATTAAACTTTAGCTATGGAGGAACTCAAACCATAGAATCATAGAATGTCCAGAGTTGGAAGGAACCCACAAGGATCACTGACGCCAGCTCCTGTCCCTGCATAGGACAAGCCCAAGATTCACACCATGTGTCTGAGGGCATTGTCCAGTCTCTTCTTGAACACTGTCAGGCTTGGGGCCCTGACACCTCCCTGGGGAGCCTGTTCCAGTGCTCCACCACCCTCTGGGTAAAGAACCATTTCTTAACGTCCAACCTAAACCTCGCCTGGCACGTCTTCCTGCCACTCCCTTCGGTTCTGTCATTGGTCACCAGAAGGAAGAGATCAGCACCTGCCCATCTTCCTCCCCTTGTGAGGAAGCTGTAGTAGCGATGAGGTCTCCCCTTAGTCTCCTCTTCTCCAGGCTGAACAAACCAAGTGACTTTAGTCACTCCTCATACGGCTTCCCCCCCAAACCCTTTGCCAACTTTGCAGCCCTTTTCTGGACACTCTCCAGCAGCTTTATATCTTTTTTTATCCTGTGACACCCAGAAATGCAGGCAGCGCTCCAGGTGAGGCGGCACCAGTGCAGAGCAGAGCGGGACAATCACCTCCCTTGCCCAGCTGGCAATGCTGTGCTTGGTGCACCCCAGGGCACGGCGCCCTTATCGTACAGCTTTGAATAAGCGTTAAATATTAAAGTAGCCAACAACTTAATTAAACACCAAGCTATAGACTACTGTGATGGTTAACTGAAGAATAGTTAAGGGAATCACCTTGCTCTAAAACTCCTGGGGTTTGAGTGGTTTTGCTTTTTTTTGTTGGGTTTTTTTTTTGTGAATCACATGACTGTCCTTTTTAGTCTGAGGGAAGGGAAGGCAAAGGGAAAGGACAAAGCAAGCAAGGGAACGGGGAAGGGGAAGGAGAAAAAGGGGGAAGGGGAAAAGGAAAAAGGAGAAGAGGGAGGAACAAGAGGAGAGAAGAGGAAAGTAATAAGAAAGGCAGAGCAGTAACAACCACTTTGCTTATGAGGAGGCCTTTTGTCTACTATAGTTCCCATAATGGAAGATAATGTTCTTATAGCTGAAGGTACAGCAGTACTCATGTTTGCAAATTGTATTCTACAGCATGTCCTGGCAATATTTTTGGATGTTAAGCAGAAGATAGTTATATCTGATGGCAAACTGAGGATGACCAAGTAGTGGAGTAACAGTGAATTGTGGAGAATTGGAGTTCAGTGCTGCGT
This sequence comes from Columba livia, assembly GCF_036013475.1. Classification (NCBI taxonomy): domain Eukaryota; kingdom Metazoa; phylum Chordata; class Aves; order Columbiformes; family Columbidae; genus Columba; species Columba livia. Next base: position 183,578,689 of record NC_088602.1, on the reverse strand, counting down.
GAAAGCAGATACTTAGCCAAAAGATGTTTGATTCTTCAGTTCAAATGAAACAGCCAGGCACACTACAAGAAATAATCAAGTTGTAAATCTCATTCTAGGAAGAGTGTCTTGCAAGGTTCAAGAATCAGGAGAAGGAAGTTAGTGTTTACATTTATGATAGCAAGTGCATTCTTAGATCTGTCAAACAATCATGTTTTGATAGGGATAATTCCCTGAATTTGCATGTGTTACCAAAATGATTTAACTGTTTTTGACATTTAAGGAATTCAAGGTGAGGAGATGAAGAGAGAGTTTCATTGTGCTCTTTCCAATCAACTTAAAATGCAGGAGATTTGAGTCACTCTGCTAAGGAAAGGAGAGAGAAGGCGCATGTAATATCCATGGCAGTAATCCAGGTTCTGGATTAAATTTCCTGATCCAGTCATGCTTTCTGAAGCAAGAATGACTTCCTTTCCCTTAGCTGGAGCAGCAGTCTTCCAGTGCTGCAGATGGGCTCTGTGTGCATTAATGCAAAAAAAAGAAAAATAAAATAAAATAAACAAACAACGAAAACACCAAACAAACAGAAAAACAAAACAAAACAAATCAAAACAAAAAGTGAAACTGCTAGATATAGTGTGATAAAAGCCTGAAGTTGTGCACACTACTCTAAATCCATAACACCCAATGGGATGAAGACTGCTACTGCCCCTCTAATATAAAATGTGTTTGGACTGATCCAGTTGGATTCTCAGCTGCCCTTTATGTCCCATGTTGTCTTCTGTCTTATTACTGTTACTTTGACACTTGGCTGTAGATTCCCCAGGTAAAGAATGGTGTGGCTTGCTGCAAGAAAAAAAAATCCAGAGATGAACAGACTGTGGTGGGTTGACCCTGGCTGGACATCAGGTGCCCACCAAAGCTGCTCTACCACTCCTCTCCCATCAGCTGGGCAGGGGAGAGAAAATATAATGAAGGGTTGGAGGGCTGATATAAGGACAGGGAGAGATCACTCACCAGTTACTGTCATGGTCAATACAGACTCGACTTAGGGAAATTAACTTAATTTATTGCTAATCAAATCAGAGTAGGGTAGCTAGAAATAAAACCAAATCCATGAACTTCTCCAATGTGAGTCCTTTCCACATGCTGCAGTCCTTCATCAACTGCTCCATAGTGGGTCCCTTCCATGGGGTGCAGCCCTTCAGAAACAGACTGCGCCAGTGTGCGTCCCCCACATGGTCACAGGTCCTGCCAGCAAAACTGCTCCAGCATGGGCTCCTCTCTCCATGGGTTCACAGGTCCTGCCAGGAGTCTGCTCCAGCACAGGCTTCACACATGGTCACAGCCTCCTGTGGATATCTATCTGCTCTGGTGTGGGGTCCTCCACAAGCTGCAGGCGGATCTCTGCTGCCCCTTGGACCTCTGTGGGCTGCAGAGGGATGGCCGGCTTCACCATGTTCTGCACCACAGGCTGCAGGGGAATCTCTGCTCTGATTCCTGAAGCACCTTCCTGCTCCTTCTTTTTAACTGACCTTGGTGCCTGCAGAGCTGTTTTTCTCACATATTCTCACTCCTGTCTCTGGCTGAAGTTGCCAGTGTGCAATTTTTTCCCCCCTTTCTTAAATATGTTCTCCCAGAGGTGCTACCACCATTGCTGATGGCCTCGGCCTCGGCCGGTGTTGGGTCTGTCTTGGAGGTCGGGTGACATTGGCTCTGTCAGTCACAGGGGCAGCTTCTCACATAAGCCACCCCTGCAAGCCCCCCAGTTACCAAAACCTTGCCACACAAACCCAACACACAGACTTTCCATTGCTGTATTTTTTAGCCTCTTATCGATGTCTCAGATACTCAAATACCACCAATTACATAGACCTTAATTCGCTTCAGTTAGAGTCTAAACAATTACTTCATACTGTGACAACTTTGTCAGAAAGGATGGCAATGAGCTGGTTTTCATTTAAACTGAACTAAAAACAGGTTCATATATATATATATATATTTATATATATATATTATTTATTTATTTATTTATTTTCTTGAAAAGAAAGTGAGCTGTTGCAAAACCCTTCAGGAGGAAAAAAGTTACAATGAAATTAAAAAGTTCTTTTGACTTTTGGTTGCTATGAGGATGTTTATTGCTCAGAAGCAATTAAGTGTTTGCATGCTGGTTCTGTTGAAATCTAGAATTAATCCAGAGCTGTTTGACATCACATTTGTTTACCTGAGTATTTTCACGCAGGACTGCCTCATTATGTCTTATTATTTTCATGTTTCAGCCCTAAACTATAAGCATAAGGATCAATTATAACACTACATTTTCCTGTTATGAAAAAAGTTCATGGATCAGTGACAGAGTGCTGAAACAGCAAAAATATTTTTTTCTATAAAAATAACCTTTTCTGCAGCAGTCTCGCTTATAGCTTCATTAAATTATGGAAGATCTCACAATCCCCATAAAAATGCACACGTGCCTGTGCTCTCTTGGAATATTTACACTTACCAGAACAAAGCTATGAAAAAAGGCACTCTTTCTCCCTCATTAATCTAGACTTATTTTCATAGGAAGGCAAGCATATTCAGGTGACTTGGTTTTTAAGTGACTACCTTGAAACACCGAAATCTGTTCGAAACCACCAACTAACTCTCTGAGAGTTGGGTCCTTTTAGACATTTAGTTTCGTGCAGCCCAAACTGACAAAGTTAAATTTCACATTAAAGCTAAATGTAGCTTTATGTTAATGACATTTGTTACAACTGGGGATAGAAAATGTCTGCTCTAGGCAACTAGAAATGCAGATACATTTCCTTTTGTTTCCTCTAACCTGGTGCACATGTAGCTTCTTCTCCCAAGCATGAAGACTCCCAAGCATGAAGACTCCCAAGCACTAAGCTTCAGACTAAGCCAGCTGATTCCTCCATGCTTCTTCCTCAACGAAGAACATGTCTTTTGATGCTTATGTGGCATAACTCTGCACCTTCCTTCTGCATGCATGCAGCTGGTCAGTGGGTTGCAGTGACCACACCACACCAGACACAAAGCAGGAGCAAGACTGGAGTGTGGCCCTGCAACCAGGGATCGTTCCCTGGTGTGGTGCTCACAGGAGTTCCACAGCCTGGCACACTTCCCACCTACAGATCGCCAACATCCCACAAGCTGATCTACCAGAGCAGAGACAGACCACACTGCTGGCCCACGGAAAAGGGTAGGAAAAGAAAATGCTTGAGATCTGTGAACAAGAGGGGTAAAAGTGCTCTTCCTCCATGGAATAAAACATGGATAGATGAGTCTATCAGTGGGATTTAAAAATCAGCTCTGACAAGAGATGGCAATACAACATTTGTTTCTTCTGGTAGATTTTGCAATTCAGATTTAAGCTTGTGACACTCTAGTGTATGAGAAAGCTGTCAGAGGCATTTTAAGCATAGTTATTTTTCTTTTTCCTAAGCTGTGTTAAGGTAACCTTGGTCTGTAACTTGAAGAATTAAAGTAGAACATTTTGTAGAATTCTGAAGTATTTCTTAAATACTTTCTGTAAGACACAGCTTATGCTGCATACATGGTGATGGGGTAATGTTTATTGGTATTCACTTGATATAACCTAATTTATTCATTGCTTCATCACCCTTGAGAAATATGCACCCCTCCAACTGAGATGACTAAACCGTATACTTTACCATCATGCAGTCTCTCTTCATAAGATTCCACAAACAGTAAATGCATGAGAAATATGTTTCTCCCTCCAAGATTAATCTGTGCAGTCAGGGAGTCTAGGAGATATGACAAGGCTGATGTATTGTACGGCAATTAATTTCAGTGAAATATTTCTACATAACTGTTGATAGAGAACAAAGTTGGAATTTGCTGAAATGGTTGTATATGGTATGCACTAACATCTCAACAGCAGGAACCTTTTAGCAATACAGCAGCTCATTCCAAAAGGGTTCTTTTCTTAAGCCAAGATGCAGCAAAGCTGGCAGCTTGGCCCCATCCGAAGTGGTGCTAGACAAGATGCAGAACCACAGGGTTTGGACAGATGTACCACTGACAGATGGTGCTGAGATTAGTCATTATCAATCAGCTTCAACTTGCATTTATTCCTCTGGTTCAATGCCAGTCAACAATGAACCTTGACTGATAATGTCTTATTACTGGCTAATATTTATTAAGAGCTGCTGACTCCCTAGAGGGTAAAGTGGAGTCAGAGACCCTGCTGACAGGAAAGCACAGACATAGCATACCGAGTTTGCTCATTATCACTAAGACTAATGCAACTCCAGCATCAGCTCTATTGGTGCCACTATTTTCAGAGAGATCAGAATTGAGTACAAGCAGAAAGACCATCTGACACCTCTCTCAGAGACAGTTCCACCTAGTTAAGGCTGAAGTATGCTTTTTGGGACAGGGAGGAGGAACATAAGAAAGCACTAATATGTATAAATCTCAGACTGCCACCTTATGTGAGTAACATATTCACCTTAAAAATGTTAAAGTAGTGGCATTTTATTTTAAAAACTGTATTGGGTGTAAGTGGCAAGGGGAACCTACCAAGGTCAACCACAAAATCCTGAACAAGGAATTGGGGACTTAATTATGGCTCAAATTTAAAAAAAAAGGAAAAAAAAAAAAAAGTCTGCGTTTTCTTGTCTTGGGAGTAAAAAAGAGTACTTATAGAAGTCCATATGTACATACACATATGTATGTAAGTATGTTGTATAGATGCAAACTTATAAGGTAGATGAGTGTACATATCTCCCTGTCTTCTGCCTCATTTATATGACCTCATGATGTGGCAGTGACAGAACAAGACTGGCTGCACTGCATCCTCTATGAGCACCTGTAAGATTTTAATATAACACTAAACCAAACCCCCCACCCCAAAACTACAAGACTCTAATATAATACTGCACATTATTACACTAGGCTCAGCCTCAATTTACTCAGACAAAACTCCACTGAATCCCACACCAAGACTGAACTCCCTCCCTTGGCATTATGGAAACTGAAAAAAAATGATGTCAAAAATAAAGACAGTTGTCCTCACAGTCTGACTGGTACCTAAAAATTATATTAAATTCCTCTAGAGAGAAAAAAAATCTGTTATAAGCAGAAGACAACTTATTGCATGTTCATTGTTGATGTGTCACAGAAAAGTTTTGCAAAAACATCATTGCTGATACTGACTGGAAGAAAAATAAAGCTATAATAGATAGATAGTTTAACAAAACTGTCCTAGCATGTCTTTTATTTGATAAGGATTAAAAGAAAATTACTGCATAATGCAATATACCCAAGTCAGCATAGCAGTAAGAGAAGTCATTTTATCTACAGGATTAAGTCTCACAATAGAATAATCCATGATGGAAGTTACAGGAAAGGAGCAATAGGGAGAGCTAAAAAGGTCATGTTTTGTTTGGTTGTTGGTGGTGGGTTTTTTTGTTCTGTTTTGCTTTCCCTGAGAGTTATAGTAAGATGATCTAATACCATGTTTCCATAAGCAGAGTTCTTTCCCAAAGCATTTCCCAGGATCATTTCTTTTTATATAAAATGAATTTGAGGGAGTAAGAAAGGTTGATGTTTTATGCTTTAATGTGGTCCCTGAAGAGCACAGTACAGCCATGAAGATGTTCTATGTATCTTATTTTATAGCTGCCAGAAATGCTTTCTTTTTCCTTGAACAAAGACTCTCCAGCAATTTACAAATGCAGTTAAATGTTCAGACATTTCAATGCAGCAGACGTTTTACCTGTGCAACTGAGGACATAGTGAATTTATAAACCTCAGGTTTTCAACAGAAACCTGCCTCTAAAGCAGTGTTTGAGTGTTTGAGAACTGATTTCTCCACTGCAGAGAGCTGGGATTTCATTGCAAACATACACCCAAGCAGGTTTAATACCAATACTCTCCAGCACAGGCTGAGCAGTGTGTCCGGCTGCCTCTCCTGGGACAGAAGAACCTCTTGGTGAGGGGAGACCCAGTGGGTGGTTGTGGTCTGTGCTGGGAGGTGAAGCCCAGCTAGAAAGCCCAGCTCATGGGAAGGACCACTGCTCAGCTCCTCCTCCTGTGAGGCAATGTTCAAGAACCAAGTAGTTTCTGACTCAGAACACTTCTCTGCAAGGCAGGAAGCATAAATACATTCAGAATCCTTGTAGACAACACTTCCATAGGTACTTTTCAGGGCTAGTATCATTCAAATTAAACAACAGCAACAACAACAAAACCACAAACAAAACCAAAATGAAACAAACCACCAGGACCTGCTGAGAATTTATTCTTTAATGGAATATAGCAAATTTGATCAACTAGTTGGTCAGAAAACTACATCTAATTTCTCAGTGGGAAATTCAAAAAAGATAACTTATCCTTTGACAGATTTTGTTTAATCATAGACAAGATTTCAAGTAAATTTTAACTATAACCAGCTAGTAGGGAAAAAAAAAAAAAAAAAAAAGGAGAGAGAAGATTTGAAACACTTTGATTCACAGAGTTTCAGGAGAAAATCATCTGAATGTGTTATCAGTTTTTTCATGTGCAAAATACTAGATTGGATAATGTTGTACTTAATAGATAAAACACAAACTTGACTGAAAACTGACACTGTTATTTTGCAAAAAAGACATATTTACCAAAACAGTTTTACTGATATTTTTAAAAATTTTTAAAAATGATAGCATGATTTGGAAAAAAAAAAATATTCCAGACAAACATATTTGAAAAAGAGATTCATACCTTAAATAATGGAGGTCTGAACTTGCAGCACCGACATAGACAAATACGTTGCCTAATAGGTTGTTTACTGTGCTATTGGACCTGGAGCATGATAAAGAAAGCAGAAAAGGGACCTCATGAGCTTTATCTCCATAACAACCAAGAAAAGAATTATTACAAAAGAGCATGGAGAAGCCACCTTCACAAAACAGGCTTTAACCTTAGAGCAATGAGAGCAGCACAGCACAGTGTTGTTGATGTCTAAATAAGAAAAGACACAGCCTTGGCTCAAAACTATTGCATCTTACACCAAGCTGGATGCTTCAGTTGGAATCATAGAAGTGTAAAGCTATCTAACACAGCAGTCACATGGAACAATAAATTCTTTTAAAGGAATTGAATTATGATCAGTGTGTTACAGAGAAAGAAAAGATAGCATTGCATTAAAGTGATTTTCAGAATACACCTGTATATCAAGACATCATTCACATAATATGTCCATTTAGCACATTTCAGGCTATTGAGCAACTTTAAAATTAACAAGGTTTTGTTTTGTTTTTGTTTTTCCCACAAGTTCAATAATTCAAAAAGCTCTTCACTGTAGTTTGACCTAGCTGGGTGAGTTCTTAAAGGTTTCACAACAGAGCCAGCATTCAAAAGCAGTCTGCACAGAAACCTCCTTGCTGCATAAAAAAGGGGACAGATGTTTGAACTGAAGGAGTCATTGGGAAGGTAGACTCACTTGCAGCCTGAACCTGTTCTTGCTGAAAATGTTGACAAAACACCTGCTGGCTTTAATGAGCAAGGGATCAAGATCTTCGGTTTTCTTTTTAGATTACGAATTAAGGTCTGCGATATTAAACTACTTTTAGGGGAAAACTGCAGCTTTAATGTACCGGCCCTCACTAACGCAATGTCTAGAAGAGCCTTACTTTGGCAAAAACTCCTTGGGGGCATTTTTCTTCCCTCCAGGCAGGATATTTTGTCAATCGAAGTAGTGCACACACGCTACAGGTACATGTAGCCATGCAGAACAGGCACAGCACCCCTGGCTGCCATCAGCAGCTGTAGTTAGCTCTTCCCTTCTCTCACAACACACAAAATCTTTGCATGATCTCTCTCGCACAGTGTCATCCCAGTGGTTTAGAGGCAAAATGAGAATCACATTTGAAGAACTGAAAAACTTTTCAAACTGGGACTACTTTTACAAAGAAAAAAAAAAATCTGAAAATGGCTATTTGGCTTGGATATTTTTCCTAGGCTGTTTAATGCTTGTAATGGGGGGAAACATAAGGGGACTTTTTTCTGGCATATAAGGGTTTTAGTAATAAAGAAGTCATAGCACAGCCTTTCAAACAAACATAAAACAGTTTGGAGAGAAAAAGGCCAACTTTCAATAATAAAGCTCTTTATTAAACATAATTTCAATGGCTTTAGAGAGCAACCTTGACCCGTGCAGCAGATCCTCTGTCCCTGCCCTTTCTAGCTTGGACCATCCAGCCTGCAGCAGGGAACAATCCAGGTGCCTGTGGCAGCTACAGCCTAGCCCAGACAGATGGGATCCTCGCCTCAGTTCCCTTACTCCTGTGCAGTGCCCTTCCACAGAACAGAAAAATCTCACCTGCACTGAGCACATTTGACCCAATATTGAGATGCTAACCTGCCTTACATGAAGGACTTTCACAAAGATTTCCAATCCAAATATCAATTAATTTTTTTCTAGCCAGACGTGCTATGGATATGTGTATAAAGCAAATAAACTGAGAGTGGCTACAACTGCTACAATTAGCAAATATGTATGTAAGATTTATTCAAGCACTAGTCATTCTAGACACTATTTATTCTTCTTTTCCTTGCTGCCATATGTCTCAATCAAGTAATAATTTCATTACTACCTGTGCCAAAATATTTCAACCACAAAATTATTTCTCCAAAACAATGTATAAGAAATACAGTCGTAAAAGACCTGTAAAGGCTGATGTTTCATGTTTACCAATTCAGTATTACTTTTACACTGGACCATGTAACTTCAATGTTAAGAAAGAAGTAAACTATTTTTAGTCATTTTGCTTTTCCTTTTTTTTTTTTTTTTGTTATTTTAATGTGCTGTCCTACCGATCACATGATACAGTGATACTAATCAGAAGAAAATTATAATCTAATGTTTAGCAGATGCAGGTGTAAAGATGCTTAGGTGTGACTCTGCAGCAAGACCAGCCTTTTCAGTTATTAACACTGAAATACTACCTACCAAATGGACTCTGCATCAGGAATAAAGACCATGGTAATCAGTAGATGAAACCTGTTGACAAGAGCTCCTTTTAAATCCCACACAACTAGATGTCTTACCTCTCACTCTAGGAACAAGTAGGTTCAGGCATATTGCTGTCATGACTGAAATATGGAAGAAGGGCTCCCTTTTTAAAATCATCCACCACCAATGCTAGCAGCTTTCAAATGACATATTCACAAATCAGTTTGGCATAAACTTACTCTGAGGTACACTTATGGAATAGTTGTATGGGAAAATATCCTATTAGCACTAAAAGAGTTTGTTATTCAGATCAGTATGGTACTTTTGGAATATTGGAACCGCTTCCCAGACTGATACATACACATTCATCCTGCATACCATTCATAAGCAATTTTCGGAAAAACAGTTTCTTTGCAGACAAGTGTGCAAATCCTACTTATAAAGCTTACAAAAGATCAATGGTGAATAAATAAAGATGAAACCAATACCTGGTAGATGACCTCATTTGTTTTCACAAAAAATTTCTAATCTTTTCTTAGAAGAGAAGATAAATATCATAAATGAGTACCATACGCATAATATGGAAAGTATGTTAATATTTTATTTAGCTGTGACATAATGAAAGGTTACACTTGTGGACAGATTTTTAGCAACATATTAGTTATGCCAATAGTACTTGTGACTATCCTGATGACACCAAGGGAAAGCCTCCTATTAGTACCCATTTGCAATCAGCCAAATTCAAACCACAAGTGTGGAAAACATAAATCGAAGGACTATCTTAAAAAATTCTGGGAAATTCTAAGACTTCTGATTATGTTGCATTACATGAGATTACATTTTAACTGCCGGATGTGATGCTAAGGCAGTGATGCAGCTCTCATTATTAGGTAACTAGGTACAGTCATGATGGGGGTATTCTGAGATAGACACCAACACGAAACACTAATTTATTTATGTGCTACTAATAGACAATCTATCTGTTGTGATGCATTAATTAAACATATTAGTCAAGCCTGATGTCATGATTTTTGCTCTGGTGTCTGCAGACTTTGATCTTTCTTAGTCTCTGAGATCAAAATGCTTGATAAGAGAAGCCAGAACAGAAATAGGTCTCTTCTTTCTTCGTTAAGCTCTATTGCAAATCACTGGCATTTCCACATACATTTTCTGCGTTTGAAGACCAGTTAGGTTTGTTTTCTCATTCCATAAGTCAGAACTAGTCCATTCTAGCTTATTCAGGAGGGCATGACTTGCCATGTCCCAGTCCCTTCAAGTCTCCTTTCAGATCTGTGTTACCTCCTTGCAGAGAGGGTGCCAGACATTTGATTCCTTCAAGCAGTTACAGAATGGTACAGTTAACCTTAGATCTATTGGTTTGATATAACTGCGCTAGTCAAACAGACATTACAAAATATTTCACTTCCTTCTTTACCTCAAGCAGGCTTATGATAGATCTGGGTGCAAGGCACACATGTTTCACAAGCTAGCCTTCACGTTACAACAATGTGATGGTCTATTGACTGCGTACAAATATATTGTATGTGCATGTACATATACATAAACTTGCTAATGAGATCAAGAAAACAAAAGTGCAAACATTATAAGCTTGTCAAGAGACTACAGAAACTTTCTTGGTTTGGATGCAATTTCCAAATGGCAGGATAATATTAAAAATCATGTAAAAATCTTATTTAAGGATAAATTTCAAAGGAAGACAGACCAAAAAGTAGGTCACCCGGACAGGACACATCAGCACAACAACAAACCAACCCTTTCTTTATAGGGAGGAAAACACTTGATCCTTAATAATTAAAATCTAGGCTGAGATTATGTTACCAGTCTGTATAGCTGTCTACAACAGAAGCTAGGCAGGTAGGAAAGCAATTCAGATTTTTCACACTATCTTCTACATTTGCACATACACTGGTAGAAGAAAAATAGCCTGTCCTTCCCTTACCTTACCTGTCCTTGCCTTTGGTCATAACCAGCATGGCCATTGACAGAAGGGGGTGTTAAAGTGAGTCCAAGGAGCAATCTCATGACCCATAATACAAGGAGTGAAGTCAGTGATACAGCCCTCTGTGATCTTCTGAGGTAAGCCAGAAAGCTTCTAGAGAAGTCACAGTCTACCAGAAAGACCTCAACTTCACCAGCTCAACCACTGTCACTTCTTAGCACTGCACCCAGAGTTAGAGGACCAAATCTTCAAGTTAAATTTAAATTAATGGGCAAATTTGTTGTGCTGCTACACTTTCCCTTGGTTAAGATTTGAGTGTGTACCAACCAAGATGTTAGTGTCTTTTTGTATCCATTCAGTTATCTGAGAGTACTTCAGTATATTAAAAAAAAGGATAAAAAAAAAAAAAGAAAAAAAAAAGAAAATATTATATGAAGAGCTCCATATCTGAATGAAAATATGAAAAGCTCCATATCTGAATGGTTTGTCTCAATTGTACCTTCATGCAGACTGCAGATATATTGTTTTAATCTCCCATAATTTAATCTACTATAATTTTACTGGCCTCAGTAAAAAATATCTGAAATTCATGTTGTACATATTGCACTGTTGACTGTACTCCTTCTTGACTTAATAATATCCTGCTATGCTCATTACTGCCTATATTCCTAATAAAAACTGGTTTATTTCTCATAAATCTGCAATCTAAATAATGCTCCATGCTCTTGACAAGGTTTTGGTGATTGACATCAGCAGGATAGCATTGTTTCAAAAGCATTTCTGAGTGCTTGTTTGAACCTGGGTCAGCTATGAGCAAAATTAGTTTGGTCAATTACATATATGATTAAAAACTCAGAGCAGGAAGGTTTTGCAAAGCTAAAGCAGCTCAGTTCACATTCTGAGAGCTCTGCAAAGGCAAGCACCTTTCCTCAGGCAATCAGGTTTTATACAACTTGGTGACTAGCCTGCACATGACAGGAATTTCACAATTTCTGCAGATAGCTTGTTATTGCATGCAAACTTACTGCCTCATCCGTGTCTCTTTATATAAAAAGGTTAAGATCCTTTTGAACATAAGCAAGCACAAACAGACTCAAAAGATTAAATACCAGAGGAAGTTTTTTCCAAGACACAGAGTAAAGTTAAGTACTTATCCCTGCACATGTTTGTCTTCAATGAATCTTGCCATGAACCATTGCAATGACATTTACAGCAGCGTAATCATGACATGGTGCTAGCTCATGGCAGCCTGATCTTTGGTGATGGAATTCAAGTAACACGATAAGGGCAGACAGATGGAGAAATGGCAGCTCTTTTCTCAGCATCTCAGCTCTGGGAAGTCATTCCTGTCTGTACATACTTCTGGGGTGGCTGCATGAAAATAACACCATCAGGATACTACTGGCATGCTGTAATCATGCCATAGTGTAATATTGGATCTGCCAGAAATATCACAGACTGATCTTGTCTCCTGACAGTCAGGGGAGTGAATTCCACAGTGTTTCTAGTGCTGAGCTGCATATTCAGTCAATTTGCAGTTCAATACAAGAACGAGGCAAAGTCACACAGTGATATGAGCAGCAAAATATAACACCCTGTTCCCCTTCAGTCTAGGCAGTGAGGCACTTTGCTTTTCCCAGGGAGCCAACACTGACTTCTCTGCTGCTTTAGCCTATCCATTCACACCTCTTTTTTCTTTTCTCTTTCTTTGCTGAAAGAACCACGTTAGGTCTTCCTCTCCCTCTGAGAAAACACACATTCCAATTATCTCCTTATTCTGGATTGGAAGCCAAATAGATATACCAACATAAATATAAATTTCGAGAATGAGGAGTGGAGCCCTTGGTTTCCTCATGACCTGTGTTTCTATAGAGCCTGGGGATAGCTCCACTTTCAGGCTCTTAAAATACACACACACCTCCTCAGGATTCAATCAGGTTACAGTATTTATGCTCCCTGATGGTCCTGTTCTGGAGACCTCGCACACCACCCGCTTCCCTGGGAGGAGCAATTGGATGTGGATACAAGGCCACCACACTGTGTGCTTCTTGTGTCGCACAACTGCAAGGCACAGGCTGCGTCACTTCAGCATAAACTTTGCCAGAATATTTTCTTTTTAGTATTTTTTTTTAAATTTAACCAGCAGCTTTCCATTTCAGTTGTGTTTTCTTACTTTATTATTACATCTGTCCAGAAATACTTTTGTTCTGCTCTTCATCTGCATTACCACTGCATTGTCCTGGGCAGAGTCAATAAACCTGTTAGTGTGGTATCTAGATCGCAGAATCACAGAATCACAGAATCACAGAATCACAGAATCACAGAATGTTAGGGATTGGAAGGGACCTCGAAAGATCATCTAGTCATTAGGAGTATTAAATCCATTCTGTTTGTCACAGGGTTTTGTACATGTTAGTAATAGCAAGACAAGATTAGAGAAAATAATCACCATGACATAGAATACATCTAGATTAATATTTTTGCTTGGAACAGTAGTTCAGTTTTGAAGCTTAGGCAGGCCTCATCACACCATTTCCCACACACTGGTTTAGACTGCAGACCAACACTTTTGAGCAAAGTCTATGGACAGTTGTATTGCCTGCTTAGAGTACCTCCAGTAAACAGAGACTGAAAAGCCAGAAAAATATAGATAGACAGATCAACAGACAGACAGACAGATACATAGACAGATAGAGAGACAGAAAGATAGAGAGATAGAGGGCAGTGTTCAGCTCTACAAGCATTTTTGTAGATCTGGAGGTGTTCTGCACTTTCCCAAAACTTCAGTTCCCAGAGCCATGTTATTACCTGAGGCTCTCTGGTTTTATTAGAAAAAATTTGTTTCTCAGGAGTTCAGAGAAAAGATTAACAATTTTAGCTGCTGTGACTTTAAAACTATTTTCATAATTTGGCAACTTTCCCTTTGATTTTTTAAAGCTTTAAGCTAGTATCTTCTAATTATTTTCTCTAGTGATGGGGACCCAGATTAATCTGTGTCAAGCTTGATTTTCACAGAAAATTGAACTGACACCAATGATAAGCAACTGTTTATATGTCTATGTCTATATATATATATATATATATATATGTGTAATATGTAAAATTTGGCAGCATGCACAAAATAGCTTAGTGCTGATGAGCTGGTTATTCTATCCTTGTTTCAACACTATCACTATTTAGTGATAAATTAGCAACATTTAAAATACTTGCAGAAATTATGTGTTCTAGATTCAAACTAGAACATGCAAATTTACCCCCAAATGAAACCGTATTGTGCAGAACATTCTAGCATAGTTTATGACCTTTATTCTCTGATATATGTCCTTTGGATGGTTCATTTATTCATTCATAATCTTGTGCACATGATGAGAAGTTCAAAGGTTCTCAGCTTTCATCTGAAAGATGAACCAGAATGAATATGTGAATGGGAAAAGAGCTTGCTCACTCTCCTTCTTTCTTATGCATGCATGCATCATACGAATCCCATATGTTGCCTATTAACCCATCCAGAAAATTCTGAATTGTGAAACTGAAATGATTCTAGAGTGCAGGCTATTGATAATTAGTTATACTCATATTGATTGATACTTTGTTTGAAAATAGAAGAGAGCTTGTATGCTTCATTTATGTTATCTTTTTGACATGGACTAACTGATCCGAATTTCAGAACATAACCACAGTATAATAAAAATATGATCTTTTAAATGCAATGGAAAACACACTCTAAGGGGGGAAAAACCCTTTCTTAACTGAGTAGCGCACATAGGAGTCAGATGTTGCTAATAAAATACTTTTAATAGAAACTCAGTTTGGCTTTGAATACAGAAGGGAACCTATGGTGAACATTCTCCATGAGTCATACATGTTTTTCATGAAATAAAGAGCTTGTGTAGTTTGAATGACTATATGTTTTTCTTTTTACAAGCCTTTTTTTTTATAAAACTAATATGTCATACTTTCTCCAAATCCAAATCTGGGGCCAAATCTGAATCACATGAGCCTCAGGGCCTCCATGCAACTGCTGTCTTTTCTTTCCAGGAAGCAAGGAATAGCACATATGTCATTGCACAGGGCTCCCGTGTCCAAATGGTCCAGTTCTTAGTCCTGACCTACTCTGTGCATTTCGGGAAAGGTGCAGATATAATGCATAGCACCTCCTCTGAATTCGTCCAGCTCAGGACCTGAGGATGCTGAATTGAAGAAGCCCACAAGAGGCAAGGAGATCTCAAAGCCTGCAACCTGACCCTGTGGATGCAGAAAATTGGTTTGAGATGGCCACATAAACTCTCAGATTTCATCTAAAAGAGATTTTGTGTTATCTGTGCTGTCATCTGTGATGAAGATACCATGAAAGGAGATCAGATCCAGCATTGACAAGTGTGACTAATCAGTAAGTACCCTGAGACTGTGGTATGGCTTGCTCCCGCTAACACTGTTGTGCTCACTTTGCACTACGGAGAAAGAAAGAGCACAGAAAGATCTCATTTTAGGAAAAATTTCATGCTGTGTGATGCCTGCACCCAATTAGTTTTCCTGAGAAATGATGCAGTTATTTCTATCCATGAGAACAGATGCAATATACAGCTTTGCAGATGCAATATACAGCTTCACAGATGTAACATATAGCTTTACCTGTGTGAAGCCTGGCAGCCTTACTGTAAACCTCTCCTGACCTCACACTTCCAAGGTGGCAGCTGACATCAGTCAGAAGAATTAATTGATACCCCTCAAATGAAATTTTATCAAACCTGTAAAAACTTACTCGGATCCAGCCATTTCTGAAAAACCTCCAGTCCAAGGACTTTTCTTCTCAATTTCCTGTCTCTGACAATGACCGGTAGCTTGAGGAGAAGTGTCACAAAAAGGCTAAGTAGGTGGCACCCCTTCCTTGGCATGTGTCCAAGCCTTGGCCAGGATGTTGAGGTTATCCTTAGAATGTGATCTTGATCCGCTCTTCATTTCTGAAAAGCAATTGCATATTATTTCAATGCTCACCTAATGTCTCACCAAAGATCAACTGAACAAAAGATAAGAAGAAATGATTTTTTTTTCAAAATTTTAAAGGCTTGAATGAGCTAAAGTATAATATAATCCAGACGTGTAACAAAGGGGCAGGAGAGGAGAATACAGGAAAAAAAAGAAAATTCATTTTTGCATAGGATCACTTATCTCATAATTAATGACCACACCATCATATGCTTTCATAAAGAAACAAATAAAATTTCTGCATACAAATTATTACCAGCCATTTTCTAATTACCAGGTGTTTTGCAATGCAAACAAAATAGTATTCCTTAATAAGGAAGCTTGGTTGCTGACCAGAAGTTAGTACAAAAAAAAAATAAAGTAGTATACAGAATAAAGGCATTTACAGGTTTAAGACAATGTTTTTCTTTGGTAATATGTAATCATTCTAAAATTAAAAATATTTTAGGATCATATTTAACATGCAATCCCAATTCCAGTTTATTAATACACCTGCAGTTTTGAAATTAAAAAAAAAAAAAATTATTTTGAATCAAATAAAGAGTGAAAAATCAGACTTTCTTTCTCTAAATCTTTCTTAAGGCCATGTCATGATATAAGAGGATATGAGACAAAATGTCTGCTGTTTTTCTCCAAACTCCAGATAAGTATTCAATCCATGTTCTGTACAAGAGCATACAATGACAACATACATATAATAGCTATATGGAACAAATGGTGATTAAAAGGTAGAGATAATTCTATAGTCACATCTCAATGATCTGTTTTCTCCTTTTGTGAATATAAGGATTATGTTGTTTTTTAATGATTTAATAACACATATGGATCACCTTTTTAATACAGAAAAAAAAAAATGACTCCTTCATGTACAAAGGTCAATTATGCCTTGAAGGGTTGTAGAAATCAATGCAATAGCGATAATGAAAGGTTATAATTTAGATGGAGCCTAACTATATAATAAGTTAAAATCCAATAATGAAAACTTGAGAAGTGCTTAAGATAAACCAAACAGTTATAACTCTAACTAATAAAAAAGTCCTTCCAAGTAGCTTCTTCAACATTAAAAAAAATTAATATAAATTTTGTGTTTGAGATAAATTCTTAAGTCTGCTCAGAGAGATAACCACATTACAAACTTATTAAAAGGCCATCTGAGCGTCATACCCATGCATGACTGCATATTTTAACTGGAATTAAAAATGGTCACCTGATCTCATTTTCAGTAAATAAGTTGAAAGTCATTTTCCCGGTTAAAGAGGTGCCCACTAATGTTACTACAGATAAGGGTCTGTCAGCATTTTCATTATGCAGTCCTATTTTTAGAGATTTAATGCATTTGGCTGTCAAATCTAGTTCATCGTTGAAATAAGTAATACAGTGACTCAAACCAGTGAATATGCCTTAATACAAAATTAAAAAATCTTGTGTTTTACAGTATTTAGGTTAAGAGATGCAACCTGAATGTTTCTAAAGCTAAGGTTAACTCCAGAGCAAACATTTAAACTCAAATAGGTTTACAGGATCCTGGGGTCAAGTTATGCGCCAGTTTAATAACAACTATATTTTATGGCCATTTTTTTTTAGTAATGATCCTAATCGTGCACTTAACTTAAATTTGTGAATATTCTTTGCATGCTTCAGGCAACTCATACATACAAACAATTTATTGGATCAGAGAAAGAACCTCAAAGGGCCTTTGGAGTGCAGGTACTAGACATAAGAAAAAAGATCCTCAAAGCTGTATGGACAAGGAGCTATGTATGCTTAAGGAGTGAGATGCTCGGCTACAGCATCTGATTGACTCCCTCCACAGCTTGCTGCAGCTGGGATCCTGTGCAGCTGACCCTCATCTTGCAAATGTGTCCACAAAAGACAGAAAGACAGAGCCCTCTGAGCGGTGACCCAGCTTGTACATTTTCCTAGCAGTGGATTTCAAATCTTCTCCCTGAATCAACGCAGAGACACAAACTCAAATCTTTCTATTTAGCACTGTTCCACTTCATACAAGGGCAATATGTTCAGGGGACTATTGTCAGAGCTAAATATAGAATCAAAGTGAGAGGGGCTCATTGACTTCCCTGGGTAGGAATTAGAGCACTGTAACCAAATTACCTTACATTACTTCATTCAAGTGCCTTTTTTCATGTACAAAGAGACTTTGCAAGCACGTTAGGCACCAGCTCAAGTATAAAACATTTATTGGTCAATACACATGAAAAGTATCTAAGATTAATGAGCTCACCACCCTGATAACACGTCTTTGCTGGCCAGGTAGGCATCAGTCAGATGGGGAACACCTGACTTGCACTGGTCTCAAGAGCAGCTCCTCCATGCTGCTGACTTGCTCTCTTTCGAATCCAGGGCTTTTTTCCTTCAGAATTATTTACCTTTCCAAGTTGGGGTTTCTCCTCTTCAATCTTTGAGCTGCTATTGTGCCCAGTCACAACAATCTCACATCTCTCTGCAGTTTCACCTTTTTGTCTTGCAAAATATGATTCCTTGGTCTTTTGTTACACCTCTTTCTGAATTCACAATTCCCTCAGAAGTCTGAGACAAGGTTATGTATATGGACTGTATAAGAGCTGGACCTTGGATTCTCTGTCATAGACAGAGGTAATGATAAGGTTATTATAGTTATTATTATATATTATTATTATATATATTATTATATATTATTTTATATATTATATTATTTTATATATATACTATTATTATATTATAGTTATTATAGTTATTATTATTAAGTTATTATAGTTCCTCCAGGGCTGTGGAATAACCAAATTCAGGTTCTCCAGTGGAAGAGCTACAGTAAAAGAGGATGAGAAAGTACCATCCTGGAATAACTAATAACTGATGGCTTAATTATTATGCATTGTATTGGAACAGAAAAGCTAAAAATCTTACAGCAAAATTAAGATAAGGATGTGAGACACCACACTATGACTCTGAGATATCCTTTGCTTTCTCATAAATAGTTAATGTGGAGAAGAGTCTCTGTTGGTGTTTATGTGCTGACCCACAAACAAGATTTGGGCACCGTAAGGCAGCACAACAATAGTTCTGCAGGCACCAGAAATACAGTCCTCTGAACAAAATGCATTAAAGGTCCTGGGATCTGGAAAGAAACTGAAGCCTGAAAGTTTCTCATTTAGCACCCTAAATTAATTACATAAAAGATATCCAGCACCATAATTCTTTCTTTTATACTTGCTTGGACATACACATATGTTAATACATTAATTGCACTGAGAATAGTTGACAGAGTCCATTTGGGAGTCTGGTGGAAGACCTCATTTTCCATTTCTTTGCCAGACAATGAAAGGTTTTGTTTCAAAAAGATAATAGCAGCTTTGGGCATGTTCAGAAATGTAACTATAGTTCCTGGGACACAATAAAATGAAAATTATAGTGCCTGCGGAGGCAGAGAAGTGACTGTAGTGGAGCAAGGATTAGAGTCACAAACATAAACATGTAAAATCCATCTTCAACTCCTCCTTAGATACCTATCACCTGCTACTTTAGTATATTCGGTCCTTTATCTAGAGTACTCAAGAGATAAAATCAGGGCAGTGGATATAAATGAGCGCTTCATTTTCAGTATTCATGTTGCATTCTGTGGTAATGATTTAGATCCAAATTCTATTTAGAGCTAGGGAAAATATCTTTTATAAAGAAGTCATTGTAAATTTTGGCAATTTTTGCATCATTTATTCATAGTGCTCTATTGAGCCAGTTCTATAAATGGCTAAACAATATCATATGAATAACATCCATTGCAGATTTTTGCCTTTTTTTTTTTTTCCAATGTACAATTATCTATCTTGACATATTTTAGTTGCTCAAACAGCCCTTACTCCCAGACATATAGATACACCACTAGTAATACTACATCTGGAAGATGCTGAAAGTCCAAGTCATAGCTATTCAAAACTACATTTTCTAGCAATACATAGACATTAGAGCCTGCAATGACTATTACGTTTTATAAGAACCAAGCTGCTAAATTCCCTGTATGATCTCTCAGAGCATAGAGGAGAGGAGCATCCTTTGTATTGAATCCAGTGTTAATTTTCATTCTTGTCCTTTTTCATGGTGGATCTCAGTAGTTCCTCTCAGCTTCCTAGCTCACAGACTACCTTGGATAGCTTGTGTTTAATGCCACCACCACATAAAGTCCCCATAAATCCTCCTGCTGACTAGATAGCTCTGAAATGTGCTGCAGGCTGTATTACATTCCCTGTTTTGAAAATTGAGGGGCAAATGTTTAAAGAATACTGTGATTAAGTTGTGTATTTTGATTACCAATAAGCAGAGCACACAGGTGCCATGATTTATAGTATTTCCAGGAGTGGTGAGACTGAACTAGATATTTCTAAAGTGAAAAGAGATATGTTATAACATCAGCTGTTTCTTCATTTGCCAGAATAAAAATGCAGCCCTTGGAAGCATCATCCTCTACAGGCTTGCTGATACTTGGCATAATAATTAGCATTAGCACTTATCTAAAGACAGGTGGTAAAACTGAGTTTCATTAGTCACAACACTGTTAAATATTAAGGAGTGGTGTTATTTCTCACAAACACTCAGGGTAACAGCCCTTGCAGAATTTTCTACTGGCTCCTGTGTCTGTGGAAGAGCGCGGGTAAGTCCTTGGCTGCTGAAGGAGTAGTCAGCGTGTGGGATGCAAAGGTGGTGGCCCATGAGCTCCCTTTCCTTACAGCGAGCTGATCCGCAGCTCTGCTTTCCCAGTACCTTTCCTCCAGCACTTGCCTCATCATGTCCTGCCTTCCAGTAACAGCAAGTAACATCCAAGCCTGACCCAGCCTTAGCTCACCACCTTCTAGACTGCAGTTTCGCTCACTGTCCTGGTAAGTCTTCAAAAGGTTCTGCTTGGAAAAGCCTTAAAATAGGAATCAGGCTTGACACGATTTTAGCCCTATAACTAAACAGTGTTATATTCAGCAGAGAGAGTTTATTTTTGCTGGATCGATAGATTGATTTCCATGGGAATTCTGTACCTAGGAGGTAAAATTCTTGTCTTAGAGATGTAGAATAAAGGTTGTGAGCTGTTTACACAGCATCTTGCTGGTGGTATTTCACCTCTGTTTAGATGTGTTCACAAGCACCTGCAGACAGGTGAATTTCAATCAAAGCTATGTTAGGATCATATTACAAAAATAATAGGTGCAGTCACTCATTGCAGATCTGTAGTAGAAGCTGTAGCTTGCTATTTTAATTACCATCTTCCACATAAACATAAATTAAATGTAAACCCTATTGTGCTTATTTTGGTCAAAAAGCTGACATGAGCTCACAAAACTGAAACAGAGTTAGAAGGACACACCTATGGAATAAACTTGAATATAATATTTTTACCTTTTGGTCTTTAAAGTTTTCCTGTATTAAAGCATTATAATTTAATCTACACAGGAACTTTAAATCGTACATAATTTATGAGGGATAAGAAAATTTCCTTTTCAACTGTTCCAGTCTATTGGATCCGACCACATTTGAGAAATACTCAGTTTCTTGCATTAAGCAGCAGATATTCTTAAACTATTTGAACGAGTATGTATTCAACCAACTTTTTAATAAGGATCTGCATCTACACATCAACTGCAGCTTCCGGCAGGGTCTGAAGGTCAAACTGAAGCTGTGGGCAGCCATGTGGATAAGGGTCCCTGCAGCATCCAGGCCTGAGCACCAGGACGGGCAGGGCAGGCAGGATCTCAGCTGGGAGTTGCAGCTGTGAGCCAGCAGGTGAGGTCAGGATGAGGTCTGGAGACAGGAACTGGGTCAGCCTCCAGCCAAAAGGCAGTCAGCTCTTGGAAGGGGAGAGCATTCAAGTCCCTTGCAATATTACTCTGGACTAGAATTAAGGAGGACTTTTGGTCTGTTGGTTAAAGCTGGCTGGTTAAAAGTCACTGTAAAGAAAAAACTCCAGTGGTGACTTTTCAGAACTTAAATAGTGCATAAGAAAAAACATTTTTTCAAAGTGTTCTTATAGTTGACATATATATCTGCATTAAAAGTACTATTTTCAAAACATTTTTCAAAAAAATGTGCTCTTCACTCTCTAAGAATCACTATGAGTGGTGATTTGTGTCCTCACAGAGGAAATTGCCCCTTTCCTGACACTTTCTATCCTTTGGGTTGTCCTTCAGACATAAGAACAAATCCTCCCATTTGGGACAAACAGCAGCCAACAGCTGTGTTTCACAGAGCCCTGATTGATCAGACAGTGCTGGTCATCATTTTTCTGTCAAAAATTCTATCTTTATATCAATTTAATAATAAAATTGAAATGCCTGACAACCACAGAAACAAGATTAAAAAACTGCAAAGTTTTCCTTAAAAAGCAAGGAAGGACATTTTTGGCTCAGCTGCCACCAATGTAAAAGCTCAGGTTCCCCCTGGCTGGCTGGAGCCTGACTCTGCATAGGAGATCTTGGAGTATGCAAAGCACATTCAAATAAGCTTGTGACTGGAATGATTAAACATCCTGTGGGACCTGCTGTTTCCCTCCCTGGGAAACATGGCTCAGCACCCTTTGTGCCTGTGACATCAGCCTGCTCGGAGGGGTCACTGCTTTTTTTCTGAAACCATCCAATTACCAGTTTTGAATTCTAATGTAGTCCTCAGTCTCCCAAACAAAATTATCACCCACTGACTTACAGTGGAAACTAGAGATCCTGTGTGCCTTCATGCATTTGATGCAAATATCTCTTGATTGTCCTAGTTTTGTGATTCTCAAGGTATGGAATAAGTAGTTTTCAAGGAAAAAATGAAGAAAAAAATGTGACAAGTAGGAAGCCTGGATCATTTCTTACAGGTTCAGACTATCTCTGCTCCAAAATCTTAAGTGCAGTGATAAGAAGATAAATAATCACAGGTCAGCATTCAAGGAAGTGTTGTCCAGGACTCAAATGCTTGACATTTGGACTGTTGGAATGAGTTAATTCAATTTATCTTAATAAAGATCTTAGTGAAGTAATAAGTTTTTAATATTATATCACGATAAGGCTTTGCATGCCACATTAGAACCAGAAAGGGATTTTAAGAGATCATTTATCCTGTCCACAATGCAGGACTAGCTTCAGCTATGTAATTCAGTTCACTGGCAGGTTGGGAACAGAGGTTATCCTGATGCCATCAGCACTGCGTGGTGCCGGAACCCACACCATGGAGTTGGCATGGCAATTTTGGGAATGGCTGCACCTGCACCAGTCTTCACTCTCCCAAAGATTTCCTGTCATGGTTTGGAAGTCCCAGCATGCCAGGGACTGACTACAGCAGACACACCGCAGGTAGAAAATTAATATTTTAAATTCTATTGATAGGCCAACGACAATGCCGCAATTTTAGAAAATTGAAATAAAAGCGCCAAGCAAGTCCTTTCTTATTCTGTCACAATGATTAATGCAATTTAAATCTATAAATTAATTCAGGCGCTTATGAACAGAAATAAATCACAGAATCATAGCATAGTTTGGGTTAGAAGGGACTTTCAAAGGTCATTTAGTCCAACCCCCCTGCAATAAGCAGGGACATCTGCAACTAGATCAGGTTGCTCAGAGCCCCGTCCAGCCTGGCCTGGAATGTCTTCAGGAATGGGGCATCTGCCACCTCTCTGGGCAACCTGGGCCAGTGTTTCACCACCCTCATAATAAAAAATTTCTTCCTTATGTTTACCTTGAATCTCCCCTCTTTTATTGCAAAACCATTACCCCTTCTTCTATCAAACAGGCTCTGCTAAAGAAGTCTGTCTCCAAAGGTCTTCCCACAGTTAAAAAAACCCACCGTTCTTTTAATTATCAAAATAGGACAACTTCAGAAATTCACAACCATTGTTTCTCAGTAACTGATAGAATTAAAATACCATCTATGGTTTTTCCTTGTTAATTATTCTGTGGCTTACAAGCCAGTTCAATTTAAACAGTGTCAAATTTTGTTTAGGCCCAGCTGATTTATAGCAGACTTTTTGACCTCACTTTATTGGGAAAACCACTTTGCCAAGAAGGGCAATTTAGCTTTAAAAAGCACTAGGCTTCTCTAATAAAACTCAGTATCAGAAAAGAGTTATTGAATCAAACTCTTATGTCAGGCACAGCCCATCTTTTCTTCTAGAAAAACGAATTTCACGTGTTAGTTCTGTGGGTTTATATAACATGAAGATATAGGAGTAACACTTGTACTTAGATAGCAAAAACATCATATCACCTGCCTAGTATCTAATATATAGTGACAGAAAATTTTGAAAACAAGTATAGAATTATATTGCATAATTTTCAATAATACGAAGAACTGTTGGTCATGTTAGATTTTTAATAATCAGGTTGTTTGCAGCATTGACTTGCCAGATTTACATTTGTCACTTAAAAATATACTGGTCATAAACTGTGTGGGGTTTATCTTATCTTAGAAATATTCTCATCAACGCAAGTGTTAAGTTTGAGACTATGAGGATTAGACAGAAATATGTGACACAAAATTTAGGAAAAAAAGTAAAATATGCACTTTACATTTTTTTTTCCTGGTTTCTGATGTTGACTGCTCTTGTTTTATTCAAAAAGAAACCTATCAGCTCTGTTCCTGAAAATTCATTTCTAAAACAGGTAAGCTAAATTGCTTATCAACAGGTTACCTGTCATCATTTTTCTCCAACCTGTTATTACGACCTGTAGTTGGTTAAAAATGTTTATCAAAATGAATTAGGTGGAAACTGTATATATATATATAGTATATAAAACTATATAATTAGAAAACAAATAGGAGAAAACCAGCTTGGACTTGAAGGGAATATAAGAGGTTTTAAATGTCTCCTAATGAACATCTTCCTTAATTTTATGTTCTAACTCTATGAAAAAGTAATAAAAATGTAGAAGTACAGATTACTTTTCAAATATTTTTATTAAAGTAGTTAAAATTTGTGAATAAAGTTTTTTTAGTGTCCACACCATGGGAAACAGTAAAATATTTTTGATGTTTCGTGAAAAAAACTTGAAAATATCAAAACTGTTCACAAGCCATCAGTTTAGAGTTATGGCCAGCTCTTCTCTCAGATAAATAGGGCAAATATGGAGGAAAGGGACAGAATACTGTATACTAATTGTATCAGTCAGCCAATGAAGACTGGAACACGAAGCGTGAAGTAACTTATGTTTCTGCTATTCGTAGGCAAAACAGTCCGGAGAAAGAAAAGAGTGTGTTGAGCTTCCTGCAACTTGCTTTTGTTCTGTCAAGACTCCCACTGATGAATATTAGACATTTCTTCTTGGTTCTTGGTCCAGACATTTTGCTGAGGGATTTGAGGCTTTGTGTGCAACTAAACGGACCCCTTTGTTCACAGGGACAAATCCAGGATGTTTTTCCGTCTGTAGCCTCTGTTCATTTTGTGAGAATGAACAGGTATCTTTGAAGTCATGGGAATTGTCTACCTCTGTTTCTGTTTTCTCCCTCTAATAGTCTAGCAATGCGCTGAAATTTAAGCAGGTAGTCATATAATTTCCCAAACTGAGGTCTCAGTTAAAAACAGTCAAAATTATATGTCTTAAGAATATTTACAGTCTTGCTGTATCCATGGAAACATGATAGGTAGAGATAGATCTATTAGACAACAGTTTCCCCAGATGTATTAACACACATGCTTGATAGAAACTTACCTTTTTTTGTCTTTGACAAGTTTTCTTATTGCTCTATCTACCAGGGTCTATACACTCAACACAGGATCTGCTTTTCTTCTGTGTTTATGGAAATTCACATTTTTATGTCACCTTCAGGCTACCCAAGTGCATTTGGTCATTCTTTTAAATAATTTATGGAATCATTTAATATATTTATTTTCATATAATTTATAGTGTGTATATTTTTTTATAATGACATTTGTATAAATGTCAGCCTAACCAGCCACCATATTAACAGTTTTCCCCATTTCAGTGTGGCAGGAAAAAGAGGATTAATAATTATTTTTATTTTTTCAAGTCAGATGAAAAATGTAAATGAGAAAAAACACAGTAGCATGTAAGGGAACACTGAAATTAATCTGTGCTTAGTCATACTCTCACTGCTCATTTACTGACTGTGTTATTAATAGATGGAGGTTTTATTTTTGTTGAATATGCTTAAGTCATATATTCTTTTCATTACAATGCTCAGGAGCACTGTAAGACATTCAGGAACAGGATTAGACTAGAAAAACAACACAGAAGTGCATTGTACTGAGTCTTTATTAGTGATAATCAAGTACTAGAAAAGCAGAAAAGGGAAGGAATGCTTTCCAGAGAACCATCTCCTGTCCCGAGACACTCTCACAAACTAAATATCCATCTCATACCTTTTCCACACATGAAACACCTTGCTAACAAGAATTACAGACACAGAGTTGGCAGTCATTAAGAAATATTTTCAAGTTGTATCTCCAAAAGCAGTTAGGTTTCTTGCCCTCAATAAGTTTATTTGAAAGCTTCTGACCACCCACCCTTCTTGTGATCAGAAAGTATTTGGTAATGTCCATTCAAAATATAGCTAATTAAATACCATTCAATCTTTAGGTTACTTTGTTCTATAACTCAAAAACTTTTCTTCATCTCTGGTGTCTACTTCCTTTGCATATTTGCAGACTCAGTCATGTCTCTTTTCATCTTTTACTTGGCCAGACTGGGCAAAGTAACTTATTTTAATGTGAGGTTACTTGAGGAAGAATTCGTGCCTTTAAGGATCTCATTAACCACATTATGGAAATTGCCATAGTATTTCTCCTTGGTAAATTCAAGACAGTTTATTCTTCAGTGAGAATAACAAAAAACTACCTTGAATTTACCATGAGACAACTGCAAGCAGGCAAATTATTTAGTGGAGACTACTTCACGATAACTAATATACCTCCACCCTTCCCAAATTTGCAGTAACTCATTCATATATCCATAACACGAGACTCCTCTTTCACTGTGACACTCATTCTGTTTTAATTTTTTAGGGAGATTTTCATGTGCATACTTGAATATACTCTAAAAAATGTCTTTTCAACCATTTGAGCAATGGCCTTTTCCATTTCTAGCATCACTGGAAATACTTTGCATGAACTTATTTGGTAGTCATGTCCCTTAAGTGGCTCACAGGCATTCTGTGGTTGACTCACACCTGCATAATTGCCATTCCCTCTCACATTTGCACCTGCTGCATTTCCAGTTCATGGTAGTCATTCTTCTTCTTAGTCCCTGACTGCATGACCTTGCACTTGGTACTGCATGTTATCCTACTGTTCCTATTACTCCAGTCTTCAAGGTCATCCAGCTTTTCCTGTATAATATTATGATGCTCCTCTGTATTGATTGCTGCTCCCAACTTTGTGTCATCAGCAAATTTCATCAGCACACGGCCACTCTTTGTGCCAAGGTCACCAATAAAAACATTACATATAATTGGCCTCAAGACCTATCCTTGAGGAATTACGCTAGCTACCTTCCTCCAGCAACACTGTTCCCTTTTTAGCAGCCTCCCTGTTAACCAGGATTTTTTCTGCTTTGCAGCTCTTGTGTTGTGCTCTGTCATCCCCAGCAAACTGTATTTAGGGTCAGGTGAATCTATTCTTTAAGAGTTTGCCCTCTTTCCTTTGGCTATAATGCTTGCTGTGTCAACAGAGATCCAGTTGGTCTGGCATCATCTGTCCTACATTATCCCCCATTGCATTTTTCTCCTATTTTCCACCTGGTTTTGTGTCTTTGTGTTTTCCTTCAAACATTCTAAAGCTTTACGGACTATTCTAATCAGACTGCCTGGTAGATAGTAGAAGAGGCATGTAGGACTATGAACCAGCTTGTAAATAATTAGCTAATGCAAATTCAGATTATTTCCACGAGACACAGTGGTAAGGCCCACTCAGAACCAGCTCCTGCTGTTACTAAAGCAAAGCCCTAAGGTCAGAGCTTAACTCTCCTACATCTTCATAAGTAACTCTAGATACCAGTCTTGCAGTTAAAGGACATTAGGGCTTGCTGTTGGAGTCATCTCTTGGAATAAACAGTTTCACTTTGAATGCTGAAGACAAGTAAGCTCAATTCCTTGTTATGAAAGAGGTGCCCATCTCTGGTTCAGAGAAGTTAACTGCCTGTCACAGGCAGGATACAAACACTTCTATTCTCCTTTGTATTTCTGCTGTAGTAAATCTCTTTTTTAGGCTTACAGCTTTCTCCTTGCATTATATAAGAGAGTATGGGTGCTTTGCCTGGAATTGTGAATTGCATTGGGTGCCAAGGAACCTGAAATTACTAATTTTATTATTATTTCCATTTAAGAACACTTCCTAATGTGATCTAGAAACTAGATTCTTTAAAACAGCATAGAAAGTGTTCAGCAGAAAAGGCTTATTTCATCATCATATTTTCTTTCCTACTTGTAAGCAAGAAGAAATGGATACTAAAATATCTTCTCAAGGATGCAAAACTTCCAGGGCAAGTGTCAACTCAGTGTTTGGCATAATCTCAGTTCCAATATATGTTACAAAGCTGTTTTTATTTTGCTTTTGCACAGAACTCCGAGACTCACCTCACCTTTATCTTATTTTACCCCACATATATTTTTCAGTGGTTTCAAAGGCACCCAGTACAGTAAAGTAGACTTCAAAGCTCACAGCCACTGTTTACTTTCCTGTTCTCATATAATATTCTCAGAGACGGAGTAATTCCTCCTCCCAAAATTAGCTGTAAAAAGTGTATGTTACTAAGATAGTATTACTTTATACATGACAGGCTTCCTCTAGCTTGTTTCTGATATTTGCTGGGTTAATTTGGTTGCTTGGCCCATCAGAAAAGCTCTCACACATTGGTCAGATGCAGCTTTATGATCTTTTTGTATGTTTTCAAAAAAAATCACTTTAAAACCTCTAGCCTCCTCACTTCTAGACAGAGCAAAAAATAAAACTCATTAATCATGTCCTGCACAATGTCAGTATTATAGATGCTGTGGAGAGTTGCCACAGTGGGAGTAAAATATTCATATTTTCAGAAAACCAATTACAAGGTACAGTAAATCACTTAAACATGTTACTGGTGATATTCAGAAAGCAGTGAGAATTTCTTCCTGTACACATAATTACCTGAGGCAACCACTTCTTTTCATAGTCAGTGAGGGGAAAATGATAGTTGATGGTGAAAAGAGAAAGTATATTTGCAAAGACACTTTCCAGCATTAAAAAGACACAATTTTTCACCCTTGACTTCAACAGGACCTGAATGCTCTCTTCACCTGAGTGGTAAGCAGAAAGCGAGCTCCAGAGATCCATTGTGAAACCTTGCCAACAGCCTATTGAAAGTACAATTGGAGTACCCTGACCACCCACCCCAGAGGAACCTCTGACCATTCGGTTTGTGCTTCCTGCATTGACAAGACCAATGAGATTTTTCGCAACATTGTAAAACGACTTACGTTATTTTGTTTTGTCTCTGATAGTGGTCCTTGCTCTCGCTAGCATTCCTCAGCTTCCAGGTGAATTTAAGTTTATGAGAATTTTATGTTAATTTTATGTCACCATCCTCATGGTCTCAACTTTTTAAATTCTAAAACCCTTTCTCACAGCTTTTCCTACCACAATGCTGCCAGGCCACTGGCGTGTGTCTTGGAGGACCCTGGGTATCATCTGTGGCTTCTGTGACCACTTCATATGTGTGTGAGGAAACCCATGATTATTGTCACCTTAATCCCTCCCTTAGGTCCTTGCCCCTTATGCATCTGCATTTCGTGTCTTATTATAAATCTGGACTGCTGGTTCTCTGGATTGCAGAATAGCCTTTTCCTGTGGTTTTGTATATTTTACAGCCAGGAACTCCAGGTTCTGCCATGTCAGAATGAAATAACAGTAGGAAAAGGCCCTATAAGTGCATATTTTTAAACTGCTGTGTACAACTGAACAATGCTGAGTATGTGGCAGTGTAATTGTTGAACCAAGATTGCACATATTTTCTTTGTCTGGATTCTGCTAATAGCTACTATGGAAACGTAAATTAAAGAATTGGCAATGTGTTGAACTATAAATACACCTATAGATGTCATCTGCCATGCCCAATGTTTAAAACAAAATAGTTTTGCATTAGATGCAAATGCAAGAAATGTTTGCCTGAAACACAACATGAGACCTCCTGTCTTCTTTACTGACCTGATCTCTGGAGAGCACTCCCATGCCTGAGTGAGAAGATATGCTGATTTTGGAAGAAGAGACAAAAACTCTCCTTCTTTTATTCCTTTCCTTCTCTTTTCTTTATTTTTTTTTCCCTTTTTGTTGCCCTTTTGTTTATTTTTTATTAGGTGGTTTCTCTTTGACATCTTTTTCTCAAATATCATTCCTTTTCTTTTGTCATAGAAACTTTGCAGAGTTAAACTGCAAAGCTGATAAGAGAATTATTTCTAAGCACGCTTGCCTGAGTTTAACTGCTTTTGCTTGGCAGTCCCTCTAAATCTCCTTCTTGTGCTGGACCTCCTTCCATTGCAATTAGTGCCTTGATCTTCACAACCTTCTTCTCTTGCTCTACCAGGAAAAAAATGGATGCTTCAAAGTACCACTGACCTTCTTTGACTATGGTTTTATTATGCTGTGCTTTCCAGAAAAACATGTCACCCAAAAGCCAGCAGACAGTAGCCTTTCGTTGCAACCAGGGTGATTCTCTTGTGTTTACACTGACACAAACTGTAAATAGTCCCACTGAAGTTAGCAAGTTAACTCTGTGCATTGGAATATATCTGAAATGAGAATCAGACCCCATATGTTATTATCTCCATATATTGTTAAAAGCTTCCAACAGACCCACTGTAGTATAAATTCTACACACAGCAGCTTTAACATCCATGAGCACAGTGCTTACTAACAAAAATTACTTGAAATGTGTCTAAATAAGGGCAGGTTCTTTGAAGATCAGATACAGTTTTCCATTGCTTCACTCTTGTTATCTCTGTTGTGAAGCAATACTGTGATTGCTATCAGTTGTAAAAAGTTACACGACTTCGCTTTCATAGATGAAGTGCTCAGAACAGGAGTGACAGCAACACACTGACAATTTTGGTTTCTTATGGCAGAACTCTGTTATCTATTTGTAACATGTTAGCCCTCCATACGCACATAAATATAACACTTTGGGCTTATAATTGCTTTATTCATATACTCATAATCTACCTAATATATAAGCTGCACACACATGTTGTGCTGCCCTACAAGACTTGAAACGCAGCTACATACTCAATCACTTAACACTGACCAAATGCATAGGAATCACGACGTCATACCTCCTGTTTGCTAAAACTGGTAAAACAATTTGATCAGAACTTCCCCTACCAGTGTGTGTGCTTAATTATAAACACACACACACAGAAATGCACACACAAAGACACACAGACCAGTGCATCCTCTACAAAGATTTTATTATTCACTTCAGTAAGAGTGACATTTCATCTGTGTGAAGGTAAACAGGCAAAAAATAAATTACAGTTTCTTGCCCGTTGACTACTTTGCCTATGTCTCCGCCAATCCGTCTCTCTTGGGAATACTTGTGACTTAGCAAACCTACAGCCCATCCGAAAGACAGCTGAAAGAGTTTTAAATCAGTCTCCAAGAAAAATATTTCCTTTTTCGTCAACATGGGTTAGGGTTAACATCCAAATAAAATTTCAACATCCAAATAAAATTGTATTTCTGTCTAACAGGTATGATAACTTATTTTTGTGGTACCTCCAACCCCTGTCATAAACTTCATTACACTTGCTACTAGGTACTTTTGCTTGAATCTTTGTCTTTAAAGCAGACAGTGTAATGCTGAGACTGTACACTGCAAATACATCAGCAGCTACTTCATAGTTAAATGATTTGAGATTTGCAGGATTAAAATGTCACACATTAAGGACTGGATTTCATGTCTAAATTTAACAAATTAATTCTTCAGAGGGCATCTGAATTGCTATACTATTTTTGAATTTGATACTCATTGACTGCTGTAGCAGAAACAATTAAAATGAGCCCACTAGAGCAATTAAACATCAAGAAATGAACAACTGTAATCTTTAGAACTTTCAAACATCAAACATCCATTTATTGTTGTAACATCTCACAGAATATTTATCAATATTTAAAGATAAACAGAAGCTATTTCCAATTCTTTTCATAAAAAGCCTTTTTACAGAAATGCAGTCAGAATATCTCATAATCATAAACAAACAGGCATTCTTAAATCTTCTTGATTTTAAGGTACAATGGATTTTCTCTGGGGTTTGAAAGTGGAAATAGCTGTGTTAGTAAATGTTAAGCTTCTACCTAATTTGAATTAGGGCTACAACAACCTGGATGTGCCAATCATCATGATAAAATGAAATTTCCATGGAAGTGAGAGGTGTGCAGCTACATTTGGGCATGTTTGGATCCAGCTTTTCACTGGACAGGAAGGCACAGGAGCAGTAGTTTACCTTTGCATTAAGTGTGATCCATAATGCCATTTGCATTGAATGGCGATGGAAAGCATGGTTAGGAAGTACCTTGAATTAACAGTGTTAATTGTAAGTAGTTGGTCATTAGTGCTGCAGATGTTAACAGATCAATATTAAACTAACTACACATTTTCAGTGATGAGAGTATATAGTCCTTGACAGACTGAACAGTAGTAAGATTACTTGTCACAATTTGTGTCTTCTGGAAGAGTCAAAATGCAATTATTGCAATGAGGGACTCTGCTTTTTCTCCAAAATTCCGTTATTTGTGACAAATCCACGGACTGTAAGTTAAAATTGTGCTAAAAGGAGAGAACTCAGGTTCCAGTGTCAGCATGGCCAGGAGTGAGGGCTGTGCCTGTGTGCACACCCGGCACACTGAGGCAGCACTTGCCTGGGTGGCCCAGGAGCTCCTCAGCTGATCCCTGCACAGGGCAGACAAATGGTACAATGACAGGCTTATTTGATACAAATATTGGCTTGAAAGAAGGTGATTGACTGCACTGCACAAAAAAGCATTTGACTAACCCTTACAGGAACTCTCCAAGTGAGAATATTGGACAGTCACTTCCCCCAGGCATCTCCTGCCATGCTTAGACCAATTACTAGGCACTATTTTTGTGCTTAAGATGTGCTGATTAACTCACTGGGTGGAGAAACTGGCAGTCCCAGGCACTCCCCTGGGCAGTTTCTGCTATAGAATTGACCCAACTCTATATAAATTATTTTAAATAGTCAGTAAGAACTGTTTCTGAAGCTTCAGAAATGCTCACACAGGACAGTATTTTGTATTTATTTAAGATAGGACATTTTTTACACAGAATTCAAGACAATCAATAGCAATGGTTCATGCATATGCTGGAGTAGTCACATAGGACCATGGTCCAGCTGAATTATAAGAATTCACTGGAGCAAAGAATCTCCTTTGATGTAGCTGAAGTTGTCACTGCAAGGGACAATTGTAACAAAGACTCCCATCACCTTTCGGACAATGACTGACCATCCCCTTCAGGAAATCTGATTACATGCATAAACATGTCCTTATGTAAAAGATTTTAATAAATTAGGATTTTTAAAAATTCTCTGTCCACAAGTGTCCCTGCAAAACAATAGGTGGGTCATTCAGTAAACTCCTTTCCATAAGTCCTGTGGATAGTGCACATATTCACAATATTTTTTCACATTAAGGTGTGCACTAACCTACAATATGACCTGGTATTTGCAGTGCTTCAAAACCCATTTGCTTACCTCTCACCTGGTAATTTCTGTGCTGTGTTTCCAGAAGCAGCTACACAGTCAGCCCTCAGTGTATCTGCTTACAGATTCTGTAATGATTTTTCATGGCTAAGAAAATACATAGAGAAATATTTCCTGGCCAACAGAAGAATGAGCAGTAATCAAAGGAGTTTTAAATTCCAGTAACATTAGAGCTTTGCAAATACACTTAAAATATCAGAAAGTGTTGCTTAAAATTAGCAAGAGCAAGCCTGTTAAGAAAGTGTGTGTACACTTTGCAATTCCAGGAAGGCAAATGGCATGGAATTTTGAGATTTGTTGCAAACACCAGTAATGAAAGAGACTGTCTTGATTCGTCTGCATGACAAATAGATGAAGATAGTAGGTGCTAAGTGTGGAACAGTGGACTGAAGAATGGGAGTGGACAAAGACTACATGAGTTGCTCTCTTTAAACAATGCAGAAGGGAATTCTGAGATGAAGAAATGGGACAGTTCCCCACAAACTCTTGTGAGAGAGTCTGAACCTAAGGTTCAAAAATTATCATAATAATAGTGAAAGAGGACATATATCTGTCAGTTATGGGGAAATAAAGGTAAAATTAATGAAGTTTTGCAAATGTTTCAGTTCCTAAATGCTGTCAGCCTCTGTATGACAACAGTTTCTTTGCTGCTTTTACTGCAGTCAGTATTTTATGTACTTGAGATGTGATATATGGTATTGTGTTGCCATTTTACACACCAAGATTTCACAAAAAAATACAAGTGATTGATTATAGAAATGTCTATGCCTATGAATGCCTATGAATTCTGTTTCCTTAAAACCAAACAACAATCTGCAAAAATATTTGAGTAAGCTACTTGTCAAAAGCAGAAAGAAAAATAAGAGGAAAGAAAATGAAAGTATAACACTTCATTAGAAAATAAAAAGTAATTATTCCAGTGCATTCTGTTATCTTCTTTCATTACCAGTGATTGCTCCCCTTCAGCTGGTTCATTTAACCTGCTGTTTTAATCACTCATTTTATCAAATTTAATTTATCTAGACATAATCATGTAAATTATAAGCAGTAAATCAGGTAACAAGTAATAATGACAGATAATGCAGTTACTTCATTTTATTCTCCATGCAATAAAATGATACGGCTTTATCAGGGAATAAAAACTGAAGCATTATCTGATTTGTCAGTGGTCTGTTTATACATGCAACAAAGCAGGGGGCTGTGTTTTGGGTCACAGATTTGGTTGTTCCTATATAAGCCAACAGTCTGGAAGAAACGACCTCAGAATCTTGAGACTGGAAACAAAGACTGGCAACAATCAACATCTACACACAAGAACTGAGGCCTATTTGCTTACCTGAGAATCTTTTTTGTTCTAGGGAGCTGCAATAACTGCAACTCCGAATTCCTTTGCTCTAGACTTTGCTCAGCCCACAGCTGTGCACCTCTGAAAAGTCAGAAGAATGAGTGTAGGATGGCATTTCTGTGCATGTGCATGTTACGGGGTACGCATGTACGTAACCTGAACAAGGGCAAGAAAACGTTCTAGAAGTATTAAGATGCTACACTAACATGGTGACTTCCGAAAACACAAAAACAACAACAACAACAAAAAAGATAAAAGAAAAAAAGAGAGAAACAAAGAAAACCACAAACAACAAAACAACAAAAATAAACAAACAAAAAGTAATTTAATCCAACTATTTTAGTGGTCCCAGCAATTGGACTTAGGAACTTGTTCTAAGGAGTTTGTTCTCCCACTATCTCGATAGTCTTATTTTATAAATATATACCTTTCCGCTTGTGAATACTCAGCCATGTGTTGTACCAATCCTGGACTATTCCATGTACAGAAATCCAAGTATTTTAAAGTCTACTGAAAATAAATACAAAAAATAGACAAGCTAACCAAAAGCAAATGTTTCTTCAAAGATCTAAGACACAACTGTGTAGCCAATTTTTTTTTTTTTTTTAATTTGCACATCTGTAATACCTGTATTTTATACTGAACAGCAGAGTTCTTCAGGATGATCAGTTCATACCTATCTGCCTCTGTTTTCCAGCAACATGATGATGTAAAATAGTAGCATAAGGCATAAAAACATCACTTCTGAATAAATGTTTTTAGAAAACAAGCAGCAAAAAATAGGCAAAGAAAATTATTGTGACAGTGCAAAATAAGATCCATAGTAACATCTCAAAAACAATGTTGATAATTATCCACTTAAAGAGAACATTATGTTTAACTGAAATAGAAGTCAGTCTTATCATTATATTCAGTTCACATACACACAATAGATAGGAATATCTATTTGAAGAATGAAAAAGACCAGCTAAAAGTTTTCAGAAAAAAATATCTTCAGTCTTCTTCATAGAAGCTGGTCAGGTATATTTGAACTATTTCAGTAAAACTATTCACAAAACTTTCTGAAAAAAACTCCAACTATGATTAATTTCCTGCTTTGTTCAGTAATGTTTGTTTATCTGTTTGTTTGTTTGTTTGTTTTAATACACAGACCTTTACAATTTAAAATTTACTTTGGTATTTAGAATGACAGCTAAGGAAGAGTAAAATAATTTTAAGTTTCTGAAAACAAGTACAGGTTTATAAAAGAGTCACTTTTTGTCCTTCTCCCATCAGATATTACATTTTCCTCTTAACTTTCCCAGTGTAGTCTCATACAGATAGCATATTTCTACACAATTTCTACACATCAATTTTCATTTCAATCCTGATAGCAGCGGGAATGACCACATAAAGCCTCAAATACTGACTTGAGAGCATTTTGCCAAAATGGCCTAAAAAGTTTCTCTGTCTTGGAACGCCTAACATGCCCTGATAATCATGAGAAAATCAATTTGCTGGTAAAATTCCAGACGACTTCACTGCACACCACAGAGAGATGTTTAATGCCATTTAAGGCTGTCAGAAACATTCACCAGAGCATAATTCAGCCCAGTTCCTAAAGTCATTTCATGTCTATGGTTCTGAGCTTCACTTGCTGGGAAAAACCTGTGGCTACTTTGATAAAGCTTTAGTTACGTCATTTTTCTGATGATGAAAGAGTGGAACAGGATTCCTGGGCCTAAGTGTCTCTTTCTGCAGTTGTTTCCATGAACAAAAGGTCTGAATTTCAAGGTCAGCCCCAGCACGTCCCTACATAGTCCTCAGATTAAACAACTTCTTCTCCTACTGTCTGCTACTGTCTTGGGTGTCCAAACACTAACACAATTTTGAACATGTTTTCTCGTGGTCCCTTTCCTGAAGACTTTCTCAATCCATCTTGTGCTGAGATTCAAATGCATAATGAAAATCAGAAGATGCTGTTCAAACCAGTGATTCTTCAGAATAGTAATCTGTCACAGTAATGTAGTGTGTGCTCCTAAATGGCTCCACTAGAAAGAAGCACATTTGTTGAGTAAATAGTCAATGTTTTCTGTGTACCATTGAATTAAGAAAATGTAAAAATCCTGCTTTATATCACAAGTCTTTGAACTAGGCCCCAGACCTCGACAAGCTGTACATGTATTGGATATGCATTCACCATAGATCTCTCCTCTTATGCTCCTCATAAATAATTTCCAATAGTCCCACCTTTTCGTCTCTTACTCAGGACCATAAACAGAGCACCATTCTTGACTCACATCTCTCTTGGGCCCCATCTAAGTACTTCTTTCTACAGAAAAACATTCAATAGGGGCCTCATCCAACCACCCAGCTGAATGACCTGCCCAAACTCTCATCATTCTGTGTTTCTGTTATTGTAGCATCAGTTTCTTCAGTCTTTGTGAATGCAGTTTTGTTCTGCTCATGTCCATCGAGATTAGCACTGCAAAACTCAAATTTCAACATAATCCTTCTGCCCTTTCACCTCTCTATTTCTTCACTAGCATGTTCTTCTCGTCAAACTCAAACACAATTTAGTCATCTCCATTTTGAAGGTCATTCTCCACCTTGCTCTCTTGACCGTCAAAATGCATTTGCTGGTTTCCTCATGACCCACTAGCCACACAGTCACAACTGCCTCTTTTACACCCAGGGTCTGTTTTCTTTATTGCTCTTCATGCCTGAGAAGACCTTTCAATACCTGTCTCCAAATCTACTTCATTGTTGTCCTTCAAATTCCCACTTAGAACCTCCCGTGACATTTAGAAACACCTGACATGAATTAGGCTTGTTTAACACCTTCAGTTACTGCTGTCTAAACATTTCCTCGTGTTCTCTTTTGGTCTGTATCATATAGTGTCTTTTGCTTCAACTTCAGATTGCAAATTCT
Organism: Columba livia; assembly: GCF_036013475.1. Lineage (NCBI taxonomy): Eukaryota > Metazoa > Chordata > Aves > Columbiformes > Columbidae > Columba > Columba livia. Next base: position 183,540,828 of record NC_088602.1, on the reverse strand, counting down.
CTAGCACACACAGATTTTTGTTCTGTGTCTTCCCACCACTTCAGACATTATGATTCTATCCATGAATATGAGCTAAAGTAATAGAAGTAAAAATTATTGGTAACTAATCATGTCAATTGCTGCATATGACACATACTACATCTGAAATTTTCTTTATAATGAAAAGCTTTATTTTTTATTCCTTTTTCATGCCTTTCCTTTCTCTGATTTCTCTCCACAGATTTTCTTTTTCACAGTTTTGTCTACTTTCATTTAAGAAATTCTCCTCTCCCTTCCACCATTATTGTCTTGTACTTGTTTCCATTTACATACGTTCCTCTTTCTCTCACCTCGGTGCCTCTCTCTCACCCTCACCTCTTATTTTCCTTTTCCAATTCTCTTGGAAGTTTCAACAGCTAAATCTGCATAAATGGAAATAAACTGAAATTATTCTTGACCTTAACACAAATACAGAGATTGAGGAACAAATAAGCTACTTTTACAGCGCCTGTTTCACTAAGTGGTCTGAAGTACACGTACAGGGATACAGATTCTGTGCCAGCCTCACCTGATCAAAATGCAGATTGTCTCATCCTGCAGCTTTTGGTTTCCAAAGAGTCAAGTATGGAAAAGCAGAAACAATTGCATGCTGGTAAGTACCCTATAAAACAGACTTCTGAGAGGTGGGGGCAATTGCTTCAAGTCCATTTCTTTTTGCAGGTGTGAAGTGAGCTACCATGGTATTATAAAAGGTATAGCCTTGTATTTTTCTGAGAGTTAGTGTGTTTAGACAGAGGTGGGGTACTTCACAAAACCCCATCCTTCCCCTTCTCCTTACCTAGTTTTGTTTCAGCCTAAATTTATTCCAGTAGAGGCAAACTAGGTAGAATTAGTTAGAAATATTTTCTTCCCTCTGGAAAAAAAAAAAATATACTCTTTTTCTGTAAAAGAGTAAACCTATTTTTTCTATAGTATTTTTAACAGTACATCAGAAGCTTCTGCTGTTCTGCCAAGATGGACTTTAAGATGATCATACGATGCTTCCTTCCTCCAGATTGCTCAGAACTCAATAGCTACCTGACACTTTAAACTTCATGTATTTAAAAACACTATTCCTATCGAAAAAGTGACTTCAATAGATTTTTTTAAAATCTAATAATAGTGTCAAGCTATCTGATCAGTTGAAAAATCAGGCTACACAATGTATTTCCTGCTCATGAATTTTTTTCTTTTCCATTTTTACCTCAAAGAATTTGCAATTGCAGCCAACATATGTGATCAGAAGGACCATTGTGGGGGGATACGGAGGGCTGAGAGACAAGCACTGGAGCATGTGAAGTAGCTAAGAAAATGCTAGGAGCATTTAATGGAAACAGCACAAAAAAGCTGTAGAAAATCAGGCTTTCTTAATGCTGCTGGCCACAGAAGAGCCTTTTTTTTTCTGTAATGCCATCTACTGTGGTCTGCAGGGGGGCTTGAGCTCTAACAGATGACTGGCGTTAACTCACTGTGGTGGTTTAAAACATGATCAACCTCTGCTGTTTGTTTCCTTGCCTCTACTGAAAGCTTCTACTCCCACAGCAAAGGCAGTAAAAGGAGCCTGTTCCCATGTCAGCCACTCCAATGCACGGGGCTTCTAAGAGCCTAAACTGCCTCTGCTGGAACACTGGTTTGCAAACTGGACCAGCTAAGGCAAGCTGCCAGCTTCCCGGCAGCCAGTGAAGCTGCTGTGACAACCTCCAGCAGAAGATTATTCCGCTCCACAGGACCATCGTGTCCTGAACCACCACAACTCCTTGCTCAGCAAACATGATTCAGACCCTCAGGATCACATCCACCGCAGCAGAAATTGCTCTGTGGTCAAGATGTTTGTTATACTGGTTGCTGTATATTTTGTTACAGTATACTTCCATATAAACCTGTACAAAATAAGAAAAGGGAAATGACATAAAACATACTGGACAGGATTCACAGTGCGAGCTGCTGTGTAAATTGGGGCTGTGATTTCAAAGTGTTATGAGAGCATAAAATCTGTGTGGGTCACCATAATAATGATACTGCCTGTTTTTCAATTGCCCTGCTTTAAATTGATTCAGAAAGTGGCTGAACTGGACCCTCATGCCGTATTGGGAACTTCTGCAAAGCCATTAGACTTTGTCTTACATCAATTAACACAGCTGACACAATATCTGAGGAGAATCAGTGTGTCCAAGAACCTTCATTGCCATCTATAGCCCCCAGAGGACATTTCTACTTCCTTTGGTCCATGTTCTGCCACCTCTCAATGCTGCCTACAGAGCTCCCTCTACTCCTTTCTGTATTGTGCTGGTTTGAATGAAAATGAGTTAATTTTCTTCATGCAGTTAGAAACCTTTCTTTTTTGCAGCTAGCATGGTCATTGCTTGGATTTAGTTTGAGAACAAGAAGATAACACTCTGGGACAGAGTTAATGTTTTTAATTACTGTAGTCTGAGAGCCAAGGTCTCTGAGCTTTGCCCACAGGTGTGAAGCCACTGGGAAGGTGGGCATAGATGAGGCTGAACTTGATCAACATCCAGACTGATCAATGAGAATATTCCATTCCATTAGCATCACGCTTCATGTTTAAGGATAGTTGGGATCTTCCAGCTTCCTCTTCTCTGGGATCAGGACCAAGTGCTGCTTCCTGGGACTGGCTGCTCAGTGCAGATGGAGTTTGTGAGGAATTGCACTGAGTGTCTCTTATTTTGTATTCTATTTCCATTTCATATAAATTATTACTAGTAGTAATACATTAGTGGTATTTTATTAAACTGTGTTTACCCCAATCCACAAGTTTCTCCCTCCCCTTTTGATTCTCTCCCCTATTTGAGAGGGTAGGGAGTGACCTAGTGGCTATGGTAGTTAGATTGCTAGCTCAGGTTAAACCACGACATGGCTACAGGAGGGATATGCAGGGGAGCCAGGCACTTCCTAGGATGTCCCAGAGTCCTGCTTTGTAGATTTGTCATGCCCCTGGGTAAGCAATGCTGTGTCATTATGTAGCTAACCTTAGAAACACCTGTCTCCAAGCAGGTTAAGGCAACCGCAACTCAACACAATTTCCAAGGCAAATTACCTCAAGAAAGGAAATAACACCTACTGAATTATTTCATCTGAATAGCACAGATGTAAAAGCTCTTGAATGCTAAAAAAGGCTTTCACAACCTTTTAAAGAAATGCTGATCTGAAAAGCAAGTTTGAAAAAGTTTTTCTTACAAAATAAAGGCTCTCCATCGCCAGCATGCTGACAGTTTAAGTGAGCTTCCTCTCATGGCAGTTTATTGCTAGTGGCACTAATGGTTGCTGATCCACCACTCAATATGCACAACACATTTATCTTCTGAAGTGGCAGACACATAAATGTTTGGCTCATGTATGAATTTTTACATTAAACAGAAAAAGAATCCTGAACTACTGTATACCCATTTTAAACCTCACTTTAGAAAAGACAATATACAAAAAAAATTCTATGCAATATCCAGTGCTGGATATTAATTAATAACCAGAGTTAATTTCAATAGCATATTTTCTTCTGTATGGTTTTAAATGAAATCACTCTGAAGAAAATAGCTTGCTGATCAAGTAACACCTTCTGTCACCCACAGTAGAAATAAAAACTCTCATAATCTCTGTTCCATCTATTGAGAACTTGAAAATATTTGTCCTTAATTCTCCAGGTATTTTTGTAACCCAGCAGTGAATATCTGCATCACAACATACCTAATTCTTTATGCTTTTACTGAAGCCATGACAGGTCCTTCCTTTAGCTCTAGAAGTCCTATATCTTGCCACAAGTCCTCTGCCCTACTCTGAGTCCAGGGCTGCAGTACTCCTGTCCTGCTGACACGGTGATGAGGCTGCAGTCGCGGACCATAGTGCTACCATAGTCTCATAGCGAACATTGCAACCCAGCTCAATATTGCCAAACTCAGGAGTTTGACCAAAATCATAATCTTGTTTGTAGCAAACACACACAACCATCAACCAAGGGTAAGGGGAACTGGAGCCATTTCTTGTAGGTGCTCATCTTCTTCTTCTTTGATCACTAATACTTTAATATTTCTTATACTTGCACCACAAGACATTAAATTATGTATATGATCTGCTGATAAAGAAATAATGAACAAAATATAAATTTAGAGAACAATAGAACCCACTTTTCCTAACAGAAAATCTGCATCATGTGCTTCAGTGATGGAACATGTGTCGCACCATCCCTGCTTTTAGTTGCTGTGGCAAAAAGCAGAAGCTTTGAAGATCAAAAAAAAATGTAGTCACTCACCCCAGATGACTAGAGGAGTAAAATTTTACAAAGCTGGCTTTAATCTTGAGGCAACCATTTTTTGACTATTGACTACTCCATGCTGTCCTAGTGTATGTTGCCTCAGGCCTCTTGTCCATCTGGCCTATAGGTGACGCCATCACTGCCATCTGTCATTTGTTACAATTTTTTAGAAGTTGTGGTATATATAGAAAGAGCAACAAAAACAGACGTAAGCAAATTCTGTGTGATCTTTCCTTACTGGAGAATCAATAACAAATCTATTGCTGGCTCCTCCTGCTTTCTATAAAGAATAAAGAGAAACAAATGAAAAACATTAATTCTCTTGTTCGGCAAAGACATATTCTTGAGCATAGTAAATTCATTTTTAAAATGCCATCTTGGAATGACAAACAAAAATGGCACTTGCAATATTTAATTCATTATTTTCTTGGATGGATTTTATCACCACCAGGAGCTTCTGTTTGGTGCATTCCACAATTTTACCTTTTCTCTTGTGTATTTTTCTTCTAGAAGTCTTTCCCAGACACCAATGAGGAGTGACTTAAAATGCATAAATCTCAAGTAAAAAAAAAAAAAAGAAGAAAAGCTGCCACTTCTGTCCCCAGGCTCCTCACTTGATATTCTCTAACCCCCTCTAAGCTGGCCATCAATGCCACTAGCAGTGAAAGTGAGAAGTGCACAATGTTGCTGATGCGAGCACCTCTGTGTCAATTGTTGTAATATCCAATGCCCTCGGGATGAGACAATTTCTCCAAGCTGCAAACCATTAATGCCACTGTTAAGTGTCCTCCTCCAAAAGCAATTGACAGGAAAAAAAAGAGTGCTCTACCTATACTCAATAAAAATAAAATACAGTATAAAAGAAATGCAGGTAATTGCAAGAACACAGAGGCACTTCTAAATTGTAATTTAACCCCTTATGCATCCAGCATAAGTACAGGGTCTGTGAAAAAACAAGACCTGGGATTAATCTGAATTTCTGCAGTTCCAAAGCACTTGTACAGAAATGGGCATATTTGAGGTTATTTGTGTAAACTTTCCAACACACAGAGTGAAAGCCTGTCTGAAAATGATATAGGAATGGATTTTCTAAGGAAGTTTGCACGTTTCATAATCTTAACTGAGATGGTCATAGCCTCTCTCCTATCTGGTATTTCAGTCCCATATTTTGCTCAGAATCAAAAACTATATTAAAAAGAAAAAAAAAAAAAGAAAAAAAAGAAGAATGAAAACATCCCAAGATACTGGTGCTGTTATCTGTGCCGCCTTCATTTTCATTTTCTAAATCACCACAAGCAAGGCAGAATAGACATGCCGATATTTTTAGCATATCTTCAGTCACCTGGAGGATAATGTAATCTCAGGTCACCTCCTTTCACTGGAAAAGCTTCAGGATGGAGTGGTGGAAAAATATAGCAAGAGAACCCTTCACACTGCAAGTGAGAGGTATGTGGAGCTGTCATTACCTGTCCTCACTGAGATTTAACTATACTTGTTGCATGCTAATGCATAGCAACTCATTATGCCACAATACATTGACCATGAGAAAAGTCTGGTTTTGGAAAAACAGCAAAATTGCTTCCATGTTCTTCTGGCAATACAAGGTTTACAGTTGTGAGAAATCACTTATCTATCTGAGCCTTTACTTACATCAGTCAGTGGCCATTTATTTTAAACATTGATATAAATCAAAATACAACTGCTTATATCTACAGCCAATGCTACAGACACAATGTTGATAAGCATAGTACACAATCTAGGTTGGATTACACTGATTCTTTCCTCCCATTCTCACTTTTTCCTGAGAAAAGAATCAAATGTAGATTTTTGTACTAAAAATAGCAAATACAATAATGTCTATTAAGAAAGCCTTTGTCAGAATATCCTTATGATTTATTAAATAAGAGATGTTTTGGTCTGGAATATTTAATAATAATAATAATAATGCATTGACATACATAAGGATTTGTTATTAATGAAATGTATATATCAGAAATTAATGAACAATGTGATTATACAATGCAATATGAAGTTACAAAAAAGATAATACTTGAGGCATAAATATAAAATTAAATTGAGGGAAAAATTCCATTATTAAGTTTAAATTAAATTTTAAAGTCTTACACAAAGGAAATTAATATACATTACTAACTGGAAATTTTTAAATAAATTTAAAAAGAAGATCTATTCTAGACATTGAATAAAGATATTTTTCATTTTTCGATATACTTTTAAAAGAGCTCTTTACAACTTAAGAGTCCAAATTCTACTCTATAAATAAAAATACTGGTAGTACTTTTTTTCCATGTAAGCCATCCTTAAACTAGTCAACTTTATGAAGAAACATTTCTTTGTGTGGGTTGTCCTGTAATTTTCTTCAAGGTTTCTTTCACATTCTTTTGAAACATTTAAAAAAGATTGTTACTGGGGGCAAGAAACAAGTCTTGATAGCCTTCTCCTTTATTTACAGGGCATTTTATCTGTGCTGTATCAGTGAATGGGATACCACTGGGAAGTGTGGAATGAACAAGTGATGTAACTGTTGCTGACTCTCCATCCATATCCCCTGCCCCACCAGAAGAGCCATCAATGCAACTGCCTGTAAGAAAAATCTTCTGTACTATATCTCCTGCTTGCTTCTGTATTGTTCAAAATTATGATTTTGTGTGGTTAGTGGGATGGAGCTGAACTAAAGCCATATGGAAAAAGCTCTCACAGTGAATGGGAGAAAGAAGACAACTCAGATACGAGTCTCAAATCTGTGGTTTGGGCCCATCTTTAGTTAATTTTAATACTCAAGGATTCCTGGATGAAGGGGTAGCAATGGATGTGTAAAAAACATTATGACCAATAACAAATCAGAGTAAAAGACTCATAAATGGAAATAATTGTAGTACTGGAATCTATACGGAAGAACAATCAACAATTAGACATATTTATGATATGCATAAACTGCCCCACTGCTGTTCAGGAGAACAATTTACTTCTCAAAAATGTTACTGGCGAGAATTCTCCTGTTTTAAAATTTAAAAAACTTTCAAAATCAGTTATTACCCATTGACAGCTTTGCAAGCCAGATGTCTTAGGGAAAAGGAAACATTCACAATGTTCTGATAAATCAGGCAATAAGTGCGGGACTGACATGTCTGATGGAAGCCATCATGATTAGCCCCATCTATATTTCCTTGTTTATTGCGGGCATTTTCTATTTCAAGAAAATACTCCCATCTGCCTGCAGCATAGCTCAGAGCCAGAGTAAAAAATCTGTTTTCTTCTCACCATACACAGGCAGAATAACTCAACAATCATTACACAAAACAGACACGGAGAAGAGAAACTCAAAATGTCACATCAACAATTTCACATTCTCAGTTCCTGTAAATCATCTGAAATTGGACTTCTGCACACATCAAAAATAGCCAGTTAGGGGCCTTATGTCACCCTTTTAAATCACATCCTAGTAGCTCCTACTTATTTCTATCCTATCACCAACTGGATAGCTCAGTTACCACAGTGCCAGTATATAACAAGTATTTACACTGGCATTGTGTTATTTAATCTAGGTACCTCCAGTCTAAATGCTAGGAAAAACTCTTGGAGAGGAACGAAGGGGAAATTTCGTGGAGATCTTCCTGATTTTACCATCAGGACGGGTGTGTGGTAGGCTATGCTCATTATCCATTCCAGACCTGTGACCCCTGCAGATTTGAGAGCATCACGGGGCAGCAGCAAAAGGCCACAGATACCTTTGTAAGGACCCAAACACCTTTGCAGGCTGTGTTCCCCTCCTCTGCAGCTCACAGCAGCGTGGCTTTGGGCTGCCCATCTGCCAAGGCACCTTACCTCCCTCAGAGGTGCTGCTTTCCCCAGCCATCTCCATGAATCCACTGTGTCTGCAGCCCTCCAGCTCTCCTGTTTTCCAGCTCCTTCACCACTTTCTATTATCCAGCAAAGCAACTTCAGCTGTTCTGTTTGTATGTCATTGTATTCTGAGACATGTATAAACCTTTGGTCTTCTGCTTTGCTATATTATATAAAAGGTGTCTGCACACACACTTAATTTTTCCTTTCTAATTATTTACATATAAAGAGCTTTTCAGTCCTAATAGTTAGAATTCTGATTCTTTTTCTCCAGCCATATCTCTCTTAAATTACTTTAGTCTACTTTTTTTTTTTCCCAGGTGTAGTTGATCATACTATTCAACTCTACTCAAAATTGCATTGGCTAAAGTGATGTCTGTTTCTTTCCGCTCTAAATATTTCAGCTACAATTGAACTCAATTTGCTTAGAAGATACAATTCTTAGACTAATACTTTAAACTTGTATTTATTCAAAGCTCTGTGTCCTTTTTATCAATTTCCAGCCTTATTCTAAGAAAATAGTGAAAAGGGATGGTAAAGGTTAAATTTGCTTCCTTGACTAAAAAAGCCCTAACCCTCTATATTGAACCTGTCTGGGAGACTGTTACACATTTGTGAGCCAGTGATCCACACTGCAGTTAACCTGAACAGATACAGCCCTTGCCTTGTGCTGCACAAACCCTTTGCCGCACGATGAGCTCAGCTTAGTGTAATAAAGCCACCCATGTGGCCTTGCCTTTACCTAACAGGGCAGCAAGAAGTTTTCATGAGAACAACCTTTACAAATACAGTTGTTTTCTTGTAAGGACATGATATCGTAGCTTGAATGGCTAAGAGGGAGGGCTCCTCTCCACAAACAGGATCTGTGCACTGTGGGAAAATCCATCTGGGCTCTGATGCTGCACAAACATGAGGTGCCCAGTATCTGAAAGGATGGAAGATTTACTCACTCTCTATCTCTTCTCATTCTGTTTTATTGAAGCAGTTATCTTAGTAAGCCATTTGTTGTCAAGCTTTTGTCATTGAGATGCAGAAAGGACCCTATACCATCTCTTTTTTCCATGTCCCCATGCCACAACCGGTGCAGAACACCCTGTGATCCCAAGTCTCAAAAAAATCCTAACATGCTGATTCAATGTCTTTTTTCCATTAAATATCTCTTACGAGTTCCAAACTTCAGCTTTGCTTTCCAGTTGTCATAGTCTAAACATTATGAGATACTAAATTGTTTTGCATAATTCAATAGTTGGAAGTAATTAGTATTTTTATATGACCAAAATTTGTGTCTATTAATCACATTTTAGAGGGAGTTTTGTATATGTTTTTATTTTAGAAAGACTGAAAACTCCCAATTTTTCACAAAAAAATAGATGAACCATTTCCTTGAATATGAAAGATGACTCATTTTAAAATATTGTTTTATTCTGTAACATGATTTGAGAAGTAATCAGCCACAAATGGATAGCGACTGTCACCATCTAGTTTCTGCTGGATAGACTTTCACTGATTTAAATAACCCCATTTCCTATCGAAGCCAAATGGAGCTTCAAATGTTCAAATCCTTGAAAAATCAGACCACATCTAAGTGCACAGTATTCTTTTCTCCTTCCTGTACTTGCTTGCTTCTTTAATTCATTCAGGGTACAGCAACTTCTTTAAACATACTCTGTAGATTTTCTGGTGATTAGTTCCCCAATCACAGTACTTCCTCTAGTCATATGTCAGCCACTGACTAGATCTGAAGTGGCAGTACACGGGAGACAAATAACAGAAATATGTGTCAATGTCTGGCATCCATAAAAAACAGATTAACATGAGTGGTTAAATAATTTAAAGAATTCTCTGGTATTAGGTACAGGGCATCTTTTCACGAAAGAAGTTTAACCCCAAGACTGAATACTCTCCGATTATTTATAATGGCAAAGCCAGAAATTGTTAGGACAACTCCAATGCTTTTGGAATTGTCTCATGTGTTACTTGGGAAATGGTAGAACAACTTAGATTAATAGTAATTTTTATATCTCACCAGAAATTTGTCATTATGACTTCATATATCATAAAGCTGTCAGGATGGTATGTGGAGAAAAAAAAAGTCCTTGTCAAATACAGCTTCCAATCTCTTCATCAAATTTAGAGCAAAATGCTACAATGTCTAAAGAGACTGGTATGAAACACACACTGCAACTTCTGTTTACTTTTTTAATTAACTAAACTTTCATATGTTATTTACTTGAAGACAGAGATACGATTGATGTCAGTCATTTTCAGACTGGGTGTAGTACCTCAAATATCTCCTGTTGCAATGCTTTGGTTTCCACTGGTAATGATACTCACCTGATAAATACGAACTCTGCACACCATTGCAAAATACAATAAGCCCCGTGGAAAGCCAAAGAAACTCACTACTGCAAAAACTGCATCTGTGCCATCATATGGTATAATAAGGAGTTAAGAGAACTCCACACTGATAATGCAAGTGTGGAAGCCCTGAATATCAGCAGTCATTAGTTAAGAAAAAATTCAGAGTTTTGTTTTGAGCCCATTGGAAGCTGGATGACAGAAGAAGTTATGACAGCAGGAAGAGAAGCTGTCAAAGGAGCACCAATGTGTAATGAGAGAAGACATTTCAGAAAATAGAATATGGCTCCATTTCTGCTTGTCAGGATTCATCCAGGCTGAATAGCTCTGAATTCACTGCTCAAAATGGACAGTGTACACTGATGACTAGTAGCAACCAGCCATTCTTCAAACTACAGATCTGTCTCGGAAGGAAATGCATGCCCAAGCACTTCCAGAGCAAAATGTTGGGTTGCATAAGCCTGCTCTCTCACCATGATTAATGTGATTGTCAAGCATTTACCAGCACTGGCACTTTGGCCCATTTACAATAGCAAATGTTTATTATCGAAACTTGATTCTTCCATTTTTATAGCATGTGCTGAAAAAGGAGGTAGTGCTTCCTTACTTTGGCTTGCAAAATTGATGTGTTCCCTGGAGTAAATTAATTACTGGGAAAATAGGAAAACATTAAAAGAAATACATGGAACACTTCTTAAATCTAGCCAGGCATAGATAACTATACATATCAGGAAGATGCCATTTCAGTTCAATATAGTATAAGTACAATTTAGTTTTGCATTGTGTCTTTCAAGCAGAAATCAAGACAATGCATGTTCTTTTATCTATACAATCCTTTCAAAGACCTGTCTCTAGTGGAATCAGAGCTAGAGATTCTTGGAAGCAAAACGTCTACAAGCAAATGTATAGGACGCTTTCTTCTGGAAAGAAACTTACAAGGTTAATTGGTCCAATGCGCTGAATGATGTTTTACAGAAACAACACAAAATGTATGTCTTAAATACACTGATATAAGACAGTTCCTTTCCCAAGTCTCACATACAGACCTGAAAAAGCTGCTACCTTACCTAAAATTGTTTACAATCTGAGTCCTACTACAAAACCTACCACGGGATAAAGAGCAAAACTCAGGCTGATTATGATGTTGAACAAGCTCTAGGACAAACTTTGTCTTGTCTCCACCACCAGTGAGCAGAGAGGAAGCCTCCAAGGAGTCTCTCTTCCTCTTGTATTAGGCCAGAACTGCAGCTAGAGGCGTGTGTAACATACTGAAGTCAGCTCTAACCCTGTTCGCTCAGTGCTCCCACAAAGCTTTATAAAGGCCTCCACAGAGCTACCCTGGAATTTGGGTTTGGCAGCTAAAGGTGGATAAGTACCTCAGCTTGATTAAAAGACATACTGCAATCTCACTGAATCCCAACATAGCCTACTTCCACACCACAGAGAGAAACAAGATATAGAAGTAGACCAAGTACTTGGGGGAGTCCAAACATTTCTTCCTTCTGATAAGAGGCAAAGGAAATGGTATACTCATGAACTGCAAAGATGGTGAAGATTTGGCTAGGTATATGCTCAGTGATAAATGAGCATATAAATATATATTTATTTATATGCTATATAAATATATATATGCTATATAAATATATATATATGATAGATATATATATATATCATCAGTGATAAATGAACATAAGCCAAGTAACTGTTTTGTTTGGGAGAGAAATACTTATGATTACTTTGGATTTGGGATAATTTTAAAGAATAAGCAAAAGAGCCCTAGGAGGAGAGTTAGTAGTGAATAATAAACTACAAAGGATTGCAGGTTCAGAAAAGCACCTGTTGGAAGCCAACTGATATCTCCTAACAAGCCTATACCTACCCTTCATGGTGCTCACTGGTCCTAGAAATGGTCAGACACTCCAACATCAAGAGTGATGTGCTAAAATGTGACTCCTGCCCCTCCGAGGGGTTTGGCACTCTGCAGTCTGAGGCCCAGCTCTGCTAGAGCCCAGCAATATAACCTTGGCCAAGCTGCTAAAGAATCTATGAAGCTGTGAGAAAGAGCGCTGAGAAGATATGTCGAGCAGAATCAGGTGAGACAAGGAAGGTAAAATTGCAGGCACCTGGATGTTGAGTCAGGTTGTTGGCAGCTCAAGAAAGAAAGTTCAAAAGGAAAAAAATGAACCTTGGGAGGTATAAAATCTTAAATGGAAAACCAGGGATCTGGAAAAGAGCAGCTCAGCACCACTGAGGACACCGCTTAGCAGTGAAGTCCAGCCCTACCCACATGACTGCTGATGGCTCTATGGTGAGCTAACACTTAGCTGAATAGTAAGGTAATCATTGCTATCTTAGATTTCTGTTAGCCAATAAATAACCATTCTGTATTTGTAAGCTGCATATATCCTATCTGCAGACTCTCTTCACATATGGTAAAAGGTGTCTGAACAAAGTGACCTGGAAAATCATAACTGACACAAGGAAAATGAACAATAAAACAAAATATAAGTAAGAGGCACAACTGAAAACAAAGTAAAGAAAATGTGACCCTGAATAAGAGACAGATGTGTGCCCAAAGCCTATTTAGCAAAAGCTACCAAGAGAGAGATTGTTGTGACTCCCTGCTGTGCAAGTTCTCTGGAAGACATGATATTTATTGAAAAATAAGTGTGCCCCATCAGGAGGTGGATTTCTGATGAGTACCAACAATATCAAATAAAATCAGCATTGCATTTCAGCTTTTCACATACATGAATTGTTAATGTGACATTAGCTATGTCTGCACTGCAGTTGCAAACTGACATCATTGTAGCTTATATTTTACTAACTAGCCTGAATACTGGTAGCAGTCAAACCACAGCAGAAAAGAGCTTCTTTTTTTCCGGTAAAAGTAGACAAATTCTGCCTTCTTCCATATGCTGACCATCATGATATTGCAGCCAGGCTTTTGCAAATGTTTGAATAATGCTTGCATTGCTGTGTCTAGGTTGCAAATAAACCATCTTGCTCAAAGGGTGTGACAAAGATCACCAAAAGGGTCACTTAACCTCTGAACACAGCTGAGAATGCTGCTGGCCAACAGAAGAAGGTCTGCAGGAAAGGCTGGAGACAGACTGATGGAGCACTACAGAAAATGACCCCAAAGAGTGAGTGCCACAGTGACAGGGACCCAGACTCCGCTTCCTGGCCTGAACCTGTGGTGGAGGAAGGAGTAAGGCTCTTGCACACCTTCAGAAACTTCCCTGAGAAAGGGTAGTATTAAGCCACGGTAAATCTTGGATCACAGCCTTGAGCAGAAGGCTTCATAGAGGTCATGATGTTAAGAAAAAAATAATAATAATCAACAAACCTTAGTACTAAAAGAAACTATGCAAGTTAGATGAAGAATAAATGGAAGTCAGAGAAGAGCTAGAATGACTGTGGAAGCCAGGTTAGTTGAAAATGGTCCAGCATGATTTCCTTGAAAAGCAAACAAAAACCCAACATATCCTACTTCATTTTTAATAACCACCCCATATTCCCTTTACCATTAAGCTAATTGGTTTGATTCTGCACAAGGATTAGCCATAGTTCCTTCACTTCCACCTTCGGACCTGGGTCTCATTTAAAGCGTGTCCTCCAAATGTTTTCTGGCCAAAGCTGGGATCCAGTGCTCCTTCCTTGTTCTGTTTGACTAGCCAGGTCTCTCCAGCACTGCTTTATCAAATTTCTGTGTTTTAGTTTAGCCCTTTCTCACATCGTGTAGGTTACAACCTGCTGACCTCTTCAGCTAGTTGGACAGAATGATGAAATACTCTTGAAATAGTAAATGTATTTCTTTTTTAAGTGATAGTCTCTGTCTGGCACTTTTTACTAAGAAGGAAATGAATTAATAATAGCACTGTTTTCTCTGTAAAACAAAATTGTTTTCTGAGACATTAGTTAAATTTCTTTGGCAAGAAGGCAGGAAGAAATATATTCATTTAAATTTGGGTTCTCGTGAAATAATGAGAGTTTTTTGAGAGAACCATATTTTATGTTTTTCTCTCTTCCACTGTTCTCTGTTATGCCTCACACACTGTTTCAATTCTTGTTAAGCTGTCACTTAGTGTTTTTCCCCACTGGAATGACAGCAGGGCACGCTGCTTACACTGGCTAGACAGATGCCTACCCCAGAGAGTGAGCATATCAGCTTCTGGACTACACAGCCTGTACCAACATGATATGTGTCCTTGACATCAGATCTTTGGCATTAATGTATGTAGGTGACAAGCTCATTAGCAAGTCAGATGGTGCAGAAGTTATGCAATCCAAGTAACAGCCAAAGAGCTTATTTTACCCTCAGAAAAAAAAAAAAAAAATCTGGTTACTGTGTAAACAGTTGTCTGATAATTCAAATCAAGTTCCCGCAGTGATATTTTAATGGTTGAAATGTGCCTATAAACCCAGAATTACTGAAAAATACTTATGATTTAGTCTGATTTTGAAGAACATTAAACAGGAACCCAATTAGTGCCACTGAAGTGTCTACAGCACCAGCATAAATGTGACTTTTGCTGTGGGAGGCGGTATAATGTCTTCACAAGCTTTCATTGTTCTAGAGCACCCTCCAAGGAACACTTTGCAGGGTTGAAACTTTGAAAAGATGCAGTTAATCTTCGTACACGGGCATACAAGTCACCAAGAGGAATAAGGTCTCTTCCCTGACAGTGTTCAAGCTGCAAGGGCAGCTGCATTAATTTCATCCTAACTTGACCACTCATAAGTCTGAACAATTAAATTATGCCATCACAGGTCACCTCATTCTTCACTTTCACTCCTTCTGAGTCCATCAAATGCCAGCTTGGCAACATCTTAATGAAGTCTTAATATTTCTTAAAATAAATGAAGAAATATATCATCCCAAGCTCTTCTGTGGGATTGTTTTGACAAAGTGCAAGTGATTATATGAGATACAAAATAATTTGAAGCATATACAGTGATTTTATTGTAGATTAACACAGCCTGAACACAGAGATTTCAGGTGAACCACCACCAGTTTGATTGAAGATACCACACTTACATAGACATGGGGTTAGATCTGTCTGATTCACCACTGTAAATGTTTATGATGTAGACATCTGCAATTGTGTTGGACTTGAAAATATTATGGTTAATAGAGGGGAAATAATTTCTTCTGCATGTGATTCTGCCCATCCTGAAGTATGGATATAAAACAGATCAGACAACTTGAGCCATGCAAGTGCATCAGTTTCTCTCTACTGACTATCAAGGCTGACTACCTCAGACATGGTTGTCTACATTACTGATCTCTAAAAGCAGGTGTGATGAATCCCATCCTGGTGTCCATGGAACATATCTGGGATGCCACTGCATCAATTAAAATACTTGACAGCTCTGTTGATGGAGAATTAGAGAGGTGGATTTACATAATGGTTTTGTTTTGCATTTCCATCCAGAGAGCAAGGACCGCTTCAGGTTTTTTTCTCAGCTATGCCGTGGGCAACCAGCACTATTTGTGTGCCATGGCAAAACAGACAGTCTCAGCTTACTGCCAGTTTTAAAATATGTGAATGGAACCTTTTCAGACTTCAGAGAAGGTACAGTGAAAATTGCAAAGAGCAAAGATTTGGCACTGTTCTCATTCTATCCTAGTTGATTCTCTCCTCCAGAGGCTCAGGTAGGTTGTCAGCCTTCAAATGGGATGAGATCCATTTAAAGACTGTGACATTACAAGTGTCAGAAACATAACAGATCCTACTTGCAACAAACATTTTTAATTATATTTGGCATTCCCATGCATATTGCTGTCACTTCACTACCACTGATGGCAATAGGCTAGGGAATGTCCAGCATAATTAAAAACTTTCGTTTCTAATCTATTCCATAACTTTTATGTACCTTGAAACCTTAGGCCTCCTGTACTGTGCACAATGGAATGGAAACTACAGGAGTCTGACACTTCAAACACCAGTTACAATGTGAGATCCTGCCCAGGTACTGCCAAAACAAAGCATCAAGAAGCAGCTTACTTTATTCTCCCACCCCTCTATGAAGCCTGATTCCTCCTCTAGCAGTGGCTGCTTAATTGATCACATCTACTTTTGAAACCAGGACTGGAAGAGAGATAATGTCATTCATGCTGCTCTCTACATTCCTCAGAATAGCACTGTGGTTAGGTCATTCACCTAGAAAGTGGAAAATGCATTTGAGGCTCTCTTCCAGCAGACAGGTTTCAAACTTCCCCAGAAGACAAACATAACAACAGATTAAAGTTGCTGTTCACCCCTCCTGCCAAAGCAGAGTCAGTATAAAACCAAGGCAGCAAGAGTCATGGGATCAAAAGTTGAGCAAATGAGGAAGATGCCCGTACTGTGACCTTGTGATTAAGACACTCATTTAGGAGAGGGTAGGAATGAGTGGTACTGATCCCTACTCCCAGAAAAAGATGTCCAGCTGACAATCAGGTGAAAAAACTGGCATGATCCAGAGTGCAGAGTGTTGAAGTTTTCACCCTCCTTTTTGAATCACCTCACTCACAAGAGAGCAGCAGCAAAGGCTTTCAAGGCCCTCCTAGATTAACTTCAGTAAAAACTCTTGCAAACATATACTGAAGCATTCAACTCCTCCACCATCTTAAATAAAGCATACTGTCAGTCTCCTACAATACAATATTTCTCTCTGAGTAAAGCTTCAAATCCTGGGGTTATATATTGCAGTTTGGTGTCAGATGCTAACTCCTCCTGTTTCACAGGACACCTAAAGGACAATTCACTTACGGTTGCTGAAAGTGAGTGGTAACATAAGCACCATGTCTGATTCCTTCCTGAAGCAATTTGTCAGAGAGGTGACCTGAAAGGTCAAACTGCACTATGGTATCACTCACAAGTTCTTATTGCAATACATTAGTGAAAAGGACGAATTGGAATAACAGTGCTACACATGGCTACTGCCCCATAATATGACCTTCACGTACCACAATTTTAGACTGGCTTTAACTTCAATATCCAGTCCGAACCAACAATACAACTACACATTTTGCCCACAGCATTTCTAACCCAGGAAGTCAAAGAATATCTGATATCTCACATCCATCTTGTAAGAGAAACTTGTTGCTTACTATGAAGAACTGTACTAAAGGTCCATCAATCAAGACATCTGAGAACATGTAGCCATTGGATTGTCAGGCATTTCTGTAGTTTCTCTTTAATCAGTATGTCAAACAAATCTAAATCATACTGCTATATACATACTTGTAATGAATGTAAAGTTCCCTCCATGCTATTGGTCTGTAAGCCTGGGGACATCACATTTTCTATTTTCTCTTCACTCCTTTTTTTTAATGAATTGTAATGGTTCTGCCACTACTGAACAAGAAGTCCATAATCAGAGAAGTAATTTGTCTCAACTATGGGTGCCACTAAAACAAAGAGTACTAAACTTGCTACTGACTGGGCTTTGTTTCAATCACAGAATCATAGAATGTTAGGGATTGTAAGGAACCTCGAAGATCATCTAGACCAATCCCCCCGCTGGAGCAGAAACACCTAGATGAGGTTACACAGGAATGTGTCCAGGCAGGTTTTGAATGTCTCCAGAGAAGGAGACTCCACAACCTCCCTGGGCAGCCTGTTCCAGTGTTCTGTTATCCTCACTGAGAAGAAGTTTCTTCTCAAATTTAAGTGGAACCTCTTGTGTTCCAGTTTGAACCCGTTACCCCTTGTCCTACCGTTGGTTGTCACGAAGAAGAGCCTGGCTCCATCCTTGTGACACTAATCCTTTATATATTTGTAAACATTAATAAGGTCACCCCTCAGTCTCCTCTTCTCCAAGCTAAAGAGACACAGCTCCTTCAGCCTTTCCTCATAAGGGAGATGCTCCACTCCCTTCATCATCTTCATTGCCCTGTGCTGGACTCTCTCCAGCAGTTCCCTGTCCTTCTGGAACTGAGGGGCCCAGAACTGGACACAATATTCCAGGTGTGGTCTCACCAGGGCAGAGTACAGGGGGAGGAGAACCCCTCTCGCCCTACTAACCACCCCCCTTCTAATACATCCCAGGATGCAACGGAGTTTCCACAACAGCAGTCCAGGACTAGCCTGAAATTTTACAAATCAATGATTTGTAAAATGTTAAGTGACTGATGCATAATTGTGAGTCAACTTTGCATCCTGTGATGAAAGACTGAAGACAAAAAAATAATGCTTGACTCTCAGTGGTGCTCTTGTAACAGCAAGACATTGAACAGTAAGGTTTCAATGTAGTCTGCAAAAGTTATGAGTCACAAAAAAAGACAAACAGTTGCCTGACAGGACATTTAATCAAGTTACAAAGGATTAATGCAGAATAGTTTATCAATGTTTTGTGTGTTACAGTAAGCTTTTGAAGGACTTATACACCATCAAGATAAAACTAGATCCAAACTAAACAATTAATGACATTTTGAAGTGCATGGAGTACAAATCTGTCCAGCACATATAAAACCAAGCAGTTTGGTATAACAAATACTATCAGGTGTCTGCTGTCCTAATAATAGAATGATTCACGTGCTATAATTTAGAAGTGAAATGAACAAACGCATTTGTTCCACAGTGCTCTAGAAGTATTTATTTCATATGTGTGATTCCCAGTCAACCTAGGTCTATATCCACAAAACTAGATAAAGACTTCTAGTCCTTTTATTTTTTCATCTGCTTTGGAGGAGAGTTGTCATGGAGCACTAAAAACCTCATCAAAAGATGTTTCTTCACTGGTGCTTTACTGAGCTGCTTAAACTTCTCACAGCAATTTCTAATGGAGAGCAGTAAGTAGTCGAGTTTGTCATCCAAATGTCATATTTGATTAGCTTTTATTTTAGCAGACAAATGCTTTTGCAAAGCAAAGTTGTGGTGGGGGGTGCTGTAGTGCCTTTTACTACAGCAGATGCTGGAACCCCCACTGAGGAAGCCGAAGATGTTGAGTGGCCACTAACTTCTGAAGTAGGTGGTGCAATCCAGAAGCAGATGCCCAGGGTGGAAATACAGCTATGCATAGTTCTGAATGTAGTAGGCAATAGTATGTATCAAACTCATATTTACCTGAAGAAAGTCAAACCCAGGTGTTCAGTTCCTCACAAAGATGTCCTCTAGGCTCAGAAAGCAGCAAGCTTCTAAAGCATTGTAAATAAATTGGGGTAGTACAGAAAATGCTGATCCAGTATATAGCACTAATTCCGATAGCCTGAGGCTGGTCTCCTGATGTAGAAGAAAGATTAGCAATACACAGTATGGCACCTGCAAGGTATTTCACACAGCTTCAATCCACATCCAGAACACCAGCATCTAGCAGAGCAATTTCATTTGTTTCTTGGTTAGACTGAGAACACCTTCACAAAATGTCCAGCCCTTCTGCATGTTTGCACCTCATGTTTTCTATGGAATTTCTAATGAGATGTGTAGGTCAAACGGGTAGGTTCAGAGTAGCAAGATGAGCTTGCTTTGTGTATTTTTAAACTTCATAATTTTTCATAGACTGCTTTCAGTCACATTTGTTCTTTATGTGATGTGAACAGTGTTTGAAATGCCTTCACTTAATACCTTTATGTCTGCCATCACCAACTCCTTTGGCTAGTAAAGGGTTTAGCTTTCTACAGTCTTATGCAAGTAGTAAATGTTCTCTGATAAAAAATGCAATTATTTCCAACAACAAAAATTCCAAGAACAGAAATTTTCAACAATAGAATAGCTCTCATTAACAACAAGGTGCCTTACAGAAAGTTCTGTAGAGTATTCCTTTTCTTTTCTTCCTTGAATGAAACTGATAGTCTTTAGTTATAATAATCACTTTAAGAACCAAAAAACTTTTTCAGTGATGTGAGGCCTGTAACATATTCATCTTTGGAAAGAAGTGTAAAATTTATGCTGATCTCTTCTACCAAAATGGTGCATAAACAACACACCTCACACTGCAGAGCTTTTTGACATTCATATTGAATTTTTATTTTCAAAGACTTTCATCCAAAGATGAAAAATAATTGAAGGCTTACCCAGGCTTTGCAGACGAAGCATAGGCAGATTCAGAGATGAGCGAGCCATCCTTGTTGGTAATGCACTGCACAACAAGAACAAAAAAGCAAAGCAAGTTTATTAGTCAGATTATTAAACAAAGCAAAGTGAATGCCTGAGCAGTGACAGGACCAAAGGCAGGACAGCCCCTGCATCTCCATGGTGGCCCTGACTGCCTCCTCCCTCCCTCAGCACAGCCAGTTCCTCTTCCATCAACTGAGACATGGACAGTTTCACCATGTGCAGCAACACTAGCCCTCCTTTCTTCAGTGTAAATGTTCTTATATTTTAAATCCACCACAGAGGTCATCACATCTTCTTGCTTTACATGTGGGATGTGCAAAGCACGTTCTGCAGCTATTACTATGCAAAAAGCAGGATATGCCCCAGATCTTGCTTTCCTTTAAGACTTAAATGCTACTGTTGCATCAAGATTCAAATACTTTGAAGCTTTCATTGTGAATTTGCAATGCATGTGAAGTACCCACAGTAGCAGGTTGGCTGTAGAGCTGTCACCTTTGCCCTTCTTTTTGTAGCAGGGAAGACATCAAATGCCTCAGGGCAGATTCAGTTGCCTGAATTTAGGGCCTGACCACCATTAGAGATGCGTTTTTCGTATGGCACCTCACCATGGCCATTCCAGGAGGGCACAAGGGCTGTCTGGTGTAAAAGCCCCTTGCAGATGAGAACTGGCCTTTGGGTTCAACAAGGCCCGGTATTTGGTCCTGCACTTGGGTCACAACAACCCCAGGCAGCACTACAGGTTCTGGGAAGAGTGGCTGGAAAGCTGCCTGGTGGAAAAGGATGTGAGGGTGTTAGTTGACAGCTGAATATGATCCAGCAGTGTGTCCATGTAGCCAAAAAGGCCAATAGCATCCTGGCTTGTATCAGAAATAGCGTGGCCAGCAGGACTAGAGAAATGATTGTCCCACTTTGCTCAGCACTGGTGAGGCCGCACCTCAAATACTCTGTTCAGTTTGGGGCCCCTCACTTTGACATTGAGGTGCTGGAAAGAGTTCAGAGAAGGAGAGCGAAGCTGGTGAAGGATCTGGAGCACAAGTCTTATGAGGAGTGGCTGAGGGAACTGGGACTGTTTAGCCTGGAGAAAAGGAGGCTGAGAGGAAACCTTATTGTTGTCTACAGCTACCTGAAGGGAGGTTGTAGCATGGAGTCTGTTGGTCTCTTCTCCCAAGTAGCAAGTGATAGGATGAGAGGAAATGGCCTCAAGTTGTGCCAGGGGAGGTTTAGATTGGATTTTAGGAAAAAATTATTCACAGAAGGTGTTGTCAGGCATTGGAACAGGCTGCCCAGGGAAGTGGTGGAGTCACCATCCCTGGAGGTGTTTGAAAGACACGTAAATTAGGTTCTTAGGGACACAGTTTAGAGGTAGACTTTACAGTGTTAACGGTTGAATTCAGTGATCTTAAAGGTCTCTTCCAACCAAAATTATTCTATGATTCTATTAAATTATAGTGCCTATTCGCAGTTTTTAAAAACACGCTGGATGTAGTAGAACTGGTTTTATGCACATTACACAGTCTCCCCTGCTGTAATCACAGTTTAATGTATATTAATGGTCCCACCTCCCACAAAACTCTGTTTTACCCACACCATGCAGGCTGCTGGCCCTGTAGTGCCCTTGAATTGTGTCGGGTCCCCAGGCACTGTACTCACAGTCTCTTTAGTTCCTTTGCCCCACTTTTGCTGCTGTCCTCCAGCCCTCAGCTCCTTTTTCTATCCCAGATTAACACTTCTCCAGCTATTCTGCTCTGCAGCCAGGCAGACCTGTGCACAGGGTCCCTGGCCATCCAGATACAAATAACTCTTCACATCATGTATCAGCCAGTGCAGTCATTTAAATGGACGTTTGCCAGTGTGGGCTTCTATTCTGATGCCTTTCCTTTACTCATCCACTGCTTTTTATGACATTTTTAAGAGCTTAATGTCTTTGAAACTTCACTTCAGAAAAATTTTGGGGAAATTGACCAATGACTTCAAAATGTATTTGTGGTGGAGGAAATGACTGACAGAGGGAGACAGAATGATCACAAAAAAAGGAAAGCAGGTTAACAGTCTATTGAGCTACGAGTCTTTTCATCTTCAATGCAGAGGAAAAATCTGCAAGGACTTCAGAGACTACAGATGCCATCACACGGCATTTCATCTTGATCTAAACAGCAAGAAATTGTAAGTTTGTATATTGGTACCTGTGACTCCTGCCATCTGCCCCTGAGATCAAGCTGCAGCACTATATGCTAGGACTGCATATCACATTATGAAACACTACATGCGTGACCTTCAGTCTCCAGGGGCCACACTTCAGTTATTAAAGATGAAGGAGGCAGCAGTCTTCCCCATTTAATTACTGGCATAAGATCTTCTCTCTCTGCAAGGGAGTAATATTATTTTAAAATTATTTTCTATAGCTGTTATGTATATATTATGACAGCTTGCTGGAAAAATTTTCTTAAAAAGAACTGAACCATGCATCCAAACCATGTTGAAAAAACATTTGAAAGTTACTTTAAAATGAGTGTAACAGTCTTTTATGCTAGGGTGAGTAAATAATAACCTAACAACTAAGGCTTCCTTGGGAATCTATTAAAATACATAACTGTCATCATAGTGCTTCCTCCTCCACATTTGAGCCAAGAAGCTATCTGTGCCCCTTAGACAACGCATCATGTCTTCTCTAAGAAAGTACCTTTCTTCCTTCTGAAATGTAAAAGTAAGATTACAAATAAGAACGCACTGTATTTTTATTTATTTTCCATTTCTATTAAATGTCTGCAAACATTAGTGGAAGTTCTTCCACTGGTGAGGCCAGTAGTGAATTGAACATCTGAGATCCTCACTCTGCCCAGGCTGCCTCGGGCCAGTCCTAAATTTCTTTAGCAATATCTGCATGGCAGAACTCAACACTGAGAAGAGACAGATAAATTAGCTAACATATGGGAGACATGATTAAACATGGATTTTTACCATATTGTGCATGTGCATGATCCTGAAAACTGCCACAGAATTCATAAAGTGTGGTCTAGACCCAACTTGCCAATCCTATGGGATTTTAATGTCTCAAAGACATCCCGCAGATTTAGACTTTATCTAATTGCTCCAACTTCCTCCTCCCATCAGAATTAAAGATTTCCTCCACTTCTTTGGCAGCTGGTAGGACCTTAAATAAATTAGGAGAGATAACAGAGAAAGTGTTAGACTTTAATTAATGCGCAGTAAGTCATTCATATGGTTCCTACATTGGGTTTAGAAATGTGAATTGAGCCTGAAAGGCTGATTTTATCACACATAAAACAATCACTGGGTTGTGAGGTAGCCTGTGCCTCTCATTTCATTGTTGAAAAGGAGAGCAAGTCTCCTAGGATCCCAAAAGCAGGCCTGGGCCAGTAAACAACCTCGGAGAGGTGAAATGAAATGCAGGTGAAAGTGAATTCCATCCAAAAGTGCTTCATCCACACCCATGTGCTCTGCAGTCAGAACATCTGGCCACTGTGAGCAAGGCAGTGAGCTATCATTTTTGATGACATGCTGGAAATTTTCTTCCTGCCTCCTATTTTCTCCTCCCCCACCAACATATGAGCAGAAGAGGAGCATCCTTGGTGCACGATGCCTCCAAGGGCTGCTTTTTTGGTGCTTCAGCCTGTGACGCTTGTTTTGCTCAGGGCTGTGCCTAAGGACAGACTAGCTCGGAGGGCTAGGAACAAGCATATCAGCATTGTAATCAGGCGTAAGAACATTAAACTAACAGAAAGAATCATGCTGGCTTCACTGTCTGAGCTGAAGAAAGTATGAAGAATGAACAAAAGTTAGTTTAGTTTGCAAAAATTCTTTTAATGTCACAAGATATTGGTAGGTACCACATGGCTTTGGTTGTCACACAGGGAAAGTATTTTAAACATTATTTTTATCTTTATGATATCCTTTTTAACCCTCACATATGGACTCCACTTGCATTGTTTCCAATTACTTCAGTCCTCAGGGAAAGCTCTTCAAAGAAAGATATAACTGTAAATAAGGTATGGGAACAAACAATTCCCAACAGGCTTAACTATGTTTCTGTCCCACTCCCCACCCCAAATCTCTTCAGATCACGTGTAACACAAATGGAATTCATAATGTCTTATGCCATTAATTCTAATTTGATTTTAAAAGCTAATATCTGCATAGTTTAGCCAATAAAATAGAACGGAAACAAAAAGCTCTAGGTTTTTTGTGGCACTAGTATTTTCTACGGTATGTATAAGCTCATCTTATCCTGAAACCATGTATGCCTGTGCTTACAGACACTGCCACCATAGACTAGATTTACATGAATTGTTACCTGAATGTGTCTTTGCAGGACTGTATGCAACAAATCTTGAAGAGAGAAAAACTCTAGAAAAAAGTTCAGTGCAAAACATATTGGAGCACTAAAACACTGCACTGAATAGCAACTCATCACAATTTTCTTGATATGGTTCAATCTGCCTATTCTGCATATTTTAAGCAATTTACCTCATCTCTTGTGTTTTTTAAGAAGAAAAGGAAAAGGGAGGCTTATCAAGGCCAGTTTGTATTTCCCATCACTGCTACAGGCTCTAACATAACTGGCATCACACCCAAACAGTGCTATAGGATGCAACATGACACATAACATGGATGCCTCTCTTTTGGTTCCAATCCTTTTCAGAATGCCACAAGACTGACACATTTCCAACACATGTGCGGGCTGTGTGGTACACCAACAAACAAACAACTTCTGCACAGTTTGGGTTTTTGTCATTGAAGCATTTATTTTAGTTTCCATTTTGAAATGTATTTCTTTCTTGGTCCATGTCAATCACCATCACAACTGACAGGTGCATGTGGCATACGCCAGCTTTGTGCTTTGCCCTAGGTCACTCTTCGTATGTGCTCTACTTTTGCCACACTATCTTATATCTTAGCATCCTTCCTGAGACAGGTGTACAGCTTCCACTAGCATTTGAGTGTTTTGGATGTGTGTATGAACTATTTAAAGTCTACAGACTTCTTTAATTAGAGTTAGATAATGAGATATACCAAACGAAGTGAAGTACAACAGGACGACAGGTGAAATAAAGAAGTATAGAGGCTGCAATAGGCATGATGGTGTGTGACAGGCTGGGTCTTCTGCAGGTTCAAATGGGAGAATGGGGAATGTGTTTTCTATAAATTTGAGATAACTAATTCAACATTTGCCCACCTATTTTAGCTTCTGCTGCATATAAATTACTATATATTATTCATAATATTTCCTTCATTATGATTTGATCTTCCTACTCATCTTCTAATAAGTCTTGGTTTTAATTAGGCCACCTGCAACTTGTAATGTAATGGAGGCACAACTTTAAAACAATGAATTTAAAGCAGTAAGTGCAGCCTCACATGAAGAAACATCATGGAAAATAATTTGACATTATTGTTTGAAGCTTTGCATTTCTGTAATGTGATAAGTGAGAATAATTTCCTCTTGCTGTAATTCTAGTAGGACACAATGTTCATTTAATACAGAGTTTAATAGAACAGAAAGTGCTCATGCAACGGGAAAAGATTAGAAAAAGAGGTACGCAGCATGCGTTTCAATGCAACTTTTCCCACACATCTATTTTAGTTATTGCAGACCATCTGTTAAGTAAACACCTCATGTGACTAGACATAGCACCATCTACCAGTTGTGCCACTTTGGATACTAAGAAAGAATGACACTTGTCATTCACATCATTGGTTTGACAGAAGTGAGCACTCCAGTCTTCTGATAGTTGGTATCACTATGAAAGGGCACGCTGCTGAACTGTCATTTGTTATTTAAAGGCACAATAGTTATTACTTTTCTTGTTAAAATATTCAAGATGCACTCTAATGATGTGTAAGTAAAGCCTAAGCAGCACATTGGTATTCATAATGATTCACCACAAACAAGCATGCTTCAAAAATAAGGAATTTGTTTACAAAGACACACCATGCAAACTAACACTATTGAGCTCAGTCCACATTCTGAAGTTATCTTGTTTCAGTTGAATAAACAAGGATCCAGACATGAATAACAAGAATTAATGAATAATAACAATTCACTAAGAGCATTAATTAACTATTGATCCACAAGTTGATAAAAGGTAGCTAGATCTCTAAATTGCAATTTAGGTTTCTGAAAATACATAATTTGTCAAAAACATGTAATGATCCACTGGAGTTTACATTTTGAATTCCCTTTTTCTAAAGGACAAAGTCTTTATAACTCCACAGTTTACTTATGAGAGAGTTATCTTTTAAAAAAATGAAAATGTTCTATATAATAAGTGCATTTAACAACAGGTTTTAATGTAAGAATTAAATTTGTGAGCACGCAAACATGAAACAATACATGAATATATGATAAGACCAGTTTAATACCAGTTTTTGTGAGCACATGATAACTGGATTAAATAAGCAGAAATGTTTTATCTGAGATTAGCCTTTTTCAGGAGCAAATTCCATTGCTGACAGATTTTATTTAGCTTTCAAAGCTTAGTTTCCTACTTCCATATCACATTATGGCATGAAACCGTGGCAATTAATTTTGAAATTTTCCTTCTGCTGTTTTTTAATTACATGAAACAAAACTATCAATATGCTACCTGTCACTCAATAATTAGAACTGTTAATGTTTTAAAGTTTACTTGTGAAATTACTGTGTGATTACTTCTCACTCTAGCAGAAGAATGTAAATATCTTCTACTGGGAGTCTGCAGCAAGTCAGAAACTTTGACACAATACTGTGCAGCTATTGCAAGGCTTGAAAATACATGAAATAATTTTCTTTACCTCTGTGCCTGAGAATTGTTTCTACAGTTAAGGTTCTGGCTGAGCATTGCATGATTTCCCTCCCACTCATGCCTTTCTCCAGTTCAGAATCACTGCATTTCCTGACTGTTCCTCCTTTAAATCTGTTACAAGTTCAATAAAAGTCTGTGAGACTTTGCTTCAAGCCCTTCAAATACGCTTCAAGATGTGCCAAAGTTTGCCTAGACTTGGCAAGTCAGAGCATCCTTACTGCCTTATGAATTGAAAAACCTGGTTCAAAAGTCCCCCAGAGACCTATTATCTGTGGATCACTGACACGATAAACCAGAATAGCTTTCAAGGAACCATTCGGGTCAGCGGTGTCGCTTTGTAAACAGTACCTGGGGAATCTTTAATCCATCACTCATTGACACAATTCAGAACCATTCCAGACTACTCAGGCTTTGCTTAGGGAGCGTTAAGGCAATAAATCTGTGCAACTTCCTGAGCTCAGCCTCCTAAAAATCCTTATTGAGGTTTCCAGCTAAAATTATTGATGAATCTGTGGAAAAAGAGTTTTCTGTGTGAAGTAACTTGTTGTTTTAAGGCGTATGCCTGCCACAACATAACCCTGTACA
Source organism: Columba livia (assembly GCF_036013475.1). Taxonomy (NCBI): domain Eukaryota; kingdom Metazoa; phylum Chordata; class Aves; order Columbiformes; family Columbidae; genus Columba; species Columba livia. Next base: position 183,512,890 of record NC_088602.1, on the reverse strand, counting down.
TCACTCTGGCACCTGGAGACCAAGACCTGTGTCACCTTCTGGGAGTAACTAAAAGATGTCCCAGGATTTTGTGTCCCTTATTTGACATCCACAGGAGCACTAAGGATACTGCCAAAAATAACCTGTACGCTGGGAGCAGTGCCACTAGGTCAAGGCCTACGTGTTGTAGACTGGGTATGGTGGCCAGAAAGGGCTGAAGTTCATTATGCAGCCAGTACCACCTGCAGCTTTTCGTCTCCTGCAGCCACAATCCTTGTATATGGATTGACTGGCAGTTTTCTTGAGAATCTGCTAACTCACAGAAATAAGACAGACCAAACTTCCAAGCTGGAAGGTATAAATATATCAGCTTATCCAAAAAGGTTTTGAAGTGGATCCAACAGCAGCTGGACTGCTGAGGCTTTTGTGCTCGAAGGACCAGCACTCTCACCATTGGCTGCATAATTATTTTGCTCATAGCTGCACAAATTACAAGTTGCAATTTATGAATTGGAGTGAGTTAGAAACTTCATTAATTAAGTGATGAACTAGTGAATTCACGTTAGACTAGTCTGTACAAAGTGGATCGAGCTCTCATTTGTCATGTGTATTTGTTTGCTCTCCTAATGAGCTCATAAAATAAAGCTTAATTTACAGAGTACGTTGTCCTGCAAATTCTGGGAGATCCAAACAGACCATGACAGTAGTCTTCCTCCAGGGTTTAACTGCCCATGCTCAAGGTCTGCCCTGATCTGGTGCGGCCATGTAATCTGGGATCCTACTTCACAGCAAACAGCCAAATTGTGAAAAGGGCTAGGAAAAATCTCTTGTAGGGCCCCCCCTGAGGTGAGACCTGCACTGAGCTCAGGCCTGCTCCTTTGGTGCTTGCTGGAAGCACATTGCAGCTGTGCTTGTGTCTAGTCTTGTGCCCTGATGGTCTTGATCCTGATGCTGACTTGTCTCCTGGGCTTCCTTCTGGGGCCTCAGATCCGCCTTGTGGCTACAGCTCCATGGGGCTCTGGGCTTCCACGACCACATCTCGAGCCCAGCCCCAGTCACACATGAGCATCCTCATGCCTAGCCCTGGCAGAACCCAGATCAGGAATATTTGCAGGGTCCTGGGGAAAGGCTGAAGGGTTGGTGTTAGGTGGGAGCTTTGTCAGTAGGGACATGACTCCTTCCACAGTCATTTTCCCTGTGATGCTGAGCAAATGCAGCATCTTCCTCATGTCACGTGCTAATCTGTTGTGAAGGGGTTGTGACAAGATACAAGAGCCTTGGGAAAGGTCTAAACGCAGATGACAAAACTAATACCATCCATAATAGGGTATAGCAGAGAAAGAGAAGATGGTGAGTTGATTTGCTAAATACCCTAGATGTCTGCATATCTTCATCAGAATTGCGAAGGTAAATAAGAGCTGGAAATCTTACTACATGATTAAGGACATGACTAAATAGTCACAGCATATATTTTGTGGAAAATCTTGCATGACTCACCGGTAAATATTAGAGGATATAGCTTTTTCACTAAGAGCAGGCAAATAAAGAGATGCTACCCTGTATACACAGCACCAAGTTAGCAACTTGGAAACCCAGAATATGGAGAAAGCTGAGCACCCAGAATATGGAGAAAGTTGAGCCAATTGAAGGAAGTTCTATTCAAGATTAAGAAGAGAAAAGAGTGGAGGTATAGTCATGGGGAGCAATTGATTATAGACAAGGAAGATTATGCTAAGGGAGTTTTTATCTGCAGGAGATAAAAGTACAGGTTCTTTAGGTAATGGGGAATCTCAGACTGTGGAATGTTTAGGGAAAGAAATCTAGCAGAACAGAATTGCCATATACAAGTTAGGGAAATATGGTGTTGCTCCATCTCCCACTGCATGATGCAAAACTGGTTGGACAACCAGAGGCTAGATAGCAGCTGACAGTAGATAGCTGTCAAAATTAGATGGGTGTATTGAAGTTCTACTGTAGCCTGTCCTGGTTTTAGTACTAATAAATATTTTCATTAAGAGTCAGAAGATTAAATAGAAAAGCTTCTTATGCTCTTTTTATTGCATTATTATGCTTATTGTATTTGTGAAGGACAAAACTAAAAGGGGTTGCAAGTATCTTGGCTAGCATCATTAGAGTTCAAATATTCTTAACAAAAAAGAAATGGTTTACTGAAGAACAGGAAACAATCCACCATGAATAAATGCATGCTTCTATTCTTAGCAATAATTGACTGCACAAATGCAGGATGTACCACATCTGATTTAGGTAGCAGTTCTTCAAAAATTGATCTTAGGGATTACAGTGTATCACAAACTAAACATGAGTGAATAATGTCCTACTCCCAAGAAAAAGATGACCAGACACACTATGACTTATAATTAGGAATATGTGAAGACGAGTGAAATGGTTCCCTTGCTCTGTCTAGCATGGATTAGGTTTCAGACTAAATACGAGATCCATTTCTGGACACAGAATTTCAAGAAAGTTGTAGCAATCTAAGCATAAAACAAAGTACCAATAAAAATGGGAAAGTGTGGTTATTTAATCAAATATGCAACTAATGTGGAAACATGATAACAGTTTTCATGTGCATTGAGAGATGCTGCAGAAAGCAAGGAAATACTCTTTTCTCTGGTTTTGATGCACAGGAAAAGAAGTAAATGGTTTGAGTTTCAGTGATAAATATACATAGTAAACACTGGGAAAATCTTACTAACACTGGAGGAGCAAAGCCCTTGAACAGGTTGCATGGGGATGTTCTGAAACCCTCCATACTGGAAGTATACTGAAAAAGTTTATATAAATACATCTATCAGAAAAGATACAATATATATGTTGCAGGACCCATCTTGGAAGTGGCAGGTCTTTTCCTGTGATAAGAAATAGAGTACTACAATGCTGTAGGGAAAAAAAAAAAAAAAAGTAATTATTCTTTTTCTCATTGTTGTAGCTCTTTATTTGGATTAGAAAAGCAGCACTTGTCATTACGATGTTTATTCACTTTTTGTCCATTTATAATCTTTTTCCAAAGTGCATTTCTTCCTTTAATAAAGCAGAATTAAAAAAAAAAAAAAAAAAAAAAGTTACATAATCTAAACATTATAATGTAGATAATATAACTGATAGTTAAGTATGCAACCAGAATATTTTTTAAAAAGAAATTAATTAGCGTGTATCCATTTCAATATTTAATACCCCAACAAGACCAAAAGTATATTTTATATCCTCATAGTCTTAAAGCTGTATATCAACATTATTAGGCTATATATTGTGTATATTCTCAGTATGGTTTCCTCAGCAACTATATTTCGGGTAGCTTTGCTATGGCAACCAAAAATGATTGCTTATTTTACTGTTACAATTAATAATCCATGGCCTGAACCATAAAAGCAATAGTTAGATAATACATATACGAAAGGCTAAATAAACATATGCTACATGAATGCAAGCCTTCTGTAAGAGTAATTTCACTAGTGTAGGAATTACACAAAAGTACAGCACTAATTAGACTATTTCAGTGCTTAAAATAGAAACACTGGGCTCAATTCTAGCCTTATATAGAGGAGGACACAATAGTAGGTTTTGCAACAGATGTGACAATCATCTATTATGTGAGAATCACATTATGTCACAACCAACTCCTTATTTCTGAAGGCAGGAGAATGAATTTCACAGTATGCCCTTCTGCCCCAGTCCTGCCCTCAATTACATAGGGACAAATCTATTAAGTCAAAGGACTCTCTCTTGAAAGCTGAAAGAGAATTGCGCCTTTGTCAGTTTTGCTTGTAGTTTTCTAACCACACTTAGCTGCTCCACTGCCTTTGTTCTATAATGGGCAACATATGTTTCTGCAAGACTTCATAAAACTGGTCACAAAATATTCTCAGTCAAAAGAATTTCAGATTTCAGGATGGTACATGCAAAAGCTGAACACATCTCTAAGTGTACATAATTTTTCTTTCTTTAGTTTAGACAAATATAGAGTATCCAGATGATCTTAACCCTTTTGCAATTTCCATTTATATAAGAACTATTATTTTTTTTGCAACTATCCACATGTCAGCACTTTCTCATCTGATTATGAAGTGACTCCCAGATTTAATTATAAATACAAGTCTAGAAGCCTGGTTTATGTTACCAGTCTCAATTTGAACATTACTTTCATAAACCACGTCTACACAATTTTTTTTTCTCGTATCAGCAATGCCTTTACATTGCATGCAGGTCAAATCACCCACTCTTTAGAAGTACATGGTCAGTCTATTTAAATTAACTTATGCAAGGTCTGAAAATTTAAACATGATAAATTCTGAGACTTGTGCAAGTCTTAATATATGGTCTTACTATAATAATTCTATCATCACTATGTACTTCGGGAACAGGTGGCAGATGCATGCAATGTATAACGTCATTGCATGTAGAGAGCTATGTTCTGAAGGCAGTAGCCCATGGTAGACCATGGAAATCCAATGGAAAAACACAAGATTCAATGCAACTATGCTTTTTTTTTTTAGGTCTTGGACCCATTGTCTCGTTCCTCAGTCTATCCACAGGAGCATCTTTCCTACCTCAAAACACTTACGATTTTGAGCTATACATGTGGTACAGTAGTATCTGAAGGTATAATAGGGTTACATACTGTCCTGGTTTTGTTAAAAAACAAGTTTCTCTTTTAGTGAATTTGCCTGTCAGCTAAAGCCTTCATATTAGCTGCATTTTCCTGGAGAACCAGATACATGTTATGGTAAACATAGCAATGGAATGCAAACTTATTGGTAAGCATGGACGGACATCTCACGAGAGGGGCAATGAGAAACAGGTGACCAAGAAACGGACAAACTGCATATAACATTCCATTCACGTGAATACTTCATATAAAATGGGAGATCATGAGGATCTTGTCCCTTTTTTTCCTTTCTTCTCCCTTTTCCTTATGGCTGACATTAGGAGAGGACCTTGCTAGTCGTCCCTGCGAACTGAGGCCTAGTGAGAGACTGAATCCAGCTCCGGTTGGCTGCAGAGTCCAATCCAGGACTTTGGGTGCCGGCTCTGCAGTTGCTGAGACTTTCAAGTTTGGTTTTGTATATTTTGTATTATTCTCTCTATTCTTATTAGTAGCATTAGTAAAACATTTTTAATTTTTCCAACTCTCTTCTCTCTGTCCTTCTTTCCCTCCCCATCGCCTGTCCTGAGTGGGAAGGGGGGAGAGGGAGGGGTAAAAGGGGGGAGGGGCAGAGGAAGAAGAGGTTAACAATACATCTGCCAGGGTTTTATTGTCACCCCATAATCAAAACCCTCGACACATACATAGCTATATTATTCTCTAGGTCATTTAACACTTGACTGTTCAACTCTCCCAATTCAGATGGGAATCCATGATTTGCAAAATCACCTCTCTCCACATAAACTAGGGTTCCATAATTTTAATGATTTTTGATGCTCAGATCCTAATGGAAATACTTCAGTTCTTCCTTATTTGAAAAACCGAATAATCCTAAACCAGCCTGTCTCATGTAATCTTTTCTCTTTTTTTTACAGCAGCTTTTCTATTTGACGCACCTTTCTACAACCACCCTGTCGCTTTTTAAAGAAGGTCAAATGAGAGCCAACATTTTCTGAAGAGAACACAGGGATTTCTGATGAGAACATTACCTCCTGTGTAGTCCAAATGAAGGTGGAAATACAAACAAAAATCCTCATGTGTAGGTGTAGAAGTACTCATTGAATTTTCAAAATGCAACACCAATCTATACATTCCATGAATGAATACAGAAGCTTGCACTGGTTCATAGCACCATCACATTCATTGTCAAGATGACCTTATTGTTTATCATCAAATTTTCCAAGTGCTCTAAAAGCCATATGCTGACCTAGATTGCCTTGAGAATCTCTAGACCTTAAGACATTAGACAAGAATGTCAGAGCAAGGAGGAATGCAGACAAATACCACACTAAAAAAAGGTTAAATAATTTATAGAGACAGTCAGTTCCTCACTCTTGAGTAACTGATGACAGAATCAAGGTGATGCATGATTGTGGCACTGGTGGGAGCAGAAGGAAGAGGAACACAAAAGATAGAGGAAGGTGGAGGAAACCAAAGGTGGGAGCAGCCATTATGTATGAAGTTATGCCCAGCTGGAGTAAACCGAAGTGTTGTCAAGTAAGATGTAGCTACAATAAATCTGGAAACTCCTGCACGAAAGAAACAATTTCAACCAGCAAATTTCCTTGTTCAGATACCATTCTCTGTAGAACAGTGCTCCAAGATTAGAACTTCTCTTGGGAACTTTTCTTTTCCTGTTGTGCTCTCAGTAAATATGATAATAGTAAAAAATAGTGAAAAACATTGGTTTGAATTCTGCATTGAGGAAAAAAAAAGTGTAATAGGTGGTAAGCAGGCAATTAAGCCTTTGAAACCAATTCCCTTGCAGTGAGGAGGTAAAAACAAGGGTGAAAAGCAGCAACTGCTTTCCATGCAACAAAAGAATTGTTGACAGCTGAACAATGACCTTTCTAGGGCTACAGAGATTTGGACTTACCAAAGGTAAAAGATCTGGCTGAGAGAGAAAATGCTGAGGAAGAACCTACAAAAAAAAAGAGGTCATTGACTTCCAAATTAATTATTGCACAAACAGCACTGAGTTGAATGTTGAGGAGTGTAGTTTCAAATAGACATCCTATAGCAGGGAGCCTGGACTAAGGCATGTATCTTTTGATAGAAAATGCCAGTGCATATTTTTTCTTGAGAAAGATAAGAACATGAGATTGGGTTATGAATAGTGGTAATTTCTTCCTGATGATGCATAAATATATAAAACACACCAATTTAATGTTGGTGTATCGACAACTGTGATCCTGGGGAAAAAATAAATACAAGAAATAAATATAGGCTAGGTGACGTTTTTTGTGGTCTTATTGCCAGCTAATAAATCACCACTAGGGAATTCAGAAAAGCTGATGTAACTTCTATAGGAGGTCATCTAAATGTGTTGATGATTTCTAGGTTATGCAGAGAAGTGACAGCTTCCTAGTATCCAGAACTTGAAGAGCTTAATAAGCAAAACTTAAATTAAGAAAGAACAAGGTAGTTTCTATTCAATGTACTTGGCAATATGCAACATGAGGAGCACAATGGAGAAGATCTCAAACAAATACTGAAAAAAATGGGCAAACATAAATAATCGAAAGCATCTGTATACAAATTGCAGAGAATGAAGAACAAGAAAGGAAATGCCAAAAGTGCCAGCAAGGTCAAGAGGTATTTCAAGCTTGTTTGAAATGGACACAGTTCCCTCAAAGACTCAAGGCCATGAGAGAAAATAGACAAGCTTTTAAATTTTTCAGCATCTAACAGAGCACACCAATTGTGGTATCTATGTCAGAATTGCACATCTGAGGCCCACACCTTCAGCAGCTGTAAATTACTCTGAAAAAAGCCCTATTATTGCGTCTTCATGTGTTCTGAATTTAACAGCAACTATGAGGAATGAAAGAAGATCTCTGCAATGTTGTGATTGTTGAAATAAAACCTATTTCTAATATTCAATCTTAAGCTATTACAAGCACAGTGGGAGGAAATCAAGCTATTTCATTGAGAAAATTGGTATGGAAGATTTGGGATCCCTTCAGTGGGTACAATGACTCCTATTGCTGGGTGAGGTGGCTCCTAGACATGGTAAGCCTCAACTTCTGCTGTCAAAACATTTTTCTAGGAGCAGACTGTCACTCTTATGATCTGAAGCTAAAGTGTGTGTGTAAGACCCCCAGTGACACGTGCAGAAATATTGTTTTTTCCTAAATATCTGCAGGGTGTGACTTTTTTGGTGCGGCATTCAACATATGCCTATATTCAACATGTGCCTATAGGCACATCCACACCTGACAGATGTTCTTTGGTGTGCTTGCTGCTGTAACTGCTCCTTCTAGTATCAAATTTGAGTCAAACTGTACCTTCTCTGACATGCAGTGATCCTTATGTCACATACAATATGAACCCATACCATTTGTACAAAACTCCTTGGCAAAGACAGTGTTGCATACAGCTGAAAACACCTGTGTCAGAATTTCTCAAAGATTCACCATCCCCAGTGAACTAAGAGGAAAAGTTTTCTCTCTCATAAAAGACATTTCAGAAGGAAATAAAGTATCCATCTCACCACAACAGTGTTATATGCTCTTACTGCATCACTCAGGAAGCTAAAGGACAGCATGACATCTTAAACCATGTCAGATCAGGAGGGATACAATCTTGTCTTTGAATTTTTTTAAAGCAAGAAACTTTCCTAATACATCCCCAATACTTCTGCATCCCATCCCTGTCCCCACAGTTAGGCACAACCATAACTGTTCCCAGGGGTGGTATCTGGAAAGCAGGAGCACATGGGGGCTTACGCCCTGTCACCTTCTGTCACCGATATCCCCAGGCCGCACTGCCTGTACCACCTCCTCCAGCCCTCCCTGGTATGACGGGATGGACACAGGCAGGGGCTGAGGAAGTCAGTCCCTCCTCCATTTGGCAGAAAAATAAAGCCAAAATAACATATTTGCAAGGGCAAAGCCAGCATAAGAGGGATGAGAATCAGGCCTAGATTTCTGATTATTCACTTGTCTAAAGACATAAATTAGAAAATGGTTTTATGGTACTTTGAAAATAGCAAATGCAAACTTCTACAGAAGTACAGAATATTATTAGGTCATTATTACTGTATTTTTGAAAAGTAACATGAAAAATATCCTCCATGAGGACTTCTCAGAAAAATATCTTCTCAGAAAAATATATTTAGGGTATCTTAAAAATAAGAATAGCAGCAATAAAAACATGCTCAGAGCATCCTCCTGTGACAGACCTGAGCGATATTGCCTTTGCAGAGAGATAGCCATGACAGATTAGCTTCAAGAGATGCCCCTGGAGGTGCTGGTGTAAGAGACCTACCCGCAAACCTTCTAACAAGGAAATATACAGAAAGTGAAAATCTAGATTATTCAGTGTGTGCATTTGTTTTACCAAAACCAAATTAGAACAGAGGTAGAAGCATCCCACCACCACATGGCTATTTAGTACACAGTGCTACCTTTGACATGCAATTTGTTTTTCAAGAGGGAGAAACCACCATCTGCATTTTAAAACCATTTAAAAGATTATCCAGACGGACATACCTTTGTGTTTCCCCTCTGATCTGAGGTAGCAGAGTCGACAGTAGATGTTCCTTAGTCCCACAATCAGGCTGCAACCATCAAGCTGCCCACTTCTAGAGAGACAAAAATTTACCATGTTGGCATATTCTTACTGACAGTGTAGCTGTTTCATCTCACACAGAAGGAACATACTGCCATGTTAGGTTTTGACAGGTCTCCATAAAAAAAAAAATGCACTTAGCTGGCAACTTCTATGCAGAGACACTGTGATATTTAACCCACTTTCACAAAGACCAACAGAAACATTTTCATTATTATTGACAATATAATCAGCATGATATGGATTTTCTTTATAGCATGTTCTTTTTAGTAGGTTTTTAGAGAAGCTTTGAGATTAAAAATGTTGTTTTACTAATATCTAATCTTTACCAAGCAACTAAGGACAAGACCTAAAGACTAACATTTTTTCACAATCGTTAGCTGGTTCCTCTATGCCAGTAGCTGACTGAAAGTTTTGATTTTGTTGCTATCTCTGTAGAAGACACTGACTATTGAAATTTGAAGTCTAGCATGTTGCTGTATGTGACCCTGTGTTTACCTGACAGACATTAAATAAATGCAACCTTCTTTGTCTTCATTCCAGCATCCTGATCAGAATTGCTGCACTGTTAAAAAACAATGATCATTTATTGCTAACACAGACATATTGTCTCTTGGAAAAGAAATCCACCCTAGTTCAGCATAGCTTTTACAGTCACTAAACCAAACACCATGCTGCTATAACTTGGGAATAAATATTCTGCCCTGCTGCATGCCCTTTTCTCACTTTGTTATTTTTCATTATGTTTTTCGCTGGCTCCTGAGCCAATTGTTTGTCCTGAGTTATCCTTGGTGTGATCTCTAACAGTATTCACTCCATGCTTTACTGTACTGCCTGTGCTCTGCTTCTTGGTGGTTGTAGCTGAAAGAACATACTGGTTAGAAATACTAATAATAACAATAATAACAATAATAACAATAATAACAAAAATAACAATAATAATAATAATATGCAGACCACATTAAAAACAGTGAACAAACATTTCTAATTAATTATCTAAAGCAATTGAAAGAGCTTATAAGCAAATATTTTGGATAAAAGCTAGGCATAGTTATCATCACTTTATAGAGAGAAGCAAGAACAGCATTGGGGATACAGGGATCTGCCCCAGCATATCTAAAAATTTGGTGGTAGTGCCAGGACCAGAAGTACCTCAGAGGCAGCCTGCAAGGCAAGAATCAGGTGTATATTTGCAGTGACTGAGGAGTATTCAACCACTCGAAGATCTCAACATAGTGAGGTGAGATCATACTCATTGAAACAAACATGTTAAGCTGGTAGCAGCCAGATAGCTTTTCATTACACTAAAAATCCCCATTTGTTCAAACAATGGTGGATGAATCTTTACCATCAATATTATTTTCTACTTGACGCTGTTCCTACCATGCAGACTCATAATTCCAGTAGGATAGAACTGAATCTGTGACACTTTTGCAAGTTTATGTACAAATTTTAGAACCACCCATATTAAGGAGAGATATTACATCTACATTATATTCCAGCTAGAGCAGCTAGGCCTTGGTATACTTCACACCAGTTAAAGAACCTGGGACGGGTTTGCAATGCCCCAGAACGAGACCAGAAGAACCTGTAGTAGGACAGAGGTGAAAGTATGTTGGTTTGCTAACCAGAAAAGAAAACTCTTATTAATCTCTGTTTGGGCCCTGCACTATCATAAACCTTCAAGTCATCCTGACAAAACAGTGAAGGGAAATTAATTCTTTGTTATTCTAAATTGCAGTTTCTTAGCTTGCAAATGTTTCCTGGAATGCTCGTGGGAACCAACAGAATTTTGGAGTCAGATCCAAAAAATCCCAAAGAATTTTTAAGTTCTGCAACCCAGAGCACTGCAGTGTTTTTTAACCTTTTGTAAGCCAAACTCCTGAATCAGTCTCCTAGGCCTTCTCTTCAGTGAGCAGGGAGACCTACAGCCCAAGGACAGGGCTCATTGTGGGAAGCTGGCTCAGGAAAGACTAAACTAGTGCCAGCCCTCCAGAAACATCTGTGGACAGGCACAGTTCAGCCCCTGCTCCTGCCCATGACTTAAGCACTTCTGTGCCAGAGGGAAGAGCTTCCCCACACTATAGAGATCTGCAGTCCTGCACCTTTCCACATGGCCTGTGTTTAATTTGTTTAATCCAGGTGTAATACAGAAGCATTTTCTCATATGGCTGCCAGATCTAGACCCACTTCAGAGCAAGCCTTGCCCGCAGAAGCTGGTGGAGATCTGTGAAGGCCCAGAGCAGTGCTAAGCCAGAACTTCATAGGCAGAAACTGAAGCCTAGCAAGGGGTGATGGTTGTGTACACACGCTTCAGCCTTCTCTCAAAAACTAGATGTGGGGAAAAGCTAGATATGGGCAAAAGATAGTCTGAGAAATACTATCTCAATATAATTCAAACATAACCCCCCACTGAATTACACTTCACGTCCTACCACTCTCATATACGCTTTTAAAAAATTGTCTGTAGCAAATTTAAATTGCAAATCAAGCTACTCTAATCTTAGCTACTTTAAATATCTTACTACATGGATCCTTCAGGGTGACAGATGACTAGATTTAGATTTCTTCAAAGTTAGTCTCATGACAACTATTTGTGAGATAATACAATCTCTGTTTCTCTGCAACTCTGAGATAGGCTTTGGCTGTTCTGTACACACTAAAGACATTTTTATTCCACCTCCTTGATTACGCTGCCCAAATTAAAGCTCAGCTACTCCTTTGTTCTTAGTCCAGGGTCTGTGTAAGCCTCCATCTGTCAACCAAAACCACTTCTAATCAACAATAGTGTGCAAACTATTGGTGAGTATATAGCAATGATATCATCCACACAGACAATTACAGCATTTTTAGTTTCTAGACCTTTCTGGCAGAGTACTTGAAGATTTATAACACAGGGAAAATACTGTCTAAAATTAAAATCTACTGCATGCTATTCATTGGTTAATCACCGAACAGTAAAGTTCTTGGGACAATTTCTCCATATAACTGCATTAAATTCAATTGAAACAATTTAGGGAAACAGATAATACTCAGTGCTCTAATAGTTTTTTTTTTTTTTTTTTTTATTTGAACATTTACTATTGCTAAATTTTGTGTGGACATGTAATTTCAAGTGACATATTTCAAGCCCACAAATCTCATTCCAGCATTGCTAGGAAAAAAGTCCCCTATTATGCCACATCTTGATAGCTACAGTGGGACTAAATCAAGGAGCAGAGTTCTAAATTGAACCATTACTATTCTCTCTGATGTAAATAATACAGTACTTCAGAACTAAACCCACACAGGGAAAAGTCAAAACCCGATTGTTTTTTGTTTTGCTAGATCAGATCATAAAAAACTCCTACATCAATATCCACATCTAGAAATTCAGAGTGAAGACATTTTTTCCTTTTAAACAGTCTGACAGAAAAACTGATATTCATATTCTTAAAGTAGAATTAATGACCTATGCACAAACCCCAGTATTGTTTCCATACATTAGAAATAAATCTGAACTGATGAGTACTTTTAAATAAAATATCCGCAGCTACATTGGCACAAGGGACATTTCTAAGAGGACATGAGACTACTGCCTTAGGACAGTTGTCATAAGAGTAAATTACTTTCATACCATTTCCTACTCCTTCTACAGGTTTTGTCAGGAGAATGAATATATCTTACACTGCATTCTGTACTTGCTGTATTCTGTCACAGGAATGAATTATCACCAAATTGTAATGCTTCAATACTGTGCATTTTTATTCTCATTATATTCTCCCTTTTTTCTCCATCTTGTGAGAAAAATTATAATAATAAAGAGAAAATAGCAGAACATTTATCCATTTATCCATTCCCTTGACACCCTTAAGATTGTAACCAGAACAGAAAATTATATGAAAATGATTTGTTCTTACACTAAATTTAGACACAAGGAAAGAAAAAGTTTAAAATTAATCAGTTCCCTGAAGAATATGAATCCTTCGTCCATCTTCAGTGCCCTAAAATCTACTTCTACATGGATTATTGTCATCATTTAAAGCTATAGACAGTATTAAACATTGACATCTACTACTGTGATGCGAACCTCTATGAAGACTGTGGTTGCACACGATACCCCATTTTGGTACAATGAGGCACAGAGAAAAGAAAGGCAGAGCACTAGACGTCTGAAATGTTCTATAAAGGTATAGCTGTTAAGAAATCTGAACTCTGCAAGTCCTTGTCTCTTAAACTAAAGAGGGACACATTTCTGCTAAATATGCAGAATACGTTATATTTCACGCTTTTTGGCCATGTCTTCTTTTAATACAGAATGAGATACAAGTGTGTAAGTTGACGTTTTCTCAGTGCATAACATTTTTATACTGAGAAACAAAGAAAAACACCAAATAGCTGTTTATGACAGTAACATTTTATAAATATGATTATACTCTTTTGAATACTGCTTTCAAATATGTGTGTGTATATGTATGCCATATATGCATATATGTCAACTATATGTATATATGTATTTAGATACATATATACGCATTACTACATCTATATACATACATATATATACAGAGCAACGATATTATGAGTGAAAATAATTATCTTAGGATGAGCTTGCAGCTAAGTATGCTGGTCCGCATGTCAGGTAAGACACCCTACCATCATGGAGTGAACATCAATTCCCATCTCAAAGAGATGATAAACTCTATCAGTAAGAAATCAGAGAGGAAACTGAGGCACAAAGAGGCAAAATGACTTGCCAAGGGCATGGGAAAAAAAGTCACTGATAAAGATTATGATCCAGGTTTCCTGACTGTCATGCCAGTATCCTTTCTCTTTTTAGGAGGCATAACATAGAGAATGGGTTGGGTTGCAAGGCACGTTTAAAATTCACAGAATCATAAAATGTCCTGAGTTGGAAGGAACCCACAAGGATCCTCGAGTCCAACTCCTGTCCCTGCATATGACAACCCCACAGTTCACACCATGTGTCTGAAGGCCTTGTCCAGTCTCTTCTTGAACACTGTCAGGCTTGGGGCTGTGACACCTCCCTGGGGAGCCTGTTCCAGTGCTCCACCACCCTCTGTGTGAGGAACCTTTTCCTAATGTCCAACCTAAACCTCGCCTGGCACATCTTCCTGCCATTCCCTCAGGTTCTAATATTGGTCACCAGAGAGAAGAGATCAACGCCTGCCCCTCCTCCTGCCCTTGTGAGGAAGCTGTAAACCACAATGAGGTCTCCCCTTAGTCTCCTCTTCTCCAGGCTGAACAAACCAAGTGACTTTAGTCGCTCCTCATATAGTTTCCCCTCTAAACCCTTCACCAACTTGTAGCCCTCTTCTGGACACTCTCTAGTAGCTTTATATCCTTTTTATCCCGTGGCACCCAGAACTGCACACAGTGCTCCAGGACACGGTTGCCCTCTTGGCTGCCAGGGCACACTGTTGGCTCATGTTCAACTTGCCGTCAACCAGAATCCTCAGATCCCTCCCTGCAGAGCTGTTCTCCAGCATCTCATCCCCCAGTCTGTATGTACAGCCAGGGTTGCCATGTCCCACATGCAAAATCCAGCAGTCGTCCTTGTTGAACTTCATGTGGTTGGTGATTACCCAGATCCCTCTGCAGTGCTTCTCTGCCCTCTGAAGTGTCAACAGCTGCTCCCAATTTTGTACCATCAGCAAAATTATTTGGCATTCCATCAAGTCCTGAGACTAAATCATTTATGAAGACACAAAAGAGTACCGGCCCTAGGATGGATCTCTGCAGAACCCCAGTAGTGACTGGTCGCCAGCCCGACATAACCCCATTTACTAGAACCCTTTGAGCCCAGCCCATCAGCCAATTGCTCACCCACTGCATTGTGTGTTTATCCAGATGTACACTGGACATTTTGTCCAAGAGAATGCTGTGAGAGTTGATATCAAAGGCTTTACTGAAATCCAAAAATACCACATCAACAAGCTTCCCTTGGCCAACTAGCTGGGTAAAGTTGTCATAGAAAGAAATTAAGTTTGCTAAGCAAGACTTCCCCCTCATAAACCCATGCTGGCTGGGAGCAATGACTGCGTTGTTGTTCAGATGTTTTTCAATAACTCACAGAACAATCTTCTCCATGATTTCACCAGGCACAGAAGTGAGGCTGACAGGCCTGTACTTGCCGGGGTCATCCCTGTTGCCCTTCTTGTAGATTGGGACAATGTTTGTCAGCTTCCAGTCAACTGGGACCTCTCCAGATTCACAGAGGCATTGAAAAATCATGCAGAGTGGTCACGCTATGACATCAGTCAGTTCTTTAGGTACCCTCAGAGGAATCCCATTAGGCCCCATTGACTTATATGGACCTAGCTGGAGCAGCAAATCCTGCACAAGTTTGGGGCTGATTGGGAGTTTATCATTCTCATCTAGTCCAAACCTCCTGCAATGAGCTAGGACATCTTCAGCTAGATCAGGTTGCTCAGAGCCCTGTCCAACCTAAGCTTGAATGTTTCCAGGGATGGGGCATCTACCACCTCTCTGGGCAACCTGGGCCAGTGTCTCACCACCCTCATTGTAAAAAATGTCTTCCTTATATCTAGTCTGAATCTACCTTCTCTTTCTATCACTATATGCCTCTTAAAAATCTGTTCTCACCTTTCTTATACGACACCTTTAAGAACTGAAAGGCTGCAATAAGGTCTCCCCAGAACTTTCTCTTCTCGATTATGAACAACCCCAATTCCCTCAGCCTTTCCTCAAAGGAGAGGTGTTCCATCCTACTGATCATTTTTGGGGCCCTCCTCCGAACATCTGTTCATTGACCTGAAAAAAAAAAGATAATTTAGTGACTGGAACTGATGTGAAGATCTTTTCTGTGATACTGGTGGAGTGCACCCAAGTGCACCTGATAATGTAACCACCTTTAAAAAATACTTTGTACTTCGCCAAGTTTATCTAAAGAAGCCTAAACATTCTACAAACTACCAGTAACTGTACTTAACTATCTATGAATTCAAATTCAGATTAGAAGCAGCGTGAACTGAGGGTCTGTGAATCACATCACGGGATGGAGAAACTCAGATCCTTTGGGTGATACTGGCAGGGCTGCTATAACCCATTTTCCTCCTCTGGTAAATCTCTATACCTGTCCTGCTCCTGTATTGAACTGGTAATATCACACCTTGTATTCAAGGATTGTTTGCTACTAATAAGGTATATTCATTCTCTTGCCCACAGTATCTTCCACTGGATTCTAAGAACATGAAACCCTCTTCTAATAAATGAGGGATTAACTAGTAAACTAGTTCTAGCTATTGTATTAACAAACTCACATTGAGGAGTTCACATAAAACAAATGCATTCCCTGATTTTAAGGTAATACGACACAGTATAAATGTGCTTGCTTATCATTTCACGCTGGTCAGATAAACCATTATTCTTGTGGAAGGATCAAAAGAACTCTTTGGTTTGAATCTTAGTAAGCATAAGGGTATATCACATACTATATCTGGCATCCTCCCCAGCTCCAGTGCATGGTTTTTCCTTATCGAATTTAGTTTAAAAGAGGAGTCCCTTCCTGGCACTAAACTATATCATCTAATCCAGAATCTGAGTTTAGGAAGGTCATAATAAATTCATTCATTATTGGCCTGAAATGTACTTTTGTGGATATACACCAAAAAATCTTCTTGTTGACAAGAAGCAATTAACTACAAGCCTCAGCAGAGTCTTGTAATAGTTAAAAGTTTATATTATCTGGAAAACTAATAACGAAGTCTGTTAGCTATGTAACTGCACCGTAGGTAAGCCTTAATAATTTAAAAATCAAATAAGATCTCCATTATCCCCAGAAAGCAAGTAAATGATTTCCATATTAATAATGCAGTGATATTATTACAGTGCCATAGTCAAGGTCTTTTTCTAATTATGCACTCAATAATGAAAATAAAGGAATTATAAATCTATCAGTATTCAGAAAGAAAATGGAATAGTATGATGCAAGTCCATGGCAGTTGCAAAAGATGTTAGATCTTGTGGACAAGGAAAACATAGTTATCCTCAAAGATCATAAATTATGGAAACATGGGTCACATGGCCTGAAACAATAAAGAAATCACAGTTATAAGTTTCTAATTTGCTTCAAATTTGTCATGAGCAAATGCTAAATGCGTTCTTTCAGATGAGTCCTTTGCCAGCTGTGGTTGAAACGCTGGTTAAAACATTGAAATTTCTCATGAAATTTCAAGAAATTGTATGTAACGGATGTGTGGGTAATACATGAGAATAGCAGTTCTTGGAAATTTGAAAATTAAGGACAATATAAATGAATTAAATTTAATATCTGATTTTAAAACAGCAGACATAAGTACTTAAGATTTTCAAAAGTGAAAAAGCATAAAAGAGAAAACAAAACTAATGTAAGTTAACAGCTTTGTATTCATGACAAAAAAAACCAAAAAGGTGACTTAACAACTCCTTTTTAACTCTTAGATAATGATGGGAGTCTTGAAAGAAGTGGAAAAAATAATGAGGCTTAAGATCAATGAAGATAAAAACAAATTTGTCCTTGTAAACTGACAAGAATAACTTGGAGAAGTTTATCTAATAGTCAATAACCCAGAATATCAATGTAAGCATCTTGAATACCTACCAACATTAGTCATTAGCAGCTATCGGGTGAGGAGGAATATTAAGACATGAGAATTTAATTTTTGTCTCTCAGGTACTGTTTAATTCTCATAACCACCAAGAAGAACCAATTTCAAGACAGCTATGTATGTCCAGATGTAAGACATTAGCCTTTACAAGAAGTAACTAAATCAGCATTGGAATGAATTTTAGGGTCAGTAAGAAAGTATGATCAAGAAAAAAAAATAATAAGAAAGTGTGGAAAGCCTCAGGGAAAACATCTGTAGCAAATACAGCAAAATTCTGTCAGCCTTGATTGGTGAGAACTACACTGACTTAAGACATGATGCATATTCTCTATAAATATGAATTTCCCTCTGTTAGGGCTTTGCAAACTGTTTAAATATATATCTTTTCTGTAGCCTTTAGCTGCAGCTACTACTGTGCAGCCCGAAACAGAACAGGTCAGGGTCTCTCAGAAGCACCTTCTTGTGTTTTTCTCTGCTTTGCAACCAAGCAAAAAGGATCTTACTGTGGATTATTTGAGTTCAGGAGAAATATGATCTTGGTGGAAAGAGATACGGTGAAATTGGGAGAGCAGAGAGGGATCTTTGAAGTGCAGAGTTTGAGCATGCCAGGAGTCTGCCAGGCTGAACACACTGTTCTGATACAGAGGGACTTGTGGTATGACTCCTCACTACTTCCTTTCCTGACTACAGTGAAACACTGCTGGTGTCTCCTCCACTTCAGCTTTCGAAGCTAAACCTCTCACTAGGTCTTCCTGCTTCTCCATAGGCTGATGCCTAGCAAATTTACAGCAGTAAGTCACCATTTTTCCACAATCACTTAACTGCCCCCCAGTTTCTGTACTCTCGGCTGTTACGGTCTGGTTTGAGTGTCAGCTCATCTGGACATCTTCAGCTGGGCACTTTTTACAAGTAGGATTTACATGCTTAAAAGTAAAAAGCATTTACTAGGCATAGTGTGCTCACCAGCCCAAAAAGGTCTTTGCAAGCTGGGAGGACTCACCTTCCACAGCTGCATGGAAGGGATCCTAAGTGTTACTGAGTTTCCAACCCCCACCAGCCCCAACAACACCAATAACAATGAATACTCAATTCAATGACCCTATGATTGCTGACTAACCCTTGACCAACCTCCTCGTGTTTTTCCTCTAAGGTTTTACACATTTCCATGCTGTGTGTTCCTCTTGAATGCTTCAGCTGCTAACAATCCTACTTCTATCTAGAAGTCTACCTTTCTGACCTTTCTGCAGAATTTCTCACAGCTCTGTGTCAGCATTATGAGCCAAGGCTATGCAGCAGGGCTGTATGAGAACTGGGACTTGGAGCCCAGGACACAGGTGCAGGATCTCTGGGTTCATCTGGGTACATGGGTTGTATAGCCTTTGCTATTCTTTGACAAATCCTGGATCCCCACTCCCACATTCCTAGGGAAAGACTCTCTCCATCTCCCCCAGCACCGACATAATTAACTCATGGAGAGTGGAACGGAGTGCAGCTCCCTGCCCATTACCAGCTCAGAGTCAACCATCCGAGATGTCAAAGTCCTAACATATCGAGAATTTTTAGAAAAGAAAAAGTTGTTTCTTTCCAAGAGCAAAGTGAGATCTACTGCAAGTTCTGGGACTGGGATTGTATCTTTTTAAAGCCTGAGTTCTTAGCATGGCAGATTTGATGTGATATTCAAAGCTTTTTTTTTTTGGTCACAGCCCATTGTACTCAAGAACCAAAGTGCAGCCATAGAGTTAACATGATATAGGAAACAGGACAAGCTTTTAGCAGTGTGATACTTCACAGCTGGTGTTTAATGCAGCTGCTTCCTTGATCAGCTATGGCAGAACCAGTCACTGGCCAAATGTTGTCCAGGTGGGACATGGGTGGTCAGTTTTCTTGCTGTCCTACCAGACATTTACACAGTCCAGGGGCCTTCACATGCATGACTGATTATTTTCTCTCTTCAGTGGTCATGGTAGCTTCGTTTTTTTCATGCCTGACCAGGACTGTGGAGGCAACACATTAATCACTGACTTAAGCATTATCTCAGGTACACATGATGAAGGGCTATAATGTCTGTAGTAAAGTTGTATTTGCCAGGCTTGGGCACTGTGCTGAAAAAGTGTTTTGAAACAAAGGAAACACCCAAGCACTTCACCCCTTTTATAGCCATATTGAGAGATAAGGAATGAGCAAGCAATCACTGAGCGCTCTGGTTACTTCTTGCTCAAGAAGTGCATAGTCAGCATGAGCCTTTTGACTACCGGCTGTGATAAAGTCAGGCCACAGAATCTGGCATCACCACTACCTGTAGGTTATAAGATCAAGGAAAAGGGCTCATAATCAAACATTTTCTCTAAGGCATTTACATTTCCAAGAATCTGACAAATGCCCTTAAAATATCAAATCCTGTTGCAGAAGTGTTAAACATCTTGAGAAGAAGTTGGATTGGAGCTTGGCACCCAAGGCTTTTCACCAGAAAATATAATGTATGTCTTATGATGAGGCCTGCATAAAGGACATTTTCATCTGAGCAAAATTGCAAAACCAGTTTAAACTTCTGAACAAAGCAACATATAATTTCCATTCTGTGTTTTGGAACGAGAGAAGTGAATAATACAGAATGCAAGGGTATTTCATAGTAATCTGAGGCTTTACCATTGTGCCTGCTTCAACAGACAGGAGAATCACAGAGATTTCTTGTAAGAGCCATCAATGTTGCTTTGTATTGACAAGCTGAAAGTACAACTACAAGAAAATCCACAATGGAACCAACATAGTGGAATTAATAAAAAGTTTAACAAGTTACACAAGAAGTTAGGTAAAAGAGTAATCAGTCCTGAAGTACAATGATAATAAATATAGAATTAAATATTCCATTAATACATCCAGGAGTACTGAAGATCTGTTATGACAAAGTGATCAAAATGGAGGACCAACGTTAATGCCATGATATCTACCTAGTTTAGATTTTTAGAATTTTTACACTGATTGGCAAAAATGAGGTATTCCTACTACATTTCCCCAAGATAGCTACAGCTACAGTTAAGTGAGAAATTTTTCCTGCCAAATCATCTTTTGCCAGACATGCTATATCTGACAGCAGTGTCTGACAATAGGTTTATAGATTGGAGGACATGAATTTCAGCAATTTAAAATTATATATGTAACTACATACATGATAGTGAGTCCATATTAACTCCCAATCCAGAATAAAAAATGTTAAAACAATGAATGAATACCCAAGTTGTTGGTCTGTCTGTCTTGGGTGATACAGAAGATGAGGGGTGGCAGCTACCAAGTCCTCATCGCACCTTTCTGGGTTCTTCTTCGGCTGGTGATGACACGCTGGTTCTGGATGTGCTTTATTCTTCAGGAAGGGAATGTAATTCCTGTGACTCCTCTGTTAGCTATTAGAATATACTTCCTCATTGACTTCTGATTTGAGTGTCCTGAGAAGCTGTACATAGATGCACAGAGATCCTGAAGACCTTCCAATATAAGTGGCATCAACACATGCCATTTTTCTGTTGTTCCTTCTGGTTCTTCCGCCATTCCATTCACTCCCTGCTCCTATCAGTCTTCATTGCACTTTATAATTCCTTGCACAGATAATATAATCACAAAATTATATCAATGAATCATGTGCTGACAGCTCCTGACACTTTGCTAAACAAAAACAAAACACCTGCACAGTCAGAAAACAATGTCAGAGTCACTGAAGAACTCAGGGATGATAAAGAGACAAATTTGGTTTAAAAAAAGGCCTACCAGTATTCTGTGAGCTGCCACCACTTCCTGAAAATGACACTGTTCATCTCCGCAATGAGAAACTACAGTCACCAAGAACTGTTTCTTGAGAGGTTGCCCCGTAGCTTATGCAAGACAGACACATATGAGAGGTGGACAAAGGTGTTGAGGAGACTGGTGGGGAGGAAGGACTGGGAAATGAGCCTGAGAAGGTCATGGACAGGGACCAAGCACAGCAAATTGGCCATGGCACAAACAGGTATCTGGACCTGCCACCCCCAAAAGCAGCTCCACCAAGGGACCAGGGACTTGCATCCACCCAAGAACAATGCAAAGATTAAATGTACACAGTTAGTACAGGTAACTATTTGGCTGTTTCTTAATGCATTTATATTATTTTTAATGTTATTATTAATTGTCAGCAGGAAAATGAAAAGATGATACTGGCCAATAATGCTCTCAAAGACTGAGCTTCCCAGGCAGAAGGTCCAAGTGTGGCACAGGAGAGTCCTTGCAGCTCCATCCTGCTGACTGCAGCCAAAGATGGACTAAGCCTGACCCCTGGCAGGAACCAGAGCACTGCACAGCCACAAACGGAGGATTATGTTTCTTAGTCAGTGCTTAGCTCTGGAACATTCTTGTTTGTGCCTGGAGGCTAACTACCAGATATCTAACCCCTCTGCCAGCAGTGCTGGGTCACAGTGGAGCACAGTTGCACCCTCACACAGCACAGTGCCCAGCCTCTCCGTGCCGTTTCACCGCACAGGGTAAGGGGAGGCCAGAGACCCACTCTACAGGATCTTCAGAAGCTGTGAAAGATTTGATTGCACAGGAAAAGGGTTTGGGCTTGTGCTAAACAGCTGACATCCCCAGGGACAGCCTCCTTTTTCTGCCTGGAACACCAACCTGTATGTCTTTGCGCACCTAAGGACACAGTTCCATCCTAAGAGCAGCCTGGCAGCCAGGACACTCCCATCTCATGTAGAAAAGGCAAGTTCAAGTCCCTACTCTAAATCAGGCCCAAGTAAAAATTTGAAGATAAATTTTTTGGGTACGAGGTGTTGCTCCACATAGTATGCTATTCTGTATGTACACTGGCATTTACACACTTGGTCCCTGTGGCAGAACTTACATCCAGCTTGGGCTGAGCTCAGCCCAAGTCTGAGGGTACGCTGACATGGTGGAGACCCCTCCAGCTGCGCTGAGGGTCCCATTTCTGGAGCTGTCAGTTAAAGTTTCTCCTGAACATTTAATGGTCAGCTAGTTAACTGCAGAGCAGTGTCAGCTCACAGATGTTCCTGTACACGGCTGCTGGGAAGATTATGGACATTTATAGAATGAGAGGCAGCCAGGCAGTATTGATGACAGTTGTATTATGTGGAGACACATATCGGACCTAAGTCTGCTTGATGAATTTGACCTACATTTACCAAGGTTATGGCTGCAGTACTTTCAAGATTATAAAATCTTGAATAAAATTTTGAATTTTCTAGTGCTTTTACATCAAATATTTGCCATTGTGGCAAACATTTGCCATAACGCCATCAATACTTCCATTCAGATTCAGTTACTCATAACCAGATTTCGCAATTAAAACACTGAAAACACTCAGAACTCAGTTCAGTGATTTATAGAAAGAGTAAGCATAAAGCAAAAAAAAGGTGCTATGCCAAATTTCCTTAGATGATCACAGGGAGGATTAAAGAACATTAATTCTCTCATTACTCATCTCATCATAAGGTCAACTGCATCTAAAGGCTAAGTAATATGTTTTCTGTAACACAGAGATCTTCAGGGAAGTATGATTGCTGCATCTTATCAGCTTGGAAATGTCAATTGGAGGAAGTGAATCAAACAAGTCAATAAGGTTTATTCTACTTTCAGGATCATCGTAAACTTAGAGCAGATACAAAGAAAAATGTTAGAAAGAAAAATAATAATAAATACATTCCACTTCCAGGAATAAGCTATGGCTCTGGCATCAGCTAAGTGGGTGAAAAGACTTAGTACTGAATTTCGTCAACACATGAACTCCAGATACAGTCCAAAGCATTGATCTCTGTATTACTCATTCACCAGGGTTTGTAATGCTAACAGATAGTAACATTTTTCCTACCTCAATCTGAAAACGAGGGCTTATCACTCATCCTTCATGAAGACAGCAGGACAATTGACACTCCACAGAGACATTATGAATAAAGCCAGACACCACAGGTTTATTAAATAGTCCAGGTAACTTTCCTCATCCTTCTAAGAGCAGTTTTTGCGCACTATAACTTTCCACAAATATTCTACTGTCACAATGACTTGCTGTTGAGATTTTCAGCCTAAACACAAAGGAAAAAGTGATCCTGTGCAAAACAAAGGACTACAATGTGAAGAACTTTCAGTAATAGTTGCTGACCTTTCAATGCAGAACTGTTAGAGCAGTGAAACCAGGAACAAGGATTTATCAATGGCTTTTGAGGGGTTATGCAGCCTTTCATCTGTGTACTAATTCAAATGCTCCCTAGACCAGCATTCTCCTTTCAGCCACAGTCAGCTGACAACTACCCTGCTAAAGTTAAATGATTGCCATCAGCTTGAGTTTGGGAAAAAAATGTTAACTCTTACCATTCTTTTATCTTATCCAATGTAATCCAGGTTCTGTGGGACTTCCTAAGACAGCCTCAGAATCATAGCACAAGGTACCTGGTCCAGTAGCAATAAAAGTTACAGAACTGATCGGAAATTATTATTTTATAGCAGTATGTTTAGATGGTCTCCATCTGGCTTCACATCTTAAAACTCACCAAAAAACAAACTTCTCTTTTCTTTCCCATAGTATTAGAAATACTACCACTATCTGCAGCTTGTAATGTAACCTTCATAGAATCATAGAATGGGTTGGGTTGGAAAAGACCTTTAAAATTCTTCTAGTCCAGCCACCCTGCCATACGCAGGGACACCTTCCACTAGACCAGGTTGCTCAAAGTCCCATCCAACTTGGCCTAACACACTTCCAGGGATGGGGCATCCACAACTTCTCTGGGCAGCCTATTCCAGTGCCTCAGCACCCTCATGGTGAAGAATTTCTTTGTTATATCTAATCTAAATCCACCCTCTTTCAGTTTAAAGCCATTACCCTTTGCCTTATCACCACATGTCCTTGTAAAGACTTCCTCTACAGCTTTCTTGTAGTCCCCCTTTAAGTACTGGAAGGCTGCTATGAGGTCTCCCCAGAGCCTCCTCTTCTCCAGCCTGAACAACCCCAACTCTCTCAACCTTTCTTCATAGAAGAGGTGCTCCAGCACACTTAAATTCTTTGTAGCCCTCCTCTGGACTTGCTCCAACAAGTCCATGTAGTTTTTACGTTGGAGGACCCAGAGCTGAACGCAGTACTCCTGGTGGGATCTCATCAGAGCAGAGTAGAGGGGAAGAATCACCTCCCTTGACCTGCTGGCCATAGTCCTTTTGATGTAGCCTGGGAAATGGTTGGCTTTCTAGGCTGCAAGCACACATTGGCCAGTCATATTGAGTTATCAACCAACACCCCCAAGCCCTTCTCCTCAGAGCTGCTCTCAATCCATTCTCCGCCCAGCTTGTATTTGTGCTTTGGATTGACCCACGCCATGTGCATGACCTTCCACCTGGCCTTGTTAAACCTCATGAGGTTCACACGGGCCCACCTCTCAAGCCTGCCAAGGTCCCTCTGGATGACATCCCTTCCTTCCACTGTGTAGACCGTACCACACAGCTTGGTGGTGTTGGTAAACTTGCTGAGGGTGCACTCAGTCCCACTGTCTGTGTCACCAACAAAGATGTTAAACTGTGTCAGTCCCAATACAAATCCAAGAGGAACACAACTTGTCACTGGTCTCCACTTCAACATCAAGCCACTGACTGCAACTCTTTGAGTGCAACCATTCAGCCAATTCTTTATCCAGTGAGTGGTCCATCCATCAAATCCATGTCTCTCCAATTTAGAGAGAAGGATGTCATGCAGGACAGGGCCAAATGCTTCGCACAAGTCCAGGTAGATGATGTCAGTTGCTCTTCCCTTATCCACCAACAATGTAATCCCATTGTAGAAGGCCATCAAATTTGTCAGCCATAATTTAGTAATGATTTGTCAGTCCTTAGTGAAACCACGTTGGCTGTCACAAATCATCTCCATGTGCCTTAGCATAGTTTCCACGAGGATCTGCTGCATGGTCTTGCCAGGCACAGAGGTGAGACTCACTGGCCTCTAATTCCCCAGGTGTTATTTTTTTATTTTTTTTCCTTTTTTAAAAATGGGCATCATGTGCCCCTATTCTGGTCAGTGGGAACTTCACTGGACTGCCACAAATTCTCAAATATGATGGATAGTGGCCTAGCAACTTCATTTGCCTGTTCCCTCAGTACCTGTGGAAGAATTTCATCAGGTCTCATGGACTTGTGCACCTTCAGGTTCCTTAGATGGTCTCAAATCTCCTAAAGTGGTCAGTTCTTCATTCTCCCAGTCCCTGCCTTTGCCTTCCATGACTTGGGTGGTGTGGCTGGAGCATTTGCGAGTGAAGACTGAGGTAAAAAACGCCATTGAGGGTCTCAGCTTTCTCAGCTTTTCTCCAACAGGTAACCAGGTCTCCTGTTTCATGCTCACATTTTCCCTAGTATTCCTTTTATCACCAACACACCACTAGAAGCTTTTCTTGTTGCACTTGATGTCCCTGGCCAGATTAAATTCTATCAGGGCTTTAGCTTTCCTAGCCTGATCCCTGGCCACTTTCCATCGGGCACCTAAATGTCAGTAGACCTTGACATAGCTTTCTCTTTAAATCAAAGTCCGACCTTTTCACTCTATACCTACTGTTAAAATACAGTCCATGCTCTTGTCATCTCGCTCTTTGACCCACATAACCTTTTCCTTTTTGGCCTCCCCATGACCTCTATAAATCTTTTCTGATGCATCAAAAATAATAAAAAGGCATGGAACAGAAGGACAATGTTTGTAAGGAAGGCAATGTCTAAAGCAATCTGCATATAGCTATTTTGTTCCAAAATACACAGCCTAAACAATATATGCTTTCTAATTGCCTGCAATCATGGATAAATAAGAGGCTATATTACTACAGGCTGTTGAAGAGAAAGTGTGACTTATTATCTCTATTTGGACTGCAAGTCATGAAAGAGTTAAAATAAATTTTGAATCCCTCAGTTCTTGACACTTCCATAAAATGACAGATACTGGCAAAAGCAGTCCCCAGAGACTATGAACACGAGCAATTAACACCACCAATTAAATATTTTCAAGATATTCCACAATGGGAACAGATAGACAATGTATTTATGATTTAGTCAAAAGTCAAAACTGTATGTGTGCTTATGCATGTTTATATACGTATATACAAACTGTTACATATATATAAACATGTCTGAGTGTATGCATGTGTTTTATACATTTATCACGGACACTAGGTATTTTACCTAAGAAGTGACAAAGTTTGAACCTTGCTATGTTCTGATACTGATGAGTTCACAGCCATAGATGTAATGATTGCAGACCAAATTTACAGACACTTCTGAAGAGAAGTAATACTTTCCTAATGCATAAAATGTGTAATTTCCCCTACTACTGCTCTGGAGAAAGGACTAATTCTCTAGAGTGATTACACAAAACAGCAAATAGCCACCTGAGTTAAACAGCCTCTATCACATTTGAATCTGAGCATTGGTAAAATAAAATGTTTTGTGAATTAAGGTGCTACCAATAAATTTTGAAAATAGTGACATAAGTATATATCTTTGTTGTACGCATCTTTACAGCTTCCATCACAGTCATCTTTGTATCTCAGCTGAAACATAAGGCCAGTCAGCATGGAAAAGGTTGAATGTTTTCATTGCAAATCACATCTCCTAAGACATTCATGGGCTTTATGGTTTTGGCAGGAAATTCCATACATCTTGACAGAGACAGTGCATTTTCACAAAAGGATTTTCCTTGTTCATTTCCACAGAAATCTGTGGAAGTTACCACCAGCTGCAATGGGAGCAGAGGTAGAAAGAAGATGCAGGATCCTTTCCTGACTGTCCTGTTGATTTTCTGCAAGAATTTCAGTAATTAACTTCATCTTTCCATGTCTTGATTATTCCAGCAGTAACATAGTGATGCCCATCTCTGCTATCCATAATATGCCATGAAATCCATGCATGCAAACTAGTATTTAAACATCACCCAAAACCCACTAAATCTATGAAAAGTTTTCCAGTAACTTTGATGGGTGAGTTTGGATTGAATGTTCTAATTCTAATCCAGCTATTGTTATTACTATTTATATGTATATGACTACTAAACATGCATATATAAATATACATAGCTTCCGTATTTCATATAGCTCAGATTTGTATCACCATGGTCACTGGAGCCATTAAGGTGAGATATGTCAGTTTTAATTACATGTATTTACAAATATATTTCTCAGTTTACATGATGAGTGATATTTCTCACTGCATGAATTTTCAGATTGGTAACAGAAGCTAAATGCATTTTCCTTTAAAAGTTTGTGTAATCTGCGAAACACAAAGGCATTAAGCAGTTATATTTTTCTGAATCACGGTGTCTTTTGTAATAACAGCTGTGTATTTAGTTCAACAGTGAAACTCAAACTGTTTTGCTAATGAAAAAGGAGCCAAATAACCAAGTGCTAGAATGAATTGCAGGCTATTGAAAGCGGACAGTTGGCTCATTAAATGTGCCCCTCATGAATGATGTCCTTTTCCTTCAGACTGGCACTGAAATAATCCAGATTTACTTTGTATTCCACAAAGTATTTTTAGACCTTCTATGATCAAGATAAGATAAGATACAGGAAATATATTCCACAAATAAAACACAATTTGTTAGCTTGCAACAGCAAAACTCCAGCATTTATCAAAGAAATGCAAGTAGATTTTACGATACCTGACTTTCAGTGTAATTATTTATAGGACTTCCTGTAGTCTTACCAATATCATTGGACTGCTGCACATGCATCAGAAAATTCATAAAATTTTTGTGATATTGGGAAGAATGATTGCCTTTATTTCTCAGATACAGGTTGAATCATGGCCTAGCTGAAGGCAATGGGAAAATTCCAAAACATGTCAAGGAGACAATACTGGAATGGAATTCAAGGTCAGAAACACTAAATACAGACATCAAAAATGAATTGAAATATTTTAATTAGTTCTTAATAGAGTCATCTGCAACTATGACTCTTCTTTTTCCTTTCTCTAGTTTTATCCTCTTCTGTCTTCAACAAGTCTCACCCTCAATTTCACTCTGTGTGGCTCAGATCTTACTTTTCCCTGTTTTCCTTCTCCAGCCTTTGTTAATGTTTAATTGTGTATAAATGTAACTGCTTCTTGTCTCAGATATACTTCCATAAAAATCTATAGTGATCAAAACCTCTTTTTTTGTGTGTTTGGCAGACTGTTTGCTCTTCATGCACAACAGCTGAGCAGCCTGGTCCCTGCCCAGGAGATTGACACTGGACCATGACAAAAGGGTTCTGAAAGATTTGACTCAGTCCAAGCAGTTCCTCTAGAGCAGGCACTAAGCTGATGAAGAGTCCCCATTTCAAAAACTACATGAAAGCATGTTCTATTCAGGGCCCCAGAACCACAAAGTATTTAATGACACAGTGATAACTTGAACAGCTGTTGAGGGGTGTATAAATTACTCTAAAACCCCTCTACTCCTCAGATTAGTGTAGAATTTGGAGAGAACAGCAGCACTGTAGGGCCATACCACTTGGCAACAGCATCCACAGCTGCATTAGGAAAAGCATTGCCAGCAGGGTGAGAGAGGTGATCCTTCCCCTCTACTCAGCACTGGTGAGACATGTCTGGAGTGCTGGGTCCACTCCTTTGCTCCTCAGTACAACAGTGACATGGATATACCAGAGCGAGTCCAGCAAAGGGTCACAAAGGTGGTTTAGGGTCTGCAGCATCTGGCACGTGAGAAGAGATTGAGAGAACTGGGATAGATTAGCTTGGAGGAGGCTCAGGCAGGTTCTAGCAATGCACATACATACCTGATGGGGTGTTACAGACAGAACCAGGTTCTTTTCAGTTACACACAGTGACAGGACAAGAGGCAGTGGGTTCAAACTGAAATAAAGGAAACTCCATTTAAACATGTAAAAAACTTTTTTACCATGAAGGTGATTGAACACTGGCACAGGTTGCCCAGAGAGGTCACGGAATCTCCATCCTTGAAGCCATTCAAAGCCTGACTGACACAGCTGAGAGCAGCCTGCTCCAGCTGACCCTGCTTTGGACAGGTGGCTGGACTAGGTGATCTCCAGAGGTGCCTTCCAGCCTCAGTGATTCTTTGATTCTCCTCCCCTAGGCAGTGAGTTTTGACACATAGCACAGCTCCTCCTTCTGAGTTCTGCTGCTTCTTCTGCCAAAGATACAACACCTTGAGCCTTACACTAACCTCTTATTTTCCCAAATTCTCTTCTAATTTCAGCTACCTTCTTTTTGGGGGATCGATCTCGGAAAAATGTATAATTTAGGCACGCAAATGTAAGGGACAATTTTTATAATACCAGTTTTCTCATCTGTGACTAATACACTCAGATTTAGATGGATAAAACTCCATAAGTAGCCAAGCTTTATTTCTAATAATGCCTAAAGCTGGGGAAAAAAAAAAAAGGCTATTGACATGTTCCTATAGATAAACAGGTATTCAAATATGGATTACATCTAGACTTGAAACATATGATTATACAAGTTTATTATGTTTAAATCAATTTTTATTTTCATGAAACTTCTACTTATTACAATCATATGCACAGAAGTCAAGAAAACATCTGACAGCATAGTTTGGAAAGAAAAAAAGGAAGTACTATACAAAACATCGTGTGGATGACAGCTGCTACTCCCCCTTTAAATCTCTTTCTGTCATTCTCATGTTTAATAGTATCTTTTTTTGCTTACCATTCCATATGGATGAAGATGGCATAGCCAGGCCCTCTGAAGCTGAATTGCTGACGCTGTATATAACTTCCTTGCTAATATTGTACAATAATTTATTTTTCTCAAAAAGACCCAGACAAATACACACTTTTTAACCTACCTGTGGAAACACTCATGAATAATGTGAGAACATCTCAATAGCTTACATTAGTATAAAGACTGAAATCAACAAGACTGCATTCAGAATTTACTTCCTCAAAGCTGGAGGGAGTTTGGATGCATCATTTCAGTTCATATCTACCTCTACTTTATTATTCTTCTACAAAACCCTCAGGAGTCTGCTCCGCATAATCCACAAAAAGCATGACAGCACTGGCAGTAATGGCAGGGAATCCCCAGATTTGCCGTTATTGATGGTCAGCTCCCACATTCCCTGCAGGGTTCAGTGGGGAAGTCAATCAATGGGTGTTTAACTCTGGCTGGCATCCTCTGTGCTCACTCCTGCAGTTTTGCTGCTCCTGCCTCCTGCCAGCACCAACTCCAGAGCGTTTTTCTGCAGGGCTGGCAGCTGCCTCCATGCCTCCCTGCTCCAGCCAGCCCTGCACAGAGACATCTCTGAAGTGCTGGCAAGAGAACTCAAAGAGATTCCAGCAGGCAGAGGAGATCCCCTGCCAGGCTAAAGGAGCAAAGTACTGAGGGAAAAGGAATCGCTGGGTGATTTAATCCTTTATTTTCATGTCTGTATAAAGGACAGCAGGAAGCATGTGTTACCAAAGGAAAGAATTTTCCATCAAAAAGTGGCACAATTCTTTCTGTAAGCCTTTCAGTGCTCTCAGAAAGAAGTAACTTTTGCTTCTCAGAGGGATCAAAAGGAGTCTGCCAGGGGTGACAAAAGAAAGGTAGAAGTTAACCTCCTGACATGGCAATAGGATAAGCCAGTATGAAGGAAGATTATACTGCAAAGACCTTCTAGGGCTGAGAAGAAAATTGTCTTTGGTTCAGCAAAAGAGGAAATGTAACACCAGAGGATTAAGAAGTGAGGGAACACAGTAAAAATGATAAATCCGAGAGGGCCCTTCCCAGCAGCATTTTGAATAAACAACGCTGCAGGGGTCACAGCGGGAGACAAACATAATTGTCAGGACATGACTTTAGGACACACCGTCAGAAGAGAACAGTTAGGCCCAGGAGCTTCTGTGCTACACACGGTAAAACTTCAATACCATCAAGTGGGAATAAAAAGAGAAGGAAGACAAAGAAAACATGAGCTGAAAGATGGCATCCAAAGCCGTATTTGTTGATAAGGGCAGCCAGGGACAATATGTAGAGTCAAGAGGCACAAACACAGTTGGAAATCTAGCACACTCTCAGCACCAGAAAAGGAGGACTTAGCACTAAAGATTGAAGAAGTACAAGTGAACAATAAGGAAATGAAAAGGTTTTTTAAAGGAAGGGGAGTTTTGTGTTTACTGGATTTGGGAAGGGGAATGAGAGTTTCAAAAGCAGCCCATCAGTCAAGAGACGATGATGAAACACAGGCCTTCATGTTTGAGATCTTAACTACAGATACCAACATGGGCAGCTCCAAGTGATGGAGGAAGGAACAAGCCACACTGAAGGAGGTGTAGGATGTAATTAGAGCAGTTTTGGACAGCATGTTTGGAGAGGTTAGAAATGACAGGAATGGAACAGATGAAGGAATAGTACAGGAAGGAAATCCAACTGGTGTTTTCATGACAGAGAAGGTCTGTGACTACCTACATTTATTTGAGAGGAAACTTAAGGACGTTGAGAACTAGATGAGAAAAAAGATGGTAGGATGAAGCAGACATACAGGAGGGAAGGGAAGGGAAGGGAAGGGAAGGGAAGGGAAGGGAAGGGAAGGGAAGGGAAGGGAAGGGAAGGGAAGGGAAGGGAAGGGAAGGGAAGGGAAGGGAAGGGAAGGGAAGGGAAGGGAAGGGAAGGGAAGGGAAGGGAAGGGAAGGGAAGGGAAGGGAAGGGAAGGGAAGGGAAGGGAAGGGAAGGGAAGGGAAGGGAAGGGAAGGGAAGGGAAGGGAAGGGAAAATGAGTGAGGAAGGAATGTAGGAAGAGACAAATGAAGTCAACATTTCTGTGACAGCAGACTAAGAAACAAATTTGGAAAAGGATAACGACAGAAGTAATTCATGCTGTATTTTAACTTTGGTTGTTTTGTTTTTTTTTTCTGCAAAGGCAAATGAGTTGTGGTAGAGTCTACTTTCTGATGGGAAGCTCAAAGAAAAACACCCAGAGAAGACCAAATAAAGCAAGTCACGGTTCTTGTAGAAGAAAAAACAGATGCAGATCTGTGAGTGAAGAGATGAGGAAACAGTGATAGACAGCTAAAATGTCAGATTAAGTATCACCAGGGAAAAGTAGCTCCAGGGTGAACATGTTGATGTAGAAGTGATAATCATTGCTCTGTAGTCAATGTCTTATCTGTAATCAGAGTTAGCATTTCTTATTACGGCAGTACAACTGAAGTCCAAAAACTGATCAGAAAGCTTCACAGATCAGTGTGGTCATGCAAAGTAGGAGCAAAAGAAACCTGAATACCCCTTCAGGGTGTAGCCTTGCTCTGCTGATTATCTCCTAACTTTCTGCTCTCAAGAAAGTGCACTTTATTTTCCATTTCCAGTCTCATTTATACCTCCTTAGCCTTGTGCTCAAAATTTACAAAGCTTTAGCTTGTCAGCTCTGGGAATTCTCTGTCTTTCCTCTGAATATTAGTTACATAATCGCTTGAGCTAAGCAATCAAAGCAGTGATAGGTCAAAAGGAAGATTTGCCTGAGGTGATGCAGGAAGTTGATGGCAGAGCTTGAAGCTGAATACACATTTCTCTGCTATTCAGATAGCACAAAAACCGCTAGAGCCTCCTTCACTGTTTAGAATTTGTTGGCTTTTTTCCAAAGCCGTACTGTTTCTGAAGCCAAAGCTACAAAATGCAATGGCATTGAAAGAGCCAGAAAGCCAAAGAAATATCCCCAAATGGCACTGCTTTCTAGCTCGCAATGGCACTTCCATAATATTACTAATAAATTATTTTAGATAAATATTTTCTACATCCCTACTGTACTTCTCCATGTCATTTCAACTGTCTGTAAATTAGCACAGTTGTTAAGAAGAGGGGAGATATAGCAAGATGAGTATGTTGAGTCCAGTCTTCCCCTTGGATTTTACGTTCCTCACCTTCAAGATAAGCAAGTCCAGAGATGCCATAGCTCTTTGGTACTGACATTTCTAGTTATAAAAGATAGACTCGGAAGTCATTGTTCAACTTCTTTGCATCTGTTTTGTGGGACTTAAAGAAAACTATTGAAAATTACAGCACTGAAATTTACCGGGATGATTTAAACATTTTTTGACACTGCAGAACTGCATAACATTTGCTTCTCAAGAGTGCAGGATACATTAAGTAGGCCAAGCAGGGAACTGAGAGGGTCAGGACTCCAGGTCCCACTCTCTGAGATGACAGCAGTGATTAAGAGGACACCTCCCTCCCGCCACTCTTCAGGTTCTGTAGGGGTTACCTTATCTGTGATTTATTAAGGAATGGGCCAGACATCATAGCATTACTCTCCTCCATGCCATGGCAACTTCCTCAGAAATTTCAGGATTTTTCTCTGGTGAAGTTTATCTGGCAACAGCTTCTTGAGAAAATGCCTTCAGAACTGAACACAAGGCACCAAGCATTTCAGATCAGAAAAACTGGCAATGAATAAAAGAAATGCTTATAAATTATACTGATATTTATTGTTACTTGCATTATCACAGAGTCTAGGCACTGCTGCTCATAAAGAAGATGCTTTCATGCTACTTCGTATAAAGAGGGAGCAAAAAGACTGTTCCTCATCCCTGGAAGTTTATAGTCTAGGAAAGACGACTGACAGCTGCTGGGGGGGCGGAAGGGGGAAGAAGGACAGTAATAAAGGAATGATGATCAGCACAACAATAACATCCCACTTCAGACTTACAAAGTTCCTATAAGAGTAATAATGGTTGCTCAAGGGCAATTACAGTGAAACCACATAAGGCAGAGGCAAAGCAATCTGTATGTTGAACAATTCATCTGGATTTCCACTGCTCTTTAAGCAGCTCATGGGAAATTGTTTCTGTAAAGAGAAATGTTTACAAAAGCTGTTTTCTTGCACATCTAGGGAAACATTGTGAGAACATGGGTTATCCTGAATTAATGCTTGAAGTCATGGATTACAAATTCTAGGTTAATTTTGCCATTAGATTAGCACAGTTGCTTCTGGTTATTTCTGCGAGCACTCCAAAGACACACATATTTTGAATGTATAATAACTGCTTATATGTCTTTTGTCCAAACTTTAGCACACTATTTTCCTCTGAAAAATAAAAACTGCACTCTGACTAGGAACTAGCTAGTAAAGCCCTGCAGCATTTACAAAAGAAGAAAGAAAAAAAGAAAAAAAAAAGATATTTTAACCTTGTTCTACATAACAGAACAGTGCAACACAGTATTTCTTCGAGCAGCTTTTTCCAAAGAAATAATAAGATAAAAATAGGGGCAAGTTTGACTTAGGTTTTGGGGGTGATCTCAGGTAACCAGCTTCTAACACTTCTCTTAGTTTTTTGGCACCGTGCTGCTCTCCACCCTATAAAACCGTTTCAACACCCAGAGCAGGAATTGGTACTCATTAGTACTCATTATCGCTGTTGCAGGAGAACCTACATCCGAAATGAAGCCGGCACTGCCTGTAGTCAAACTAAAGGTAACTTGTGCTATTTTTCTATTTTTAGAGAAAAGGGCAATCAGCCCAACCCGGTACCTTTTCAAAATTCACTTCACTAAACGCACATGCGGCCTCTGCTCTTTAGGCCGGGGCCCATAGTACCGCCGCACGGGCACCAGCTCGGCTCTGCCGGGGCCGCTCTCGGAGGAGCCTGGTGCCCCCAGGCCGGGGCTCCGCGGTGGCGTCGGGCCCCACCGCCCGCTGGCGGCTCCATCCTCCCAGGCAGAGACTAGCCCGCCAGGCACCGCTCCCGGGCGGCCTCCGCAAGGGCCTGGTACCGCCCCGGCCGCTGAAGAGGAGCGCAGCGGTCCCGGCTACCCGGAGCCGCGGACGAGCGAGGGCCGCTCGGCGGCGGTGCGTTCCGGGAGGCGGCCCGGCCGGGTCATGCCCGCCCCCGGCCGCGCCACCGCCCCTTCCTGTCATGGCCGCTGCCGGGCTGCGGGAGCGCGGCGGGGTGGCGCGGGCCGGCGCCTCCAGGAGCTGAGGGCCGGGTGGCGTGGTGCGGTGCGGGGACGCCCCCCAGCTCGGCGCCGGCGGCAGGAGGTGACTGAGGGGCGCCGTGGGGCAGGGCCTGCGCCGAGGCTGCCCCGGGGAGCGGCTGTCTCGCAGCCAGGACACCGGCGGAGGGACGGGACGGGACGGGGCGCGGGCCCCGCTTCGCGCCGCTCCGGGGGCGGCGGGCTCTGGCTGGGTGCGGGACAGAGCCCCGACACTGGCCCCGCCGGGGAAACTGACGGAGAGCCGGCTTGTTCTGGGCGGCCTCCGCCAGCGCGGGTATCGGCGCGGTGTGCGGGGTGTACCCCGGGGCGGGGCGGAGCGGAGCGGAGCGGCCCCCCCTTCGGGCCGGGCCCGGCCCGCGCCTGCGAGGGGCGATCCGCAGTTGGAGAACGCTGGAAGGACATTTGTCCCGCGGGCAGGGCTGGCAGCTAAAAGCACATCCTTGCGATGTGCGGGCAGTGGTGTCCCGTCCTGCGCACGGGGATCCCGAGGGGCGTGCAGGAGTTGCCCAGTCCTAGACACTGCACAGCCTCAGGTCAGCAGGCACGGGTGGCCGAGGCAGGAGAGCCCGTTCTGACTTCACCACATGGTAAGACGCCATAAGATCAGTTTCCACGGAGCCGCATAACAAGATAGCA
This sequence comes from Columba livia, assembly GCF_036013475.1. Taxonomy (NCBI): domain Eukaryota; kingdom Metazoa; phylum Chordata; class Aves; order Columbiformes; family Columbidae; genus Columba; species Columba livia. The sequence goes on along the minus strand of NC_088602.1, from coordinate 183,476,489 downwards.
AACCCACAGTGGCTGCCTCGTGATAGTAACTCATTTACTTTTGTAATTGTGAAGATAAAACCTAAATTTCCTGAGCTCCACACAGATATTGGTTGGCTTTTGGTGAGACAATTCCAGGATGGAAAAAAGGGAAATTTGTTATGTTCCTTTTGTTTTCATTGTAGATACCGCTGAAGTACCTGTTTTACCTGTTTTCCAGTACTTTCCTTGTTTAACTTCCCTTGGGGTCAGCTGGTCAGCAACATGTCTTCTACCGAAAACACCTCAAGACTTTTCCTGGTCCTTGTTACATTGCTGCTGGTGCTGCCAGGAGTTGAAGCCATGGACGCAGGAGATACAATCGCCTTCCTACTGGGCCTCGCTGTCAGTATCATTGGATTCTGTGCCTGCCTTGGCTTGTATGCAAGGAAAAGGAACGGACTGCAATGATTTTCAAGAAGATGATCAGATGAAGTGATTTTCCAAACATGGCTTGGGGTTGAGGTTTCCTGTGTTCTGAATAACTTTCAAAAATCATGTAGTAGATAATGCTGCTGTGCAATAGAGCAGAAGCAAGACTGTATGCAGTAAAAGGGATTTGTAGGGTCTGTCCTCATGATGTTGAAATGATTTTATATCGCTGTGATTAATTGTTGCCTTAGAGAAAGGAAAAACCTTTTTGAATGGGGAAAGAACCCCATAGAGTGGTTCAGAGTATATTTTAATAAATGGAACATGTTAGGCAGACCACCACCAAGTTCTACAATTTTGGTTTCAAGGGTTAATCAGGAAGAAGCAGCTATTAATCTTCCAGTCAGGATGACAGAGCTTTGGAAGTACTCCTAACTAGATAGCTAGCGAGCAGACTGCTTTGACTTGTGTGCATGTGCTCACATTCTTTATAATGACAGTTAACACCTAACAGCTCACTTCTGCTGTCACAGGGATGAGAACTAAGAAAACATGGCAATTCTTTTTTTCTTTTGTATCTTTATGTTAGATTGTGCTACCTCTGTAGCCTGTGTTCTTGTTACCAAGTAGATGCACTTAAGAATGGGACCGCTGTTTTTCTTTTAACATGTATTTCACAAAAACTATTTGTAAGGCTACGTAAATAAGATTAGGGATATGGGTTTTGTCTCCTCTTTTTAATTTTTGTTTTTATTCAGCTTTCCTTTAGGTACACCAGGTTCAATGCTTATTTAATATGGTGTTTGTATTTTTTCCCCAAAACTGAAGATTTGCCTATTTTAATTAGGAATTATGTGTAGTATTTCTGCATTAGGGAGTTATTAGAATTGTAACAGGATGGTTGTACCTGTTTCTTTTGCAATATGGAAAGAACATGTTTTGTTAAAATCCTTGGTTTTAGTCAGCAGGTCCATTGTTCTCAAGTGTCTTACTCATGACAAACTTGTGTTGCTATCTAAATATTTAGGCTTCTTACCTGATGGATGTGAATTCCATGGAAGATGGGGACCAAAACCAAAGTAAAAACTCCTGATCCAAAATGTGAGATGTAAATAGTCTTATTCTATTCATGCTCAGTCAGATTGTATGGTATATGGTTGAAAGACTCAGTAGCATATCCAGGACCTGTTTCTTTGAGTACCAAAGGTGAAATGGCACAGCCAGGAATGTCTGCCACAAGTCCTCTGGCTTGTTCAGGTGTTGTAAGCTGTCCACTTGAGACAAGGAGCACAGTCCATAACAGCAGCAGAATTAGGAGCATAGAAGGTGAGTTCTCCACAGTTCACAGAATTCCCCTCTGATCTTATGCTGTGGACACTGCTGCTCTTGCTAGAAATCTCAGCTTTTATCTTTCAGAGCTAGAGAAAAAGGTTAAATGTGATGCAGAGTTATATATTTTGATACTATTCCCTCTGTTCTTCTGTGAGTGTCTCTGTTCAGTAGAGCACAAAGTAATGGCTGGAAGAGTTGTCAGACAGGTCTTATATAAGTAATTGGGTGGGCAGATCATGTTTTCCAAATTCCAAAATTTCTGTATTCTGTATGCCATTTGTAGCTGGTTTGACTTCTTTCTCCAGCCTCTGAGGAGACAGAAGCCCTGGTAATTTCAGTCTTGCAATTTATGTCCTTCTCTCATGGTTGATAGTGGGAGGAAGGTAAAATGAAAGCTTCCAAAATTGCCTGGGGTTGAAACTATAGGACTCAACCCAGAAAGCCACAAGAATGTAGATACCTGCTCTCAAGTTATGGGAATAATAATGGTCACAAAGTGATCAGATGCAAGTCTTGCAAGGAAGCTGTTCTCGAACCCTTTTTGTAAGCTTCCAAAAATCAGAACGGGACAATTATGATGTATAAATGAAATTTACATCCCAAGGAGGAGCTTCAGTAGTAGCGTCACCTTTGAAGGCTGCCCAGCGGCAGTAGATGAGCCTGTATGTGATTGTTCAGCTGGGTGGATGCGAGCATATACATCAAGTGTGATCCTACATGTTCCAGCTTGGTGAAACCATTACCCTTAAAAAAAAAAACAACAAAAAACAAAACCACCCAACTGAGTTAACTTTGTATTTCCCAAAATTCAAGTAGTTTGTCAGTTTTTCAGTAGAATATTAAACATTGCTCTTTCCATAGAATAAATTTTACCACAAGCAACTTTTCACAAACTCCTGTATCTTCACTTTGGAAAAGATCCCAGGCAATAGTATCACAGAATTGTGCAACAATTTTACTGCAAATGAATAAAATTTTAGCAGTGATTAGCATCAGGCAATAGGGATATGAGGAACTGTGTTCTTTGCTGGGAGCCGTATGTACTTTGTTGACAGGTGTTTGCGCAGCCTAATGCTGTTGGTTCCTGCTGTTATTGTTAAAGACTTGCATTTCTCAGTGACTTAAGTGTAAAATTGGGTACCCCTATTTTTCTTCTGTCTTAATAAACTTTCACATAAGACTTGTAAATTTGATGAAGTCGTTCTTACGAAAATTGGGATGACAAATGACTGAAACTGCTGAAATTCCATATATAAAATATTATTTTATTATATACTTTTGCTTATGTTAGGTGACTTTACAAACTTAGGTGGCATAAGGTATGTTTTGTACAGCAAGTGTACTTTTCTTAGTCCTATTCTATATTTTAAAATTATCTCATTTCAGTATCATTTACTTTAGAGCCCTTCAAGGGGGCTGGTCCTCTTTGGTAGCTTGCAGTTGTGAAGAAACCCATTTCTCTGGTATAACATAAACTTGAAACATTTATTTTTCCTTTTGACTATGAATTTTCAGCATTACTATTATGTAGCCGTCTTTTTACCAGAAAAGCCATTTATGGCAGTTTTCCAGCTGGAGACACAAGGATATAAAGGATCATTTTCTTTTTTTCTAAAGAAAAATTATGTTCTAGTGCTTTATAGTTATTTGAATGATACTTTTTTTTAGACTTCAAAAGAGCTTGTTTTATACCAGCATTTTAGGAAAACAGGGTTCTGGCTCTTTTGGGACTTCAGCTGGTGCACAAAACCGTTCGCTTTGTGCACCAAACTAATACCATTAGTGGGTATCTTCAGAGCAGAAAGCAAAACCAGCCTGACAGTGCCCATCTCTTAGCAAACACAACCTACCCTCTAATCAATGCAGGAAAGCTGCAAGTCAGGAACAAGTAGCTTTTGAGTGCTGTGATTTCCATCTGCTTTAACAATAGCATAGCTCAAACCTAGCTATCCTGCAAACGTTTAACAGTCAGCTACGGTCCCTGTGTGAGTGGGCAGAAGTCCTTCATTCCTCATGGAATTACCTTTAGGTTCTGCTCACCAGCTTCTGCTAGGTCCAGCAGTATCTGGGGCTGGAATGCAAATGCTTCACCCAGTTACTAACACACCTGCCTCTCTGGGTACATTAAAACTGATAAACCACTGTTATCAACCCTTTCTTCCACTCAGGTAAATCCTGCTGCTGATGGGCATGCTGCTGTAATACTATTGTAAGGCTTGGAAATTCTATGACATCTTCTATCTAGAACCCTTATACATAATCATAGAATCATTTGGATTGGAAAAGACCTTTACGATCATCAAATCCAACTGTTAACCTGGCACTGCCAGGTCTACCTCTAAACCATGTCCCCAGGACCTCATCTACACATCTTGTGGCGGTGTCACAGGAAGTATGTGGTATCTCCAAGATGCTCACTGAGATATCTGGAGTGGGTTGTACTTGTGGTTCTCAGCCACCATGCCCCTGCCATCGCAGCTGTCCCTGGACTGGCTCAGAGACTCTGTGTACTGACTAGCCGTAGGCTGAGGTCCTGGTTCCTCTCTGCACACAGCTGTTTACATAAGCTTTGTGAGAAGGGAGTAGCGAGTTGAGTTCACCATTGATAACAAAACATGACTAAATGGATGAACTGTAATAAGTCTGTTACCATGGCAAATGCTCTAATTATTATACTACAAAAGTAACCTTGCTGTTCATTTTTATATCTAATGAAAGGTTTGGCAGATCTAAGCTGATGTAATGGCAAGACAGTGTTAGAAGTGGTGGAAAGGAGGGCTTGGATCTGGTTGTCCTGCCTGTTTACACTTGAACAAATTGTTAGTACATGATCTGAAGTCAACAGGAAGTGTGGGTTGTTCACTAGATTAGAAAAATGAAACCACTAATTCAGAACCAAATGCAGAAAAACATAGCAGGTGACATTTGATATGACTAAAGATGCACAGGACCCAAAATGCTTAATTCCCGCTGAAATAAATCTTTAAAACTTTTAAGGGACAAGCTTTTACTATACCAGATACTGACTGACAAAACCACATCACTAAGTGTTAAATTATTAAAGAACGTAACCAGCTTTGAAATCATGAGGAATTTCAGTTTATGTGAATACACTAGAGCACCTAAATATTGTATTTCCAATATTCAGAAAGCAAGCTTTCCAGTAAGCAGGCTCGATTATTACATACCAGCTATGGTATGGTAAACACCGTAAAAACATATCTATTCTGAACTAAGAATAAATAAGCAACAAAATTATATAGCTACTCAAAACATTTCCAGAGGTACTGGTCTCCTCAGCTCAGGTTCTCCATAACGGAATTTGAAAATATGTGGGATGCTCTGCCACACCAAGGTGCAGGTACAGTGGGCAGTCAGCACAGCCTTTTCTTTCTGGATCATTCATCTGATCAGAGCAGAGCAGAGACTTTAATGAGCAAAACAAAATAGCCCTGCAGAGTGCTAAGCAAAGAGACCCGTACAAGCTCTTGGTGGATGTGAAGGCTTGAAAGTGGAGCGGCCTCCAGCAGTCACGGGAGCTGCAACCACCAGGCAGGGAAGAAATAATCGTGTCCCCAGACACACTATTGTAGCAAATGAGAGTGTGCTGCTGGGCTGGGTTAAAGTTTGTGTTCTGCTTGAGCCTTACGGTGTTGGCTGCATTCCTCCTCGATAGTCCTTGTCCTGGAAGTTCTGACTTGAACCGACACGGCCAGCAGCTTTCCCAGCTACTGTTCATTCAAGGCACTGAAATGCCTGTGCACATCTTCGAACTGTTACTCTCTGCTCTGCAAGTATAAGAGCATGAAAATTAACTTTTCTTCCGAAATGGAGTCAAAATGCTGCAGAGCAACATAGTTACGTTAAACTTACCGGAGAAGGGTCTGTCCTCATGTTCTTCTGTGGGTGCAGCTCTTTGCACACATTGAGATGATACAAATAAAAATAATATAAAAGCATGTTGCTTCCCTATGCTCTCACAGAAAAGCAGCAGTCCTAAAACATGACAAATTTTCATTCTGGCACAATTAAAGTGAAGAAAATTGCCACTTTTATCAAAATATGTTTCACTTTCCACTTCGTGAATTACCTGTGAAACCAGAATGTCTTTAATTAGCTCCAGAACTGTTCAGGGACATTTTCTGCCAACCTTTTTCTGAATTCGGATGGCTATGGAAATTGCGTGGTCAATATCTACACTTATTTCTCAGACTTTAACCCAACATCATTGTTTATAAGTCACATGGTAGAAGTTTTAAACTTTATTTGAATCTATTAAAATGATCTGAAGGATTAGCAGAAGCCGTTTTGATTCATTTTTCCTCGAAAGCACATATTTATTTCAGTGTCTGCATGAAGAGAAAGGAGCAATTATGCCTTTTTAAAGTTTGATCTTTTCAGAAAGGCCATTTGTGGTCACCTTCCAAAAGTCTATCTGAGATTTAGAGAGAGCATATAATCTATAGACTACAGTCTATATTGACTAAAAAAGAAAAACAAAAGAAGTCCTTTTTCATAAAATGTGATATTGCAATGGGCCTTACCTAAGTCACTTTTCATTTCTTCATAAAAATTAAAGATGTTGGTCGTATATCTGGAGCAGTTGCCAATAAGAAACGAGTATTCAGCAATAAATGTCACACAGCCATGTTTTTCATTCTATTGTATTTCCAGAAAGAAAGCGTAAATCCCAGAAACTATTATACATTAAAAACAGGCAAAAAGTGCTTTTCCAAGAACAAGTCAGTGCTACCTAGTAATAATTATGGCCCTGGTGAAAATCTTAGTGAAGTCAGCTCAAAAAATTTTAGTGTCCTAAAATTAAATCAAGCTCTCCTAAAGGAGGGACTAAACTGTGTCTTTTGAACCCCACACCACTTCATCACTACCCACCCCATGCCAGGGTTATGGCAGCAGGCTGTCCCAATGCAAGGGATGCTGGAAAACCTCAAATCCTCCTGGGAACTGCCGGACAACTCGGGCTGCCCAGGTGCCAAATGCACAGCCAGGCCACTGCTACCCTTGCTCCATGGAGCCAGCTCCTCCTGTGACAAAAGCCAGATGTGTGATCAGGCGTTTGTTTAGACATCTAGGAACAGCTGTGTGGCTTTAACCTTCTTCCATGCCACATTTCAGATTTTGAAATTTAGTATTGTATGTTGCACGTTATTTTAAAAAACCCTGTGTATAACCTTTTAAAATATGGAATGTGCATGGGCTAGGTTGTGTGCTTGCATTTGAAGGAAGCAGGAAAGCAGAGGTCACTCTGTCAGCTGAAAAGATATTTCTAAATTGTCCATCCACAGAAGGGGAAAAAAGAAATCATCTTTGGGAAGAGACCAAGCCAGGAAATGGATGAGGTGACCTACAGAGGTCCTTTCCAACCTAATTTACTGTATGATTCTATGAAATCCTAGCTGTAAATGCGATGCATAAAGAGCAGCTCAATTCACTCGTTTCTTTATGGCAAACAAGGATATATTTGTGGTGAACAAATCTAATCACAGTGTGAGCCCACAGGGAACCTGACCGCAAAAGCTGTGAGGCTGTTCAGTCATCATGTAAGACCACAGGGAAACCAGATGTACCAGGATTCTCCCACTGCGTCTAGTGAAACTCAATCCCTGAGGCATTAAAAGGTTATGGAAAAAAGGGAGCAAATATAGCATATGTACAGTAATCCTCTTTTCAGAGTGGGATTTTAGAAATGGGTTTATGGAGCTGGTACTGTGCTCCAAATGGAATTCAAGTGCTTCAGTGCAAAGCCCCAAATGCAAATTATCTCAACTCCTGACCAAGTCAGTGTTTTGAAAATATTAAGAATTTTCAGGCTGAATAAAAGACTGAATTGCACATGGAGTTCCCATCGGCATCAGTGGGAGTTTAGGACAAGGTCAAAGACAAAATACAGGTTTGGATGCAGCAGTTACGTGGATAGGATGGAGGGGTCCCTGTCATTTGACCAGTAGTGCCCCTTGTGCCAGATGGTGCTCACAGGGAACTGCAGCCGCATTAGGCTCCATCCCTATCTCTTTCCTTAGGAAAATATTAGCTGAATTATTTACTGTAATAACTGAATGCCAAATTTTCATCTGTTTAAAAAACAGCCCGAAGTTGCTGAAATCAGTGCAGTCATCCTGATGTAAATTCATTTTGAACAGAAATCACAAGAGGCTTCATTCTGACCTTGCACCAGCCCTTACACTTCTGTGTAATGCAGTAGAATTATTCTTGATTTCCATTTATGTGAAAATCTAAATTGGTTCTTAAAATAGATGCTGTCTTTTTTTCTTTTTTTTTTTCTCTCAGCTTTCTACCAGTAAATTATTTGACCTACATATTGATAAATATTAGGAAAAAATATTCTTCCCATTCTTATTCCACAAACACTTCAGAACTTGTATATTCAACTTAGACTCCATTGTTTCTGCACACGCACCCCCCCTCACACACAAGATTTATCAACAAAGGCAAAGGGAAATCACAAGACAGCCCACTCTCAAGGACACCATACTAATATAAAGTGCCTCTTCATACACTCTTAATGTATGTGAACTCATGTAGATCAGCTTATGTTTCTGCCTTGTTGGACCTATCATTTCAGGAATAAGGGCAATCTGGTTTGTGTCTACATCAAACTTCACCTAGTTTACATGAGGATCTCTGTATTAAATGAGAAGCACTTCATAAATTTTCTTTTTCTATCCAGAAGTAACAATGAAATCCCAGTAAAATGGATTATGTGCTCTCAATTTCAGAAGGACCAGCAACTAAATTATTATAGCTGTAGATAGAAATGTAAAAGACTCGAAATCTGAACTTTCATGAGTTTTGTCAGAGGTTTCTCTGCTTAACTCCCAATAGATTTAATAGGAATTAAGAATTAAATTCCCTTCTACTTCCAAAGCAATACTGACCTTCCAATAGCGAATGCAGAGCATGTGATCACATCATGCACACTACCAAAATAATCTGAAATTGGCTGTACATAATAGTTGTCAGACTGCTGCCTTAATATATCATAATGCCAATGTCTTAACTTGGGACAATGAAAATTGCCTTATTTAGTGCAAAATGCAGGCCTTGGGAAGGAAATGTCATAGAAACAGGGTGAAGAGGCTCTGACAGACATACTTAAATACACTCTCTTTCATGCAGTAGTAGCCAAGCCATTTGCTCTTAAGAACCCCATGTCCTCTTACAGGATTGGGCTTTTGGTTTTTCATTATCTGGTGTTGAAAACCTACTTTCCTTTCGTCCTGTGTCTGCAACAGCTGCACTCTGGTTTCTCAAGAAAAAAAATGCTAAGGAAGTAAACTTCATGAGTGAAAGACTGGGTTTTCAGTTTTGAACCAGCTTACAGTAACTCTAATCTTATTACCAAGACTGAGAAATGTGCAGCTTGTATGGCACTGGGACATTTGTAAAGTGTTTTATAAGTACATATGTTTCTGTACGCTTACCAGAGAAATAATAAAAGCCCGTAAACTCCAGTAGTTCAAAAAATTCCTTCTGGAATGCTTGCACTGAACACACCAGAACAAATATTTCATGATCCCCTAGTACAGGCACCTCAAAAATCCTTTCTTAAAATGCCTATATAATGCAGTTTTATTCACATTACAGCACACCTAAGCCTTAAACTGTAATGCTGGGTCAAAGTCTGCTACAATTGTATCCCTTCATTTTAGCACTTGGAAGCCAAGTGCTGAGATGTCAATGTACTCTTAGTACTGGTAATTATTCATCCTTTTACTCTTTCTTATATTTTTTGATTTCAGAAACCTCTAGGAATGATTTAACACGTAGGTTTTCTACATTAGAAAGAAGCACTTAGGATCGTTTCCTGTTTTGAAAGGTATCTTGCTGTATCTGTTCATTAGGAGCCATATTTGAATATCCATATCCCCAATTTAGCAGATTTTTGAGTAAAGTTTAAAGCATGTAAGGGTTGAAAACCTACCTCAAAATAATTTTGGTTTAAGGAGGTTCATAACTCTATTCCAGAACTACCAAGTGAAGCAGAATTCTGAAGGTTTCACAATTAAGACTATGAACTTTGGCCCTCTCCAACCTCTCACTGAATCTACCGAAGACTGTCCCAGCTCCATTATCTAACTGGGTTTGCCTAAATTGGTCAAAAGTGCATTTAAATATAGCCTTGCAATTCCACTAGTTTTATATTCTCAATTGCCTCTCGCTACCTGTGACAGCAGAAAATAGCTTCTTACATCCCTGCAACAAGTTTTTTTTCATTTCTTTTGTGTTACTTTAGAATGACTGTTAAGTTACCCTTCTTTTTTTAACTTTACTTCTCTTTCAGCATCACCACGTTTTCCAAAGATGTGATCTGTGTTTTGGTAACTAACCTGCTTGGGCAAATAAATCATTCTGAGCAATTGCCAGCTCATTTTGTCCGAAGGTCTTCCATTTGATTTCAGGTTGTTGGCATTTCATTATATTCCATGTTGGCCTTGTGGCGATGTCCTTTGAAAATTCAATCCACTAAAAAGGTTAGGAAAAAAAGAAGAAAAAACTGTTCTCTTTTCAATATAGAGCTTGCAGGTTGAAAGAGATATATCTTGAGGACCCATGATATCAAAGAGAATTCATAAGTTTTACATAAATTCCTCAAATTGCCAGAGTTTTGTTATGCATGCATATTTATGAGGAGATATTATACATAATAGAGAGATACAGTATATCAACTAAATGTTCTGTTAGCTTTTGAAGCGTTACATTAATACCAAATTTACAATGCAGCACAGAATTACACAACAGGTACATTTTACTTGGCTACTGTTGGTCTTGTACTGTGAGGAACCGGTGTGTTCACTCATCAAAAGAGCACTTTCATGTCTGGATACATATCCTACATTAGGAAAAACAGATTACTAGTATTTAGCCCTATTACTTCCACATTTTATTTTAATATGGAGAGTGAATAAGTTCAGTGAGGCTTAATAAAATTATGTAGTGAGGAACTGCAAGAGTTTAAGAGGTGGTTTAAATATCCAAAACATGACTTGAACAGAATTTAGGACATAAACCCCTCCAAAAAGGAACCCAGAAATCCTCACTGCAGCAACAGCAAGAATTAATCACTTTTAAGTTGGCATTTACACTTTGGACCTCAGGCTGCAAGCTTTCCATTCGTGTGCAGAACTGCCCAAGAGTGTGCAGGGCAGGATCTCTGTGATCCAGACGTGAGACAGAGCCTAAGCCAAGTGTCTCACTCCTGGCAATGTCCTAGAAGAGTCTGATCTGGCTGGTGTGTTCAGGAAAGGCACATCAGCAGCACTGCTGAGCCCGGAGAACGCACAAATGCTGCAGCAAGCCCACCTTTCCCATAACCACCCAGTAGTTATATCACAGGAAAAAGAAGATCTGGAATTTAAGCTCAAGTCTCCAACCTCCAAAAAAAGTTTCCTGGAGCACCAGGAGGTACAAGCATGCTCTCCTGTTTATCCTGGACCCTCTGTGTCTAAAAATGCAAGAGTAATGGTGGGCAGGTTGAGGGGTAGTGGTGGTGATGTGGACAAGGGAGACTGACTCCCCTGTCTGCTACTTAGGATATCTGCCACTTATGTCAAGATTTAGGTCCTGGTCCCAGACCCGTGGCTGGACATTTATGTAGTCAATCAGAAAACAAAGCAAAACCAACAGCAAACCATCTAGGTAGCAGGGACCAGATTCCATGTGTTTCTCTTGCCAGCTGCATATCTTATCTAGTACAGTGCAACATCCTGTTCCTGCTCAGTTTTTTACCCTTTTCTTTAAATACCAAACTCAAACATTGCCTAACTATATGCAAATACTAGTCCAATTAAGCAAAGGTATTACCATTTGCTAACATTAGGCTTGACTAGTTTTGTAAGTGACATTTCAATAAAACATAAATTCTTTCATACCTCCATGAAATAGGCAATGCAGTAATAAACTTATATGTACAGCTGCATCATAGAGCTGCATTCAGGCAGTTCCTCCTACTGTGCCATCACAGTGCCGTATCTGCAGAATTCAAACTGTCGCCTTTCTTAACAGATGACCTACCTTTATCCAGAGATAGACTGTTCTCTGCATCCTTGCAAGTATAAAACTTAAAATTGCTTCTGCTTGTTCTACATATGAATGAGAATTTTTCATACTTAATAAAAAAGGGACATGGCATCAGGTTCTAGATACCAAAATAGTTGCAGTGAGCAGTTAACAGCTGAATTGACACAGGAATATCCAAGAGTATTTCCACTTTCTAGATCACAAGAGCTGAAGCTCACTAGTAGAACATATATTCATGCTAGCTGCTTGCAAAGCCCATGTTCACTCTCCATCTCAGACACTATAGACATGACTCTCCATTGTCTCAATCTTACGCATTCAAAGCAATTATCATTCAGGAGTATATTTTTTTAAACCAAGTTATATTTTCTTTGCAGAGCTTTAAATCAATTATACTGTATGTGCCTGTATTATCTTAAATTAAAATTTAAACAATGAATTAGTAGGAAGTCTAATACCTAGATGTGAACCAGATGTATCACCAAAAATAAATATTTCTGACATTGACAGTGTTCATTTTTGTCCCTGAGCACAGCCTAAAAGGCCTCTGAAACCTGTCAGTGACAGTTATCCTATTTTATCCTATTATTTTTAAATCCCCCTCTCAGTATATTGCTAGAAATAGAAAATGCTATTTCCAAATAGTCACTTTAATCCTACAACATACTGTCCATTCATGGTTCACCTCTAACCTAACCTTAAAGATGGCAGAAAATGGGAGTATTTGTATATCTCAGCTCTACAAAAGTGATTGATTTGACATATATCCCTTCACACTAATAATACTCATGCAAATAGTTCTATGAGCACTGGAAGAAATGGAACAGTAGAAGCAAGGAGGAGCTCAGCAGAGTGACTGTTGATCCCTTTGATACCGACCTGTGGATAGGATGTGTGTATTCTGTCACAGAACCAGCATGGTCTCTGAGTCCAACACAGTGCTGTGGTGGCCACCTGCCACAGGAACCACGGGGACACAGCCAGTGTCCTGTTCGGTTGCACAGCTGAGCACAGCCAGGCCTGGTCACAAAGAGCTTGAATTGGGAAGGGATTAAGACTTCAAGTCATGGCCAGTTTTGACCAGCAGATGAATCGCTGTATGTTGAAGCCTCAGGTAGGGACAAGAGTTCCTAGGGAGTGCAGGCCAGACTGAACATGGTGGCCAGCCTGAAAGAACAGCCAGGGAAAAAGGTCAGGACAAGCAGCCAACACCTACATTCACGAAACTTATAGGAACCTCACCTGCCTCTGAGACCTCTCTGCTCATGTATCTGACTTCACTAAAATCAGCCTCCAGATTTAAAAGACAGTGAAGGGGAGGAAATGTGCATAAATTCACTTGGTCATTATATAGCTTCATGACAGAAAGTGTATGAAAAATAATGAACCATAATCATTCCTCTCATTGGGCCCTGACCATGTCCTAATAATCTCCAGTGAGTCAATGGTACAAAAAGAGATGGGAGCAATACCTGCCAGCCTGGCAGTCCCCACAGTCGGCCAAAGCAGCATTCCTCACTTATCCATATGTGCCAGTAAACTATGGAAGAGCTTGGGACAGAGTAGGTTTATATAAGTCGTATAGTTATGTGCATCTCAGACATGAGGCTGCCTGCACTTAATACCGGGTGCATAAAAACATTGGACGCAGGTCAGCTGGAAGAAGTCATCCTCCCCTTGTCTCTCAGGCATTTTCAGGTTCGTCTCTCAGGGCAAGCGTTCTGTTCTGTAATGTCACTAACCCCATTCATTTTGCTCCACAGTGTTCCACTGGCGTCTGCAGTGGTGATAGGAAAAAAGTGTTCTCGAATGGTGTGATTGGCACTGTTAATGACCATGACACTGCAGAGCTGCTGTGTGCTTCAGCAGTGGTTAGCTGATTTCAAGTCCTGCATTTCCATTTAGTAAGGTAAACCAGGAGCATTACTGAGAAAGCATTTTATTGAAAACTCAAGTGTTAAAATAGCAGAAACAAAAGGACTATCAAACATCATATCTGAGAAGGGGTGAGGTGCACAAACAATACAAACCAAACTCTTCCTTTGTTTGAAAAAGAAAATGTACGATCTTTTGCCTATCATGGATTTCTAAAGCTAATAGACAACACTTCTAAAAATCACCGGAACAGATTCTCCTGCTGAAGTAAATTAAAATAGTTTTCTCTGTTAGTGGTCCTGAGGTGCTGACTTGCACTGGCTGGAAATCTCTTGTGTGGGGACGCTCCACTTTTACCCAAACACAGTTGGTAGAGTGTCAGAAGGTTAGAGATGAGAACAACAGTCAGCAAAGAGGCCAAGACTGTTTAGCCATGTGTCAGGGTCAGGAAATCATTAGCATGGTGCTGGGTCAGTGCTTCCAGTTCAGCTTCTAAATTCTGAAAGCCTCTCTTACCTGTTTCTCACCAGACTGTTTTCATATTATCGGTTAGACAAGCCTCATACAAAAATCATGCCTTTCACCCATAGTCATTTAGTCACAAATTCCTAATTGTGTGCAGCATCATTCCTTTCAACTAGTTTGGTTGCTGAATTGTACCACAATGATGTATTCACATTGCCATATCTCATGCACAGAAAAACAAATTAGTGAATGGCATGTATTTACAGTAGTTGGAAGACATATTGTAATGTAGCTTATACTATGTACAATTAATTGGATTAATTAAACTGAGGATGAAAATACACTAAATAAATGAATCACTGCTTCTGTAAGAGTATTCCCAGTGTCTGTGCACATGCATCATCAAATCCCATCTACGAGATTTGTAAATAATGGTATTTTATTTTTTGTAATGGAGAAATAAGAAAATCTTTTTTCCTCCCATTCCATGTTTAGTTACCAAAACACCAACAGATTTTCTGCAATAGAAAGAGAGCAGAAAAACTGGATATAGCAGCAACTTCAGTAAGCTTGCTCCACATTCTCTTGATTTTGTGACAAGAGGTTCTTTCTCCCCCCAGGAGTGCTGGGAATAAGAGCAAGTGTCCTTCCAAGGCCAGTAGCCCAGGATCTCACTGTAGACCCCACTACTGAGGCAATTTTGCAGTGGTGCCCACATTGACTAAAAACTGTTGACGGAATGAGAATTTCAATACTTTCCACTAACAAGACTGCAAGTTCAGAATTATTCACATTAAAAGGTTTTTTATGCAGACATACAAGATAGTGTTTACCCTCTGTTATTAAAAAAAAAAAAAAAAGAGCTAAACAAAGTACTCATACATTAAATCTTGGGTATTGTATTATTTATATATACAATTCCTGAGGAATTCAAGATGACAATATTAGAGAAATATTCCCAACCATTCAAAAATGTGATCTCAAAAAAGGCATCTATTTGGAATTACTTCAGATATTATGAAGTTCCTCTTCTTTTTTTTTTTTTCTTTTTTTCCCTTCTGTGGAGCTCAGTCACCAATCTGCATCACTGTGGATGTGACTGACTATCGTTTTTAAGTCACCTGTTATCACTCCACCTTTTCTGTGAAAACAAGTAATTTGATAATTCTTCAGTACAGGACAACATACATATGGCGCACAAACCACGAACACTGCATATGCAACTTTCTTTGACTCTCTAACTCTTTCTGAATCATACATATAAAAAGGCCATTTGTGAAGTCCAGCAATTTAAAAACATAGCTTATCTTTTTTTCAGGCACAAGTAATTAGCAGTGCAATTTAACATTGGTAATTATTCATGGCCACAGCGAAGTTCATTTGCATTTCTAACTACCTGATATGCAAGTCAAGTCATTACTTGCCCACACTGCTTAAATAGCACAAAAAGTAACTGAACTTAACACTGTAACATTGATTCCAAAGTGTATCTGTGAAATCTAGATGCAAAAGACCTGTCCAGTCTTTCAAACATAGCCCTAATGAACAACTGGTAAAAGGTGTTTAGAAGCATGAGGATACAGGTAAGTATCTAATGGGATTTTCAGAAGGATATTGGTGCCTCCTTCCTACTACAGTCACATACAGCAGAGGTTTTCCTCTACAGGACAGAGCTTTTTTCATATGCCCAGCAGTCAAACTTATATGTATTTGCCCTTAAACTTTCAGTTACCCCTGTGTAAACATGCAACATAGATCAACTTTTAAGAAGAAAAGTTAAGTTTCAAAGGACAGTCATTTTTTAAAATACCTAATTAAATGCTTTTGAGAAATTTTTATAAAATATCTGAGGATCTAGCTAAAGATCAATGCCAACAAAAAAAACAAACGAAACCAAAACAAAAAAAAAGGGCAATTATTCTCCAGAGGAATTTAGTCACATGGATGCGATTTTGTTATAGGTGTAAACACGCAACACTGAGGCAGAGACCACAAGAGAGATTTTCAGTGTGGGGTGAAATTTATGTCTGTGCTGAGAGCCAACCCAGGAGCCAGACACTACCAACAAATGTCTTTACTCTGCAAACACTTTACAAAGCACAGGAACCAAATATATTGCAGGTGAAATTCTCCATTGGACAGGGGTCTTACACAGGTCTCTGTATTACATAAGTCCTACTTAAATACTATTTTAAAGTTGCACAAATCTACTGCACAGGCAAGAAATTTCTCTTGGAAGGATTCCTTGAGCCCTTTGAAAAGGATGTACTTTGATAGCAACTATCACAATCTCTTAAGCAATACATAAATCTTGTGCTGGCCTCTGCACACCTTGCAGAGCATCTCTCTTGTTTTGTAGAAATGTTGCAAATTCTTACAGTGCCTCAGAGTTTGCATTATGCAAACTGGATAGACATTGCATATATGCAAATTTCAAGACAGCCAGTGAACACATTAATTACTGAAATGATCAAGAGAATAAGGACATGAGTATTTTACATTTTAGCTGTTCACAACTTCTTGCCCTAAGCTGAAATCGTCATTCCACTGAAACTGTTAAGAGTTGTTACTGACCTTGGTGAGGCCAATATCTCACCCCATCTTTCCAACTGATAGTTGCTTGTCATCACTGGCCTCTCTTCTAGCCCAATCTCCACCTCAGACTCCATTAGTGAGATTTCTCAGTGTCAGAGTTTTCTTAAAAACCTTTCCTGCTCTGATGAAAAAGCTCGAAACAATGAGAATCACCTACCCAGCACCCTCAGCTGGCTCACAACTGCAGTACAGGATTCCAGGGCACATATGCTCAAAAGAAATTAGGTGCCAGTTACCCAAAATGCTAATTATGCACCAACAAAGTATCTCTACAACGGCATTCAACTGTCCCCCACTCCAGTGCCCAAGTTCCTGGCACTTGGCCACGTGCACCCAAACATCACCAACCACCTCACAGGAATGAGCTGCCCAGGTCTGCAGATAATGCCAAAGACCAAGAATGTCAAAGTAGAATTCTCCAATAAGGTGATCCTGATCTGGGAATGGTCCTAGTGGGTCCAATTCACTGGACCCCGTCTCTCCATCATTCTCAAATGGTACACAAATTGAAAATAATACAATTGGAAAAAAGGATCCTCAGTGACCAACAAGAATGCTGAATACTTCACCAGTTACTTTCTAGACCATGATTATTAAATAACTCCAACAGGAGAAAATGCTGCTAGCTCTAATGGAGTACATGAATGCTCTTATGCTTTACACCTCACTTACGTTCTCTACCTTCACCCTTCCTTCTTGGGGGAAAGCAGACTTAGATATTTAAGTTAAAAAAAAAAAAAAAAAAGAAAAAAAAAGAAGAAGAAGAAGAAGAAGAAGAAAGAAAAAGGGCAGTGAAATGGATTTACTTGCCTGGGACTAATCACTTCTTTCTGCTGAGATGCTTATATACCATGCCAGTCCTCTGGGTTTTTTGAACATCTTCCTGTTGCCCTTAGTGTTGCCCCCCTTACATTGTGTAGCGGGCAAAGCCCCAAGAAATTCTGCTTGGCTACTGCTAGACCACTCATCTTGCAACAAAGGCTGTGTCACGCTTGTTTTTCTGAACCTTTCATATCTCCAGCCCAACTATTCTGAATAACTAGTTAGCACAGATCTCTTCACCTGTTCTTCCATATCTCCTCCCCTCTTCCCCTTCTAATTGAACATTTGTTTCCCAGTTTGTGCTCCTGGAGCCATCTCTAGCTGCCATCTACCTTCATCCCCCAGATTACCAGTCCTATGACTCCTGGATTGATTTTTCCCCCATGGTAGATGTGACCTGCTCCCGGTACAACAGCTTAGCACAGCATTGTGTCGCACTCCACCAGAAATCTCTCCCTTCATAACAAGGGTTTCTGTTGCCTAACTCTACCCTTATCATAAAGAGAATAGAATGCAACCCATCTGATGTGTTTTAGACTTGTGATTCATAATGAGATTATCTGCTCCCTAAAGCATATTTTTCTCACCATTGACGATGATTGGAAACTAGCTCAGTTATATGTTGCTTCAGTCTAGATGTCTACATTTTGTTGAACAAAATTAGAGCGCTGGTTCTCAGATTACACATATGATGACAAATGGCTCTATGCTGAACCAGTGGTTGAACGCTGAATGAATTCTGAAGTCCATGGATTACTTCTACGCAGTCCGACAGGTCTAATAGAAAAGTTCTCAAACGTTACGTAGTAATATACTTCTGCTACATCTTTAAGAGAAAGCATAGACAGAAAAGGTTAAAAACTACTGGTCTGGATCTTTTTATAACAATGATGATGGCGTCATATTGTTTACTCTTTACAAAAAATCTTAAGTCAGAGTACTAGAATTGGCCCTGACCATGAACATACTATTGCCATCCTGTACCACATGATGTAAAACTCCGTCCTTATCTGGCATTGTGTTTAATTTCCATGGCATTGGGAGAATTCTTTGCTGTATTAGACAATTAAAGTGCCTGCTCTTGCTGGTTTAGTAGCTGCTTCCTTGTCCTTCACATTCTAACATTAAGAATGACTTTGAAAGTCATTGTTTATGTCATTGTGGGTACATATATTTAACAACAGAAAAGGGATAGCTGGAGAGGCCTGCTTAGCTTGGCTGATTGTGACATGAAAAGTTCATCTTGAAGAAGTGACTTTAATAACCACCCCAAATTCCAATTATTAAGAGTGAAACTAACCCCAAAGATGAGCACCAACACAAAGTCATCGTAATTATATCCACGGAAAAAGGGGGAAAAAAAAAATGTGATACCTGAGCTCTGTGTAAGTTTCCTGCTCATGAATAAATGTTACCTGAAGGAAGTCACATGCTTGGAACAGTGGAATTTTGTTTTTAAATAACTGTATTTTCCAGTGGCTGCAGACCTTTGGGCTTGATCAGGCTATTACTGAAGCTAATTTGAGGGTTTGGCCATCAATTCCCATGACTTTTAGGAAGTGCCAAAAAAAGAACCCAAACTTTAACAAGAGCCTTAAAAAATGCCTGTAGTCTACTAGCGGTCTCAAAGATGTGACATACGTTATGAATCAAACCCATAAATCTATCCTCCAGAAGGATTTATTCTGACTTGAGCAGAAGCTCCCAGTGAAGAAGTTCCTCAGACTCCAAACCTTTCAACCCAGAATAAGCTGTTCCTTGCAAGTCAAAGCGAGTTACTTTTGGGGCAAGCCTTTCTTCATGTTCCCGCTCCTCCTGGATAAACTTCCACACAACCCGAAGCGGCGGGAGGGTGGACGGACGCGCTCTTTCAAGCTCTATCCAAACCCTTCCCGCTCCCTCCCAGTTTCACCGCGGTGGCACCCAGCAAGGGCCGGGGCCGGCGGGCGGGGCGGCCGGCGACAGGCCCCCGGCGGCGGCCCAGGCCACAGGCCGCCTCCCGGCGCCGTCGCCCCGGCCCACCGGCCCGCATGACATCATCGGGCCGGCCCGGCATCGCTCCCCGCCGGGCAGCGGGGCGGGCGGTCCTGCGCGGCCGCCGCCGCCGCTCCGGCCCTGCGCGCCGGGGGGAGATGCTGGCCCTGCTACGGACGGAACAGGTTGACATTAAAATTCATCGCTGTCGCCATGCAGCGCGCTGACAGTTCTGCGCCGGCTTTCGCTGAATGTTGAGGAGCCGCTTTACTGGCTGCGAGGGGGAGGCAGCGGAGCCGGGGGGAAGGTGCGGGGTCCGAACGGCCCCGCGGAAAATACGCCCTCCGCGAACCGCGGTGCTTTTAAGGAGCCCTTCCTGGCTCGGGGGTTGGGAAGAACGAATTCACAGGGTGGCAACCGGGAGGAAAGAAAACGAGCCGCCAACGGGAGGACCCGAGCCGCGGCAGCTGAAGAAACCGCCCGGTCCCCCTCCTGACGGGCTGCGACGTGCGGCACGGCGGCTGCTTCTGAGCCCCCATTTTCAGCGAAAGGGGCGGGAGGGGGAGTTCAAAGGCATAAACAAGGAGCGCAGGACCTAATTCCTCCCCCTCCCTTTCCTCAAGCTGGCTCGCTCAGGCTCGCCAATACATCCAGCTCGGCTATGCATCGCAATGGGAGCGTGCCGCCGCGGAGGCTGCCTGCCCGCCGCTGAGGAGAGCGCCGGTGCCGCGGAGGTTGCTTTGGCCGCACCGGGGCACCGGGAGCTGCCGCCGCCACCGAGGCTGCCTTGCCCTCATTGAGGCGGCCGCCGCCGCTGCTGCGTTACTGGGGGAGATTGTGCCGCTGCGACAGGGGAGGACGGGGCTCGGCGCGCAGGGAGGAGGCGCAGTGAGCATGCGCCGCCCGAGCCACTGACTGGATTCCCAGTCAAGGTACCGAGGAAAAACAAAAAAGAAAAAAAAAAAAGAAAGAAAGAAAAAGGAAAGGCTTGAGAGAAAGAATGAAAGACGGCGGAGGAAAATAAAAGGGTTCTAAAGGAGACGGCCGGCGTAAAGCAGCCCGGTGTCGGCGGGAAGGAGCAGCGCTGGCATGTGGGGATCTCCGGCACCAACAGGTAGGAAGAGAAGGGCTGGGGGAGCCTGGGGGTGCCGAGGCTGCCGCAGCTGCAGGTGCGTGCGGGGAGGGCTCCCCCCCCCCAGGGAGCGGGTCTGGGGGGTGATTTCTAAAGAAGCGGCATGATGGAAGTGTTGGCAGACGATGCCTCTTCCGCTCTCCCGAGCTCCCCGCCGCGGGAGGCTCTCGCATGGCTCCGGCAGATGCGGCTGCCAGGCAGCGGCACCCGGGCTCCCTTGCAGCGCGGCGCAGTCCAGCCCTGCATGGCCGTGCGTGGGGGGAGCGCTGTCTGTGAGTGTGAGTGCGTGTGCCAGGGTGAGTGTGTGTGCGTGTCCGTGTGTGTGTGCGCAGGCAGGGCCGGCGCCGCGGGGACAGCTCCACCGGGGTGGGGGGTGTGCAAAGCGGCGGGGCTGGCGGGAGGGGGGAGGGGGAGCCTGATTTCATGGTTTTAAAACGATGCCATGATCTGATCAGCCTCTGTTTACACAGCAGCAATCAGGCTCTTTTGTGGACGGTAAGAATGGAAAGATTTTGCTGGGAATCAGTGGGAATATCCTTTGTACACCCGAGGTGGCATAGGAAACACTTCGTGTGAATAACGAAGGAGCCTGATCATGCCTGCTGTGGCTCCTGTCCCCAGCTCTGGAAGGGAAAAAAAATAAAAAACAACAACAACCAACCAACCAAAAAAAAAAAAAAAAAAGGCCAACCCAGCAGCACCAGGCTGTTCTTTAATTTATTTCATTTTATTGCATGAGATGTGTTCCGGTGCAATTCAATGGGAGGATTAGTGGGAATCATGGAGCCCTAATTAGCTAAAAAAATCAATTTATTATATATTTATTTAAGCATAACTAAAACCAGCCCTCCCAGAAGGATGGGCATTATGTCTTGGGTGTGTTGCCTATTTTTACTCAGTATTTACACTGGCCATTGCTTATTATGAATTATGTTCAGACTTTAAAGATTTGCATTAAAATAGGGGGGGGATGACATGGACCCTTAAGCATAGTGCTATCGACTGTCTAGCATATCTGTTTATTTGAAAGCCTAAATGATAAAATTATGGTTTATAGGAGGAAGGGAGGGGGATAATGAATGCTGTTTCTCTTACAATGTGCATGAACTAACACAGTGTGATTAATGTGCTTTGGTGACTTGGGTTAAAAAACATAAATTCTGCAGGGTTTCTTTGGGTGTGATCCGTATCAACACAGCAGCTGCCTCTAAAACATTGACAAATACTGTAGCCATAAAATGAATGTAGGTAATGTCAAAATATCAGCAGTCTTTGGGGATTTTTAAAAAATATGTCAGTGATTAGCTCTTGAGCTTGCAAACTGGGAATCTTTTGATTCATAAAATCTCTGAGGCTTTAACTGTAAAATTATATCTGCTACCAAATATAAGGGGCACCGGTCAGTTCTGAAACTGTAACAAGCCAAATCTTCGAAATGCCAATAATCAATCATGCTGAACAGTAAGTAAAAAAAAAAAAAAAAAGCCCCTTGATTTTTAAAAACAAACAATAGTACTCAAATTTACAACTTCGTTTGGTTTTCCATAAATTAACATCTTTGTTAGCACTTTCTGACATCATTTCTTGTTAACTTAAGAACTGATAGCTCGTTTTTTTTCAGATATTTTGATGGCATGACAAATCAGAAAGAAGAGGATGTACTGTATGACTAGACACAAGATCAGTTCTGTTTGTGGATTACACTTTCAGTAAGATGTATGGATCTATTTTTTCCTTGTTCTTATATATAGATCATGAGACTTGACTGAGGCAATATACATATCATCCATCCATCTATGGCGAACTACAGCCATGCAGCTGACAACATTTTACAAAATCTTTCTCCTTTAACAGCTTTTCTGAAACTGACTTCACTGGGTTTCATAATAGGAGTCAGTGTGGTGGGTAACCTTCTGATCTCCATTTTGCTAGTCAAAGATAAGACCTTGCATAGAGCTCCTTACTACTTCCTGTTGGATCTTTGCTGCTCAGATATCCTCAGATCTGCAATTTGTTTCCCGTTTGTTTTCACCTCTGTAAAAAATGGCTCTACCTGGACGTATGGGACTCTTACTTGCAAAGTGATTGCCTTTTTGGGGGTTTTGTCCTGCTTTCACACTGCTTTCATGTTATTCTGCATAAGCGTCACCAGATACCTAGCTATCGCTCATCACCGTTTTTATACAAAAAGACTGACCTTCTGGACTTGTTTGGCCGTTATCTGTATGGTGTGGACCCTCTCTGTAGCCATGGCTTTCCCCCCAGTTTTAGACGTGGGCACCTACTCGTTCATTAGGGAGGAAGACCAATGCACTTTCCAGCATCGTTCCTTCAGGGCTAATGATTCCTTGGGATTTATGCTTCTTCTTGCCCTTATCCTCCTAGCCACACAGCTTGTCTACCTCAAGCTGATATTTTTTGTTCACGATCGCAGGAAAATGAAGCCAGTCCAGTTTGTTGCAGCAGTGAGCCAGAACTGGACTTTCCATGGTCCCGGAGCGAGCGGTCAAGCAGCTGCTAATTGGCTGGCTGGATTTGGAAGGGGTCCCACACCTCCAACCTTGCTGGGAATCAGGCAAAACGCGAACACCACAGGCAGGAGAAGGCTACTGGTTTTAGATGAGTTCAAAATGGAGAAGAGAATCAGCAGAATGTTCTACATCATGACATTCCTCTTTCTGACCTTGTGGGGTCCCTATTTGGTAGCCTGTTACTGGAGAGTTTTTGCAAGAGGGCCAGTAGTACCAGGGGGATTTCTAACGGCCGCTGTCTGGATGAGTTTTGCCCAAGCTGGAATCAATCCTTTTGTCTGCATTTTCTCCAACAGGGAGCTGAGGCGCTGTTTCAGCACAACCCTTCTTTACTGCAGAAAATCCAGGTTACCAAGGGAACCTTACTGTGTTATATGAGGGAGCATCTGTAAATCTTTAGCCTTGTGAAACACTACCATTCTCTGCTAAGCAATTGTGGCCTGTAGCCATGTCTTGAGAAGAAAATCAAGAATGGGATGTCAGCAGTTGTAAGGATTTGGGCAACATTCTGCAGTCTTTGCAATAGCTCACCTCTAATCCTATTTTAAACCTAAACATGTTCCTGCTGACCACTGCTGAAGGTTTGTAATTAAGAACAAAGGACTGAACTACTGCCCTGAATTCCTTTATGTGGTTGAAATCTAGATTATGAAAGTAGCAGGTGCTAAGTATCAGTGCTAAATGCTGTGTATATCACTACATAAAGTAAGACCATCAAAATGATTAGCATTGGACATCTTAATAAATTAAGTTGATATGAGGTTAATGTGTTGATAAACTAATTTTAGACATCTGAAGACCTTTAAAACATTTCATACAATTATTGTTTTGCAAAGACTGAAAACTGGGGACTCAAGTACTGTAACTGATTAAAGATGTGCCATGCATTATTGGATTATCACACTTACAAATCTGTTTGCCTTGTGAGTAAGTTTTGGGGAGCATTCCAAAGCAGTATTTTTGTTCAGATTTAGACTTCACTTTTTTTGGTTTTGTTTTGTTTTTGTTTTTATTTTTTCTTTTCCAAATACATTATTCTTTCTAAGTACCATTTTCCTTAACAGTGAAATTACTAACTTTTAACTGTATTCTGTGTTTTTTGCTGATTTGGTATAAAGTTTAATAGACTCTTATTTATATTTTTTAAAAAGCTAGATATCAGTCTGTTAGGCAACGTTGATGATAATATCCAGTCATAATTGAACAGTTATAATTATACAGAATAAACACATGTTGCCTTAAAGGGTTATCTAGTATCTTCCATTTTGTTTAGCATTGAAGCAAATAAGCAAGAAAAATTTAATAACTCTGGTCAGTCATTTGGGAGTGCATGAAAGATCACTTAGTCCTCTTTTTTCCTTTTTACTCC
This sequence comes from Columba livia, assembly GCF_036013475.1. NCBI lineage: Eukaryota > Metazoa > Chordata > Aves > Columbiformes > Columbidae > Columba > Columba livia. The sequence goes on along the minus strand of NC_088602.1, from coordinate 183,451,945 downwards.
AACGGTTCCCAAAATCAGTATGCACATCACTGGGATGATATGATTTTTTTCTAGGTGTGCCGCCCTTTCTAGTTTGTTCTGAGAAACACAGGCAGTTGATGTATGTTTATATTTTAAGACAGCTGTCATTGGGGAGACCGCAGCCTTAGTATGATATCTTGCACAATTTGTGAAGCATTTATTCTACTGAAGGCACAGTCTTGTTTATATTTTCTGCACATTTTGGTGTATTGGTTGTTTTAAATTATTTAAGTTTTAACTTGTGGAAGCATATAATATGATTTCTTAGTATTTTAGAAATACATTAGAGTCTGTGAGTCTTTCCTTCTTTAAGATACAGATGTGTGGATTTCAATATAAAGTTGCATTTGCCAAAATTTACCTGTGTAGCTTGTTAATTTTCTTGGAATAAAATTTTACATTTTTCCAGTTATACAATTAACCTTTTTTATTTTGTCTAGCGAGCTAGCATGAAGTACTGAGAATGTAGCCATTATGAATTATTATCCTTTGCCATCACTGTATTCCCAAACTGTAAATGCATGAATGATGGGGACCACAGGATTGATAAATGATATTAACTACAGTAGCACTATTGTGTAGTTTATCATAATTACCCATCTATCTGTTTTAATATGTCAGTTATATTTAAAGTTACAACACAGTATTTGACGTTACCTTCACAGTTTAATTTTGGAAAATGTGTATATTTGAAGCACAACATCATGCGTTGGTCAATCACGAAGAACACGGATTTTTCTTAATTGTTGGAGAGACAAGACCAGAGGTCCTAATTCAGTATCAGTATATATTGTCCTTTGCTGTAGTTTTATGACTAGCAAATTAATATATACATACACAAGCAGCAGTTAATAATGGAAATGCTTAAATTTGTATGATAACATTATACAGCATATGCAACAATTCAGAGAGTTGTGTCTATATGTGATCAGACAACTTGATCAAAGATTTAGTGAGTGATCTGTTTGACCTCACTTACACTTTTATACTGAGGTTGACTGGTTGAGAGGCATGGCTTTATATACTGTGTTGAAACAGAAAAATTGCTAAAATAATGAGTCCTCATCGGTACAAGAATGTTTTAGAACGTAATTTGAAATGGGACCAATAAACTTCTACCAAAAGGACTTTTTTATTACACTGAAAAAGGCTTTGAAATTAAGGTAGTTAAGCAATTGTGAAAGATAGCAAGAGTGAATAAAAACTGGATCGCATGTTGAGAAAAATTCTGAAAGTTATCCCACTTAAGTTTATTAAAGGTTGATTGGCAATAACTTCAGTCTAATTTCTATAAAATAGTAACCTTTACAAGGAACATTGATATTACATATTGTAATAAAGAAGTACATATAAATAAAGTTGTAAATAGTGTTCTAGTTGTAGAAGTAGTCAGTTCTGAACATTAGCCAGAAAATTTTCAATGATGAAATTTCAAAAGCTGCAAATCTGGGGCCTGACCTAACTCCTAATAAAGTCAGTTGGTGTTTTCCCATTAACTTCATTTGGAGCAGAAGCAGGCCCTAACGTTTCTATCGTACTGTGCTTCTGAAACGCTAAGAAGGCTGTATTTACTATGCAGTGGGGAAAAAAAATCCCTGGAAGTTTTGCAAGCAGTAACTTATGTAAATTAAAATAATAAACAGTAAACAAGTCTGAAAGCAAATATTTTGCTAAATGTTTTTCTTTTGATATGGATATAATGCTTTTGGCCAACTGAAAAATACGCAACTCTATTACTACCTGACAGAGGAGAGGTACTTTTTTAAAGTGAGTTTTTATAATTGTTCCAGTAAGAAGTCTTGCGACTACAGTATTTCATTTTATTTTATCCAGTATTAAAAGAACAAGGGGATGTTCAGTGAAATTAAAAGGCAACATGTGAAGTAACATTTTATGCAAAGTTCTTACTCAGTGGAACTCACTGGCACAGGATGTCAAGTAGTTTGGAGAGCTTCCTACAAGAATTATATGTACACATGAATTAGAGCAGTGCTTTTGTCATCGGTGTCATTTTGATCCTAGTCAGCATATCGAACCTAATGTATTAGGGTATAAATTCAAAGAAGCAAGTAGGTTTATTCCAATGGAGTATACTGTTATGTCACAGTATGGAAAGCCTTTTGCTTTCATTTTAGTACAGGAGCTAAGCTGTTGCCAAAGGTAGAATACAGGGCTGCTAGGTTACTCTTCGTTTCAGATTAGCAAAGAGTATCACGCTATTTTATATCTGCAATGATCTTTAATGCTCATGGGTAATGTGAAGTTAGTTGTTCTCATTTTCCTGGTGGCAGAAAAAAGGTAAGAACAGATTCCATGGAGCAAAGGCTGGCTGTCCCTCTTGCTTTCCAGCTCTATTGCCCCGCTGGCCCTTTGGCAGCCTCTCTCTTCTTCAAGATTAAATGTTTCATATGCTGAGTCTTGTATTTCTGCTGCTCCTTAAGAAGTGTCTCCGCCATCCCTCCTCCCCAGTAGATAAGCTCCTGCAGCAGCTTCCCAAGGTTTGTCAGCGTCTAGCTTCCCTGCCTGAATACAGTGAGTGAGCGTCAGTTCCTTCCAGCTGCCTTTGTAGTCCATGGAATCATCATCCCATGATGCTCACCAAGAGGTATCTCTGGCTTTTGGCTTTGGTCATGAAGAAGGTGCGATCTAGGTTATGCAGAGAAATTGAGAATGGAGAGGGGGCAGCAGGAAACAACTTCCCAACCCCTTCATAAAGAAACCAGTGTTATTGTTGCATTGCCCAAGAACATGGCTTTTTTAAAGTATGTTCGGTGCTAATGTCCCTCTAAATGAATAAAATGTACAGTTAGCCACTTAATGCTAATTAAGTGGCTTATTAATGCTGGTTTTGGTACAGCTACAAAATATCATTACAAAATGGCTTTCCATCAGTCTCTAGCCCTTGGGGGCAGAGGAGTCCACTGTATCTATCTCCTTTTAAGCGCATTGAGTTTGTTCACTTGTATTGTCTTTGCTTTGCCTTTCAAGCATGTGAACGTTTTACTTATATTAATAGGAGTCCAGTATTGCACGAAGCTGTTATTACTCATGGGTTTAAAAAATACAGCAAAAAGGAACTCTGATGATTTTTGAGGTTCATTAGAGACGTATTTTGACAAACAATTGCTTTTTAGCAAATGTCGAATAAAACTGTGGGTTGCTCGGCTCTTTCATATTTACACAGTCAGCTCTCAATTATTGAAAATAGAAATGGAGCAAACTAACCCCTGTAAAGCTATAACATAGGTAATGCAAAGCATATGCATATTAGATAAAAGCTTTCTGTGTTTATTACATTTATCGAGGAATGAAGTTAAGCTGAAGCAAAAAGTGAGATCAGAAATTCAAAGAAAAATGGTGGGTGTTTTTCCTTTTTTTTCTGCTTTGTTTTAGCATAGCACTGCTAATCTGCAGCCTGGGTTACACACCCACAGACAACTGAGAGTTGACTGTACAATTCTGCATACCACAGGGACAACTTCCTTCTAGTTTATATTCATTGAGTTCTGTATAGGTACATGCTACTAATCTGATTGACTTTTCAGAGAAAAGAGAAAGCTCAATCTGAAATGCCGTTCTTCAAAACTAAAATTCAATATGTTCTCTGCTTTTGTTTATTAAAGTGATTTTGAATGTGAGGACATCAGTGATCTAAGTCAGTGATGATCATCAGCATTCTGGGGCCATGACCATTAACAACAGGACAAGATGACATTTTGTAATGCATAAGCCAGCAACAAATCAAAGAGTTTGATATTACACACCACGACTTTCCTTGAGAGGCCTGAAAATAGCTCACGCTTTAAATTTAGAAAAAAGTATGATGAAGCCAGTGTGGAAAAAGAAGGGTGAATTTTAAAGATTGATCATTATAAATAGTGAAGATTTTTGTTGTTTTTTTTTGATAGGCTGAACTGTGTAATTACATAAGTATATGATGATCAAAGGAGTGTCACAGTAAATAAGTTAAATTTTTTAGTAGTCTAAAAAGCAAATAAGTAACAACAATCTTCAGCCATTTGAAATAAAATAATTGCAGTCATCCATATGCTTCATAAAATTTAGATAACAAAACAATTATTGCCATTTTCAGTACTTAGTGATTTTATGTACCTGAAAAATTTAAAGAACAATGTCATTAGTCTGTGAGTTGGCTGATGCAGCCCAGTGAGACACTTGTTCTTCACATCACAGTTTTTGTATTTTGCTTTGTATTTAATAAGCACAAGAGATATAAAAGCAGAACTCGTGTGATATAATCTTCACCAAACTCTGCATTAGCTGTGATGAAACCTCCAAATATTGGGCAAATTTCTGTCTCCAGAGATTATTCAAAATGATCCCTTTGATAATTCACCAAAAGTCTACGTCACCTTCATTAAACAGCCATCTAGTCAAAGGCATATATGTTTTCATCCCTTCATTGGTTGACTAAGACAAGTTCTGTTGTAGTGTGGAATTAAGCATCTCAAGTATGAAATGATTAATTTGAATTTCATTTATGCTACCTACCTGTGATTTTGTTGTGGTGACATTTTAAAGAAACCCACAAAGTTTATGGTTGAAGAGTGTAAATAATCACTTATGATGAAAAACAAACAAACAAACAAGCAAACCAAAACAAACTAATCACTTCCAGTTCATTCTTTCTCTTATTTCCGTGGAACGTTAGAGTTTCAATTTTAAGAATGCAAAGGCAAACTCTGACAAACAAGTATGTTGGAGGGGAAAGAAAGAATAGCCAGAAATACATCTGTTAAGGATATCTTTGCAATGAATGTGGTTATTATATATGCATTGCCTTTTCTGCAGGGTTATAATCTACTGGCTTGCCTACTTTTTGCGAGTGTGTATATGCAGTATAGATACAATTCTCATGTCACCATTAACTACAGCATTTCTTGAGCTCTTTTATTTTCATTCTATAGCCATCAAGCTCAGGCATGCTAAGATCCTTATGCAAATTGAAGAAATTACTAAAGATAGAAAGTTTTGCACTGTAATAATCTTGGCAGATCAGGTCCTTGAGATAGTGTAAGAGGATGGCGTGGATACCTGATGACTACTCTAGGCAGCAGACTGAAGGACATAACGAAGTTTTCAACCCTGTTTATGAGCCATTTAAAATCCTCCTATTGTCCCATAGTGAAACCACCTCCCATGGAACTGGCCCACCACAGGCCTGTAACCCACTTTGTGTTGAGCTTAAGTAAGACTTTAATTGTGCACACCCTGAGTGCTAACAGGTGAAATGCAGCATTGAGCCGAGATAAACAATGCTTAGACAACATTTGTAGGCTACAGACAGGGAATATGTCCTTGTCTTCTCGAAACAGAAGGACTAAGAGAAGAAGCAGAGGTCCAGAGGTAAACATTTTTTGTGAGCTGGCTGGAGTTTCATGCCTTGTTGGCCCCTCAGAAGTGACTGAGAAGATCCATTTTATTATTTTCTTTGTTTTTTTTTCTTTTTCTGGAAAATGCATACCATCTCAGCTACTCCGTTCCATCCCACTCATTACCAGTTGAGCATTTGATTTTAGGCTTAATCACTTAATCAAGTTTGTATAGTTTTAAAATACATATTTAATAGTAAAATGTATTTGTAGCTTAGCACTGATCGTGGAAATACATATCAGTGTATGTGCTTGCTCATTTCCATAACCATTTCCTGTGTCACAGACAGACAAATCCCATTTTTGAAATTAAGGCACCCTACAATTGTGTGTTTCCTGAATTATCTGTGGAGGCCCTTAAGCTTTGGAAATTTCTCCTATTTGATCCAAAACACTCAATGCAGATTATTAGGGCACACTACAGGGAATGTTTTATTTCTCTGACTGCAGTACTGTTTGGGCATCACAAAGACTGGAAATGTGTATTTAGCTCCTGTATAACAAGTTATGGTAATGACTGGGCAATAGTGGTGGGACTGCTAGAATAGGATATTTCAGTAACTGCAACTTTAAATTATATCGTAAGACATCTAGCACAAAAGAGAAATGCTTCTTTTGTGAGATGATTATGTAAATGGAAATAAACACACACAAATGGCTACAGTTCTATAGGATTTTGATTAACATATTCAGTCATAGCTATAGTAAGATGGCCATAAAGCAAACAAAAAGATAAAGTAGCGTACCATTTGATATGTAATCCTTGTAACTTTGGCTTGATTCCTGCAATCCCTACTCTCTTTTGTGGAAGCTTGCCTCAATAAAGACTGTAAGATCTTGATAATTTATGTAAGTGTTCATGTTTTTTACTTGACTTGTTCTCCATGAGAGCACGGCATAGCAGGACTTTAATCTCTGCCAGTCTATATGCAAAAGCAATCTTTTGATCAGTTTCTGGAGGGACTGTATAGGCGTATATATGTGTGTGTATGTACTTTCTCAGACTCTGCAAAATGCTGTAGTGTAGTTGATAACACATTGGGACAGCTCCAGCCCTGGTGGAGGACACAAATATCACACTGGAGTATGATGAGTGAAAAATCGGATGCAAGGAAGGGAAGGGACATTTAGTAATAGCTTCTTGTGCTAATATTTGCAAATAATGCTTTTGGAGTCATTTCTAAAACCTCCTTGTAAGTTCCTAAGTGGTGGTAAGAGCATCTGCAGTAAGGTGGGGCATAGTGATGCAGCTGAGTCCTTATCCCCACTTCTTTACACAGGGGCAGGCTGGAAGCAGCGCACACTATAGGCTGGTTCCTGTCCCAGGCACCTTGCATCATAGTAATATTCACTAAACTCAGCAGCCTAAGGATTTACTCCAGATGGATTATTTGGTCACAGTCAAATTTTTGAAACTTGTTTTTCTTTGAGTGTTTTCTGTGAGTAGTCTCTGCTCTCAGTAGGTGTAAAGAAGTGCATTTAAAGGGCATGAATGGGTTGAGCAAATCCTTTTCACTCAAACTTGGTGTGAGGAATTTCCTGAGGATGGAGATAGGGGTGGAAGCCCCTCACAGTTTTACTGTATCTCTCAGGCACTCTTGTATTTCAGAGTAGTTAGCATTTATGCACACAAGGGGCTCCGGTGGTCTGCCCAGTCAGCTTTCAGTCTTTCCAATGTAAATCTCCAGAAAGACAGACACCATTATTTGTGGAGACTCATCTATATAGATGACCTTCCTCTAAAAGGCACATTGTCACAAAAGCAAAGATTTGTTGTATCTTTTTGTATTGGAGGAAACAGTTCAGTTTTGTATCTTTTGTATTAAAATTCCCTCTTAAATTTGCTTCTTAGTGTACTGACTTAAAGGCAGTATCGCAGAAAAGCCCGTGGCACCCTCCAAACCAGGAAGACCACCAATCTAACTGGTAGAAACAGTATCAGTGGAAACATTACGGTCCTTTGGCCTCAGTTAAATAAATGCTGATACAATAAAAATTCTTGCAATATTTGATTGTATGAAACCCCTGAAGGGTTAATTTCTTGCTTTGACATTTTACTTATGCAAATATCTTCATTCCATTTCATGCAAGACAGGTTTGGCAAATGTGGGCACTTTGGGTGGTATTGACATCTAAGTTATGCCATCTAAGGACAAGTGCTGGTTGCTAAATAATTTATTAAAGTTCAGAAGATGCTATGTAAAACTAGCTACCACAAAAAAACAAGCAACATTTTCTTAAGTCATGTATGTGATCCAGTAAACATTGGCTTTGGTACCTGGGTATTGTCAGACTTAGCATTCAAACAATACAGAATTAGAAACCAAGCTGTTGAGGTAATTTCTAGTCACTGAATATAACTATGAAATGTTATATATATTCTACTTGACTGCCTCTTTGCAAATATTGAAAAATTGTATATGATAAGACTCAGGTGGAAAATCCTTGACCATACTGAAATCAGTAACAAAATCCCTATTGCTTTCAGTGAAGGCAGGATTCTATGTATCAGCCTTACTTTCTAAAGACAATGGATGTGTGCCATACAATAGATATATACATTAAACTCATGTATGTACAGCATGTCTAAGAAATGAGTTTTTAAGGCCCAAGTCACATTCTTAAGCTTTTTAGTTCTGTTTTCTTTATGTCAAGGTCTTCATATTATGCTTACAGCAAGGAAATCTGAACTCCAGTTGTAATGTGCATTTATATAACCATGTTGCTTAATAGCATTTTTATAGACAAGTACCCCTTTGTATTAGGTTCTGTGAAAAAGCAGCCTCTGTCTAAAAGCAAACAATTAAAGATAACGCAAGAGGGGTACAGACAAGTGAGATTCCAAGGAAATTATGAGAAACAGTTGGTAAGCATGATGGGCAAGGAGATCCCACTATATTCAGGCTTTTTTTTCTTTTGAGGGGAGGAAGATGATAGAAAAGGAAACTTTTAAAACAATTGAAAAATAACATGGGAATAGGTTCTAAGAAGAGAAGAGCAGCTTGGGAGAAAGTACAAAGGCTATTTCCTGAAAATCTAATTGTCAGTGATAATTGCCAGTGATAGCCTGTCAACATGAGCAGATTGGAACCTCTTGATAAAGAAGGAATGTTTATAGGCCAAGAAGAGCAGAATGAAGTCGCATCAAAGCTGGAGGAGTAACAGAAAATAACTACTGATTAACAGCATTAGGTAGAAAGAGGTTATTAGAGGGCATGGTGAAAGTGAGGTTCAACAAGAACAACTGGTGAAAGGCAAGAAGATTGACTCCAGGTAGTGATTGCAGTCAGTGAGCTTAAAAAGGAGAGGTAGAATAAGATGGCAGAATAGTTACCAAAATAAGTGGGATACAGACTGCCCCCCGTGCCTTTTTTTTTCAAATTAAAGAAGAGACTGCATGATGCCTGAATTGTTACGGGAGGAGTCAGAGGACAGAAGAAGGTGATGAAACCAAGAAAGGAGCGGTTGAGGGACAGGACTGGATATTGAAAAGGGTGGTGGTAGGTAAGGATAGCTGAAGGCAAGGCTGGAAGAAAGAACAAATTTTGCATTAATGCACTTGGGGTAAAGTGGGGAGATGTGGATTTGAGATTCCAGGAGATGGAGGACTCTGGCAAAGATGTGAAGGATGACAATAACAATAAAAGGGAATGACGTGAGACAGAGGAAGGGAAGTACAATGAAGCGAAGAGCAGCTGTGTTGCAGGAGGATGGCAAGAGCCAACAGTGGGGATTGCCCGGACATGGAGCAGGTTGCTGTTGTCTAGTAGAGGTTCTGCTTATCGATGATATTGTGCCTACCCGTGACAAAAGGAAGCGATGCCAAGGCTTGCCAGCATCAGTGAGGTCTGGGCAACCATGGTCTCAGTGCTTTCAGAGTCTCGTAGCCAATATTACATATGAGTTTAGTAGGAGCTTGAAAACTAAGAGTATCCATTAGTTACCATTCTTTCCTTTTTAACAGGATTTTCTGTTCTACCTCCATATTCTTTTTTTTGCTCTTTTCATAACGTTACTCTACTAAGAAAAACTACATGTTTTTTATAAGTGACACTATGTATTATATTTAGAGTATGTTGGCCCAGCAATTTTGATAACTTTCAAACTGAATGACAGCTTTTCAGAGCAGCGAAGTGCAGTTTCTGCGCAATTTGAGAGCACTGCAGTGTTTTATTATCATTATCTCCCATAATCGTGGTATCTTGGTCTGGTGAAGTGACCATTAGGATGAAAGCCAGTAACTTCCAGGTTCTCATTGCAGCTTTGCCGCTAACATCATTGCATGGGTGACCTTGGGTGATCGGTGTAGGCCAGATTTTCAGCTATCCACTGATTTTTAGCAATTCAAGGACATTTTGAGTTCCCAGTTTAAGACACTAGTGAATCAATTTCCAAGGGAATAGAGCACCCGTAAGTATAGATTATGTTAATGTGTTAGGTGTATAAGTGGTGAAAGTGATAAAAAATGTTCTATTTAACTTGTTTTTCAAGTCTTGGCCTTCAGCAGGAAATTTCAACTTCTTGGAAATTTCCTTCCTGAGAAATTGAAAATATTCTGTGGAGAAAAGTTTTATTTCCTGACCACTCTTTAAGGCCAATAGTATTTCCAGATAGTCATTCAAAAATAAGGTAACCAGATTAGTGGTCAGCTTGAAAATGTGGTTTGGAGACTTTTTTCTGCATAGTTTGTCGGTTGAATAGAATGGCTAATAATAAAACTTACTTGAAGGATAAGACAATTATGTAACATTTCTAGATTTCTGAAACTCATTATAAATCAGGATTTACCGCCTGTGATTGACAAGGCCATGGTAAGATGCTCACAGCTACCCTAGACAAGGAAAAAAGTGTTTCTTTCAGTTCAGTTAAGAGTTGATGAGACAGTGTGGTGGTCAGCTTTCATTCCTGACTGGAGGCTGCAGCCCAAAAGTTTGGAGACAACTGTGACAGATGATTTGGGATGTTCAGATAACCTCATCTTGCCAAGAGATATGTTCATTAAGTTGTCAAAGAACTGAAATGTATGCATTGCCCATCCATCTGGCGTATAATTTAAATACAGCTGAATTCCTGACCTCAGATATGATATAAGCATTTCTGAGTAGACATGACTGATAAATTTACATAAGCAGAGGCTCTTAGAATAAAAATGCATTTTAAAAGGAGAGTTAAAAAAACAAACACTTCTGAGATCTAGAGACTCGTGACAACATTGATAGATGGTAACATACTCAAATAAAAAAATATTTTACTGAGTACTAAATAATATTTTTTAAATGTTTGCACAGGATTTTTAGTACAATTAATAAAGTCTCTCTGTAGCCTGACGAAAGGTGTCAGCAGTTGAAGTGTTTGAAACTGAGATACTGAATTCATCACAATGAGTTTTCTGAGGGCTGAATAGATAATCTGCATGATTTTAAATATTAAAAGCCTTTGTCAGGTTAGATGTGCCTGCAAAAATGCAAGCTGGCAGTTACACATGATTAAGTCACAGTTGTCTGGGCAACTCCATATCTGGGTCACCACAAAATATTATAAATAAAAACAAATATTGATACCTCATTTTTTTAAAAGAATGCTTTTATCAGGCATCAAAGCTGTATTCAGTCAGGTGGATTTTAGCAATTTTATTTCAACACCTTATATTTTAAACCAAATCATGCCGATGCATTGTTAGAGTCCAAATCTGCAAAACGTGGGGGACACATAATGACCCTATGGCAATAGTAGTATGGGGGAGGCCAGATGTGTCTCTTGGGGCGTGTATGGGCAACCGAGGTTCCCATGACTGTCAGCAGAGCTTCAGCAAACAGATTGATGATTCCATTCATAGGGTTGTAGAGAGATTCTCCAAATTTTGTAGGCTTTCAGTGTAGGCATCTAAATCAGAGCGTGACGCATGGTGTTGAACACCCTTTCAGTGTTTCTTTAGGTCTCCCTGTGAGAACACCACCTCACTCTCAAGCCTGAATGTAACGAAAAGGCAAGGCTCGTTCTTTATCTGTGCAGGAGAGCTGGTACGTGAATTTAAACTTCTACACAAGCAGATGGCAATATTTTCTTTTCCACTCCCTTTTCTCGGTATGGTTCACGTCATCGTCTTCAAGTCACGAATCTGGGGATATGTTTATCAAGAGACCTAATAGCAAAGCCGCCCTCTGCCGTATGAGCAGTTGAAACAGTGCTGAATTTCTCACAGTCTTATGAGCATGTTGAAAACCTGCTTCACTTGTGGGCACTTCAGAACAGCCTGTCAATAGCTGTTCCTGCCAGTGAGGCTCTTGTGGATACCCATGGGACAGCCATGTCACCAGTGTGGGTTCAAGTGACCCTGCCTTCTGGTACATCCTCAAAATTTACATGGAATTTAGTAGTTCCATAGGGCAGAGACTTTTGCCAGCACTCATGTGAAGAATGTAAATGCAGACTTGCAATGTTTTGATAACAGAGGTGTCGGTATTAGGTGTTTCTACAGCGTGTCACCACCTCCTCTGCACAGGTACTGCCCCTCTTTTTGGTCAATGTTTTGCTTTCTCCTTTCCCAGTTGCTACAGCCTTAAGACATTTTGTTCTTGGACAGCAACAACTGCAGAATCAACCATATTTGCCCCTATTCAACAAGAATTCAGCAAATACAAATTCATATCCTGAACTAGCTCCATTTGATGCCCCCATGCTTGCTTCTAGGTGTCTCATTGTAGGAGAGCAGAATTCATTACCAGGTGAAAACTTGGGTTTACCCTGTCAGGCCTGCTTAAATCTATAAATATTTGCAGCATCTTGCCTTTGATCTGTCTTTGTTGTTCAGTGGTACGGAGGCTCAAGAGCAACCTAAAGTACAAAATGCTCCATGACCCTTGTTCTATCTATCACAGATCCTTGCTTCAGCTCACAATGACCATCACATAGTACCTTCCTACGTGTATCATCTAGCAAAGAATCGAAACAGACTGGTATTCTGAGATATCTCTGGTGGGTTCAAGACATGCTATGGTTATGCCTGTCCCATTGCTACTGTTTGAAGGGCATGTTCAAAAAAGGTGACACGCCAGCTCTTGAAAGCCTCCTCCTGAATGCAGGCTTGCATCCAAACAGTTCAAGCTATGGCTGTAAGCCACATACATCTCACAAGGTGATTTCTATAGCCCGAAGGGGTGAACAAGTGCTTCCGTACTCAGCAGCTGTGGTGGTATGGGCATGTCCTTAGCCAACAGGTTGACTAGTCAGGATACTCAGACCTTTGTTGTCATTGCTCAATCCCCTAACCCAAGCAGTACACTGAGGAGCAAGAGTTGTCCCTGAGGAGCAAGGAAAGAATAAACTGTGGGCAAAGGGAGGAAATGCAGTGGGAGGAAGGAGGTAGACCATTGGATTTCAGTGTGAAAGAGGAGGACATAGAGATGGCAGGGATTATAGTGTAGGGAAGCAGGGTACCTGGGAGCAGCGTGGATGCTCAGGGAACAGAGGTGATGCAGACAGACTAGAAGAGACACAGGGCTCTTGGTCCAAGGGGCAGAAGAAATGCATGAGCAGGTAGGCATGAGGGTCTGCGTGGGAGGGTATGGTGGCTTGAAAGGCTGCTGGAATGTCACTATTCATTAGTATCCATCTTGTGCATTGGGAGGTCAGTTTTGATACAGCCAAGGTGTCTTTGGTTTAGGCAGAAATGTGCTTTGAAAATGAGATAATTGCATCCAGAAAGTTCTCAAGGAGTATGGGACCTGGTGATCCTGCTTTTTCCAGGACTGCTGGCAATTCTGGGGCACACCCCATCGAGGGCAGGAGGAGGCAGAGGGAAGGTACAGGATGCCATATGTGAAGGAGGTGTGTTGTTTGATGCTTCCCCTGCAGCTTCTCTCAGTGTGCTCCTGCGAGGCTGTAATTGGAACTGAAAACTGCTGCTCTTTCACAGAACTCCTGAGGGAGGAGGGGAACAGCATTGCCTTGCGCCCTCATTGAGATGATTTCTTTCCTTCTTTTCCCCCATGTGACACAAGCAGGGAAATTAATATTCCAACCTGCTTGGTGAATCTGGTGCTGCATTATTTAAGATGACTGAGATTTTGAAAGTTTTGTTTTAACTGATTCCATCTAACTCAGCATTTGAAAAACCCTGAAGATCATATTATGTGCAAGAGCACAGTTAATTTGCAAGGACCCCAGTCATAAAATAAGTATATCCAAGGCCATTGTGGAATTAAGAGTTAAGCCATTTAAGTAAGCCTGCATGTGAGTAAATAACATTCAGCCTCCTGGTGCCCAGAAAGTGTCCAGGCAGAGCCCAGAGCACAGAAGCTTTCAGCACAATAGTGCCCTCTGGAGCTTTCTGAATCACTCATCTCAAACCAAACAAAGGACAAACAAAAAACAAAAATAGGAAAAGGCCTTGGTCTCCAATGTAAAAATGAATAGCAAAGTGCACACAGTGCAACGAGTAATGAAAGCAGCTATACTGCGAAAGCAATGGAAATATAAAGACATTCATCCCCATCACAAATGTCAACAAATGTGTTTCAGTATTGAATGGAACGCAGAAAGAAATTGAGAATTTTAAGCAGACCTGGAAAGAATGACATACAATAACAAAAATGCCTTTTAATTTTGCTTAAAGGTGTTGGCAACATTCTAACAAAGAAAAATCAACAAGCTATTGGAAAGGAAAAAAGTAATTTGCTCTCTCAAAAATCTATTTTAGATGCAGATCTCTTTCTGCTGTGCATCCTTTCACATTTTGATAGTGTTTGTGTCAACGCAAAGATGATATGTTACCTTGTGCTGTCAAGAGCTTACCAAAATAAACCTCATCAACAAGGCATTAAATAATAATATCACCTTTCCCCTGAAGTTTTGATATTCTCTGTGATGTACTTATGCATATTTTTAAAAGAACTTAAATTATTGATTCCCTCTTTCCATCAAACCTGTCTAACCAGTGAAGTGTATATCGAATGCAGTCCTGCACTAAGCTCTGCTAAAGAACAACCCACAACCCTTAATTGAAAGCATGAGCTTGTTAGAAGTGAATTTCTTGAATTTATGAAGGGCCTAATCTTGCAAATACAACCTATAACCAGTAACAACTCATGATTGCTGATATTTTGATAGCAGATATTATTCTCAGCAGTACTCATACACAGAATTGGATTCAAGGATGTTAAGAACCACATTTCAACACCTTCTTCACCCAGTATTTTTATATTAAAGTGAATGATGGAAAAACTGAGGTTAGAAGGGAACCTCTGGAAATCATCTAGTGCGAAGGAACGTCAGCTAGAGGTGGTTGTTCAGAGCCAGTCAGGTTGTTCAAATCCAGTCAGGTTTTGAGTAATTCCACAACCTGTTAGAGCAACTTGTTCCAGTGTTTGAACACCCTCTCAATAAAGAAGTTTTTTCTTATTTTTAAGTAGTACTTCCTGATTTTCACTTTGTGCCCATTGCCTCTCATCCTGTCACTGTGAAGAGTCCGACTCTGTCCTCTTTATTCCTCCATCAGGCACTTATACACACTGATAAGATCGCTTCTTAAGCAGTCTCAGCTCTGCCAGCCTCTCCTGACATGACAGGTGACCCAAGCCCTTTTTTATCTTTGTGCCCCTTTGTTGGGCTCCCTCCAGTATGTCCGTGTCTCTCTTGTACTGGGGACCCAGCACTGGGCCCAGCACTCCAGATGTATCTCTCTGTTGCTGAGTAGAAGGGAAGGATCACTTCCCTCAGCCTGCTGCCAATGCTTCTCCTACAGCAGTCCTGGATGCTGTTGGCCTGCTTTGCCACAGGGGCTTATTGCTGGCTCATGTTCAGTTTGGGGTCAACCAGGATCTCAAGGGCCTTCTCTGCAAAGCAGCTTTCCAGTCAGTCAGGCCCAGGCTGTGCCAGTGCCTGGGGCTCTTCCTCCGGAGAGGAGTTCATAGTGCAATTCGACATTATCAAGATAGTAGCTGCCGATTTTTGAAAATAACTGAAATAATGACTTGGGAATAAAGGGCTTGTGTTACTGTAGTTGAAAGAAAGGTTATCTGAATACCATTGGACTAAGGGGAATGGATTGCAACAAACAGAAGTGGCAAGAAAAGGGAAGCAGTGGGCCCTGTTGAGTGAATATCTGATCATAGAAACAGAACTCCTGAACGATGCACTCAGGGCTTGATCTAGTACCTGTTTAAACCAGTGAGAGCTTCCCCATGGTTTTGGGGGCACTGAAAGAAGCCAAAATGTATCACGAAGAAAGGAAGAAAAGTTGCATAATATTTTTTTTCTATCCTGCTAGTAATAAGCATGTAGCAAAGTAAGCTCCTAGAAATAATGGGAAATTCTGAAGAGATTTCACAAGCTGAATTTAGAGTACTAAAGATGTAAAAATGTCAAGAGCATCAGTAGTCTTAGCCTCAGTCAGTTAAACAATTGTTTAGCTGCAAACAATTAATTATGTAAATAAATGTTTGCAGGACTGATACATACATCAGAAAGGGTATCCAAAGCAAATAATAACACAGAAGTTCTACTGTCCTCTCTCCATTGCTCAGGGAAGAAAAACTAGCTTGGCACTACAAGATTTAAATTCATGTCAGTGTCTTAGGCAGTTGACTGCTGTGCAAGTAGTGAGGAAAGAGAAATGATTGTACATTTTACCCTGTGAGGCTAGTTATGAAATACTGATGCCAACATTTCATTATATAATAGAGCTAATAATAATTAGCAGGTTTCATCCATAGTGCAGATGAACAAGTTTAATAACATGTTTTAATTTCACTTCAGATCCAAATGGATAGCATGGGTCAGCTTGGCTGATCTGTGCGTGTGTGTATCAAAGACTCTTAAAAGCTGCTTTTCCCTTAACAGACTGTGAATTTCCCCAATACTTTATTTCGTAAAATTTATGACACAGAAGCTGGAATTCAAATACCTTTTTCCCTTCACAGAATACAAGTTGGAATAAAGTTGGAATACAAGTTTTGTGAAGCGCATGTCCTGGCTAGAGATAGGTTCTGAATTTAGGACCATGGATTAGGACTGCTTTTGGAAGATAACTTACAAAGCAGATTGGTCCCTTCATTCCTGTCCTGAAATAGAAATAGATCAGCAATATTGGAGGTGTTTGGGTTTGCTTCAATGTTTTATTAGGAAATCTAAATTTCCTATACAGCATTCAAATGTTTACTTGTTTCACTCTTTCATTAATAATTAATCGTAAAACTCTAGATGTGAGCTCTTCTCTTTTCAAAGTGAAGAGCTCTTCACCCCCCATCCTCACTATGAACAGCACTTTAAATTCTATGCACAGAAACACTGCAAAAAGTTTAAACTTATTTCTGACTGTCCCTCCAGATAAGATCGCCAAAGTAGAAACCAGTGATCAGAAATCACTGCAGGACTTACTTTGTTTCTTCACATTGTTTATACAATTATCTCTATCATCCAGCCACATTTTGGCGGATGCCAGCTTTTTTACTTCAGATCTTTAGGATTGTTTCAGTTTAAATACCTTCAGATACAAAATCTTTAAAGTGTTCCATTCTAGGTTGGGAGAGTCAAATTTGCCTTAAGTCAAGCTTTCTCACTGATAGCATTGTTATCATTGACTAATCATTAAAGGAACGGAGGGTCTTGTCCTCAAGGATATCAGTTTAAGTCCAGCTCTGTGTATGTATTTAGCCAACTCAGAGGACATGATGTGGTTCATAGTGATTAATAACTATGTTCTCCAGAAGCTGGCATCTTCACCGAGGTTTACAGTATATCTAATTGAATTGGCCTCACTGAATTTAATCTTGAGATCCTCAACACATCAAAATTAAGTACAATTTTAAGTTTAGTTATTAAATTATACTTTCCTTTTACTAGGAAATATGGGCATGCAACACTTTAGTGACACAAGAGATGAAAGATTAATAATATCTCAACTCAATTTAGAACAATTTACAACTTTTATTTAGAAATAAAATGGCATTATTTATTTAAAAAACACCAACCAGCAATTATTTGAATATTTACCCAATGTAGGCTAAGAACAAATCATTATTTGTTATAGGTCCTCTGATTTTATGCAATATACAATATATTCAATATACAGTTGAGGATGTGGACTATCATCTAGGCACACTGCCAACAAAGTGAATGACTCTTTATCCTTGCCTTCAATAATATCAAGTAGAGAACCAAAATGACTGTCAAGATGACCATAATTTAGGCACTCAAATTCCTGAAGATAAGGAAACTGTTTTGTACTTGTTGATTCAGAGGAGTGGCAGCGTATTCTTAGACATCATATAAAATTAACAGGCAGAAGGCGCCTACCCAGAGGGCAACCAAGAAGGCCAACAAACTGAGCAAAGGAAGGAAGAACTCGCTGGTGACAATGGGCACAGAAACACTCTTCTGACCTCTGTCCCAGGAGGATCTTCTGTCCTGTCAAGATCCAGAGCACAAAATCGTTTCTGGAGGAAGGCTGATTCTTTTAAAATGGAGCCCTGGGGATGATTAGAGACCTGATAATTGAAGCCATCCTCAGTTTGAGTGAATTCAAACCTTCCATTCCTTCATCCCGTGCCTCAAGATGAGACCATGGAATAAATTGTTTACGTGGAGTCATTGTGTAAACAGCACTGTGAGACTGATGAAACTGGCAGAAAAGCAACCACAGAGGAATTTGGCATTGTATCTTAGTGATTATAGCTCTTTGCTAAGAGGTGTGTGTCCTGGGTTATAAACTACCTGATAAACTCCAAAATCATCGATGATAATCTTGGACCACTGTTTGCAAAAAGAGTTTATGCTGGGTGAATACTTCTAAAGGTTTACTCCATTTACAAACTGATTAGCCTGATATCAGTGTCAGGATAGGTGAAGGACCAGCTAGAAAAACCTAGACAATGATTAGTCCCAATGAGAGGATTTGTGATAGGATTAATGAATGATTATTCCCAATGAAGAAAAGTTTTAATTGCATTATTTCTGGGTAAATTGCAAACGTCATAGTTAAAAGCAATATTGGAGATGTAACACACATCATTTGACCGAGAGACTTGTACAACTTTCTGCTTAAGAAACAGGATACAAAAATAACTGATTAAAGCTATTGAAATCTAAGTAAATGACAGCGTGAAATTGTAGACTCTGAATCTTCATCAAATAGAAAAAAAATTACTGCAGCCTTCACAGATCTGTTGTTTTCCTCAGATGGTTTCATTTTTTAGCAGTGACCTGGAAGAAAAAAGTATCTTGGTTGAGAAAGTTTATGGGGATTGAGGGAGCAGTAAACAATGAGGCTGGCAGGTCACCCATTCAACTAGATTATGTTTTTGAATAGGCACAAGCAAATAATGTGCATTTCTCTTCAGTTTATTGCCTCATACTTAAAGATGAGGAGTTCTATACCAATGAGTGGTCACTCTGATGATGTCATCAGTCAGATATCGGTTCCTAGTGCACAAATGTGACTGAAATGGCCAAATAAAATCCTTCAGTATGAGAACAAAGACATGTGGAAGAGGAGAAAAGAGGCCATTTCACTTGCACATTTGTTACAGATGTGACTGCCACCAGAATACTGTGACCAATTTTTGGCTGGGTAAGTGCTGAAAAATTGATGAAGATTTAGAGAAGCCCATAGCAGCACTTAAAGGAAATTAGTGAAAAGACTATTAAGCCTGAAAGGCTAGAGGAACTGTTTTTTTTGAGGCTATTGCTTAACCCCATCCAGGGAAAAAAAAGAATTTATTTAGCTGAAAGGTCAGCACGGTATAGGTCAGCAGAAGGGCCGGTGAAAGAGTACCTCCACCAAAATCCCTTGGTGGACTGCTGTGCTTACAGGGAGGGTTAGGAATGTTGTGTCTTTATGCTGGGGCCCTGTTGGAGTGAGTGGCTCTGCAGCAGCAAAGGCTTGTAAGGACAGTCGAAATTAAAGAAAGGATCCCATGACTTGGCCCCTAATGAGTTGGGCTATCCCTGCTGTGCAGTGCCAGGTGAACAAAAGAAACAGAAGGTCAGATTAGATAACAATCTCAGATCCTTGGTGCTTATCTGAGCCATATGGTTATCATACCCTACTTTAATCATTTGTTTAAGCAGAATTATTTCCTAGTATCATTAAAACAAAATGTCCTAAACCACTCAATATTTCACATGTCTAGTCAAGCCACCATTCCTGGGGAAGCTGTATTCTTCCATAATATTTCAGCACGAAGTCTAGAAGTGCACCAGCTTGCAAAAATGAGGATGGGGAAAATTTTAATTAAATTTCTCCGTTAAAATAACTTAATCCCTAGGGAGGGTGTTGTTCAGGTTTGGACAACACATTATAACTAAAAGGGCAATGCCATCACCGTTTGTTAGCTTGGAAATGGCAAAAATGCAAAAGATAACATTTGCAATGCAGTAACTCACTGCAAACAACCCTGCATTTTCCAGGGCATTTCACATGCAGGCTGCCTTCCAATCAGTGCAAGCCAGATGAAGTTTTGAACACTAAATATTACCTGGTGAAATGATTTTGCACAGTAATTGACCTCCTGCCACATGTCACTAATACAGTGTCCATTCCCCTAGCTGTGGCCTATAATAGAAGTTTTTGGAAGAATATTAACCTGACTGTATATTATTTTCTGGTTCATTAAATATAATAGCAATTCTGGCAAAGCCTTTAGTTGATGAGAGAGGTTTGGCCTCCACAAGACAATGTTGCAATACTAGATGCTGTATCCTTATCTAATTTACTTACAGCCAATACATTTTTGAATAGAGACATTAGACAGTAAAACCACAAAGAACAATTTATAACTTAAAGTCTACAAAACTCTTCCAGTTCTCAGTTTTGTCTCTGCTGGCAAACACTTCCATAATTCCAAAAATCTTTAGTGGGTTCTCTTTTGCACATAGACCTGCAGCTCCTCTTCCCCTGCCACTAGTACAAACAATTTTGTTCTAAATGTTTGATGCTCTTCTGCCATGAGGATTCAGAGGGAGGAACAAGCATATCACCCTCTTGGTGGCTTCACTTCCATATGTAAGAAGTACCCTATAAAATAAAAGGGTTCAAGTGTCTGTTTTCAATGCTTCATCCAGCTTTAAAGCATCTGCTCTTGCCCTTAGACTATTTCTTTCAGGTCATTTGTCACTGTCCTGGTTTGACTGGCAGTGACAGTTAACCTTTGCTTAGCACCCTACAGATATTTACTTAGTACTTCAATATATTTTCACTTGCGTACTAATAAAATACCTGCATTTACAGAGGACCTTTTATCCCAAAGGTTTTCAACAAGCTCTGCAAGCTATAAATTTACAGCAGTTTTGTACAGGTAGTGTAGTTTTTTGCTTAGTACAAACGACAGTTGCCAAAATCTAGGAATCCTGATGTTTCAACAAAGAACACAGAATTAAATCTGAAGGATGTGCATTTGAAGGGACGTTAGTCTAGGTTGTAGAGCCAGGTTCAACTACCTGCTGAACCCACACCCACAAAACTTGCACCGGAGTCTCGTGTGACCCTTTGGAAGGTGCTGGTTCACAAAGCACGTGGGCGCCTGACATGGACTTCAGTAGAACTGAAGCACTTCATCTCAGTGATGCAGACCTCAGAGCTATACCTGGCTCCTTAGGCAACAGCAAATCTATCAATACTTACATTTTCTTGTTTCTGATGATTAAAAAAAAAATAAGTCAGTGATTCTAATATTGTGCATATCCATGTTCCAGCTTCAACCATGCTGCCCAAACTGAAAATCTAATGTTTATGTCATGCCCTTACCCAGTTAAGGCTCACCCACGAACCGCCCTTTGTCCTCAGACCCACTCCATCAGGTAGGTTTAGGTCAAGTTTACCACAGAGTGGCAGCAGAGTTTAGTGCAGTACTAAACACAACATTACATCTGTAGCAGAAAGAACACAGATTCTGATTCCTGGTCTTGACAGTGGCTGTCAGAGGTGGGCGAGGGGGGAAGAGTGTGTTGCTTTCCATCCAGTCCTGGCTGAGTCTGGAATTGATAAAGAGCAAGAAGAATGAAGAGCTTCCTCCAGCTTTGCCTTTGGTCAGTGTAGGAACTAGTATCACTGAGGCTGAAAAGAGCCTAAAACTTAAGCCTCCTTCTTCCTGAGTTGGCATGGTAACTGTAGGACTGGTTTTACAGAAGACAGCGGCTGGTCTAAAAGAAAACCATGAGACTTACTTCACCTTTAGAAGAATGTTGGTGGGTGTTAAGCCTCAGTAAAGGACTCTTGGCAATCTGTGCCAAAGGGGTAAAAATCTGGATGCAGAGGCTGGAAGGAAACGGCTGAGCAGCTTAGCAGATCCCTCAAGGTGAAGGACTGAGGGAGAGGAACCTTCAGTTCCAATGAGGAGGACATCCACGCTCAGCCCAGATAGAGCTTTCATGACTCACTCATTAAAAAACAAGCAAACAACAACAAACAAACAAACAAGCAAGGAAAACCAAACAATCAGCTTTCTCTCTTCACACTGGGAGATGCACTGGTATAATAACAATTGAGGTCAGGATTATTTCCAAATTTAAAAATGTGACATATTCAGGATCTGACTTGGCTCCCATGAAATACATATCTAAAATGAGCAGTCATTTTAAAAGTTTTGGCCTCAGTATCAGAAGTAAGCTTTGGATCACACCAAATAAGAAAATATAACACTTTTTCTTGGATTTATATTGTAAGCCAAATGCAAATTATTACTTTTCCTCATTTTCAGTTACCTCTGGCTATTTAATCCATCCTCCACTAATTCTCTTCTGCATTATTGGTCTGGAATTTGGTCTACATGATGAGAATCATTTAGTTCATAGCATTTTAAACTCATCTATATACAGCTGATGACTGATGTGTTTTTCTGTTCCTGTAATAAATTTGTTTCAAGCAAAAGAAGATTGTTTGGAAACAACACCTTAAATTTTCTAGTAAATCAGATACTTAATATTTAATTTCAAATCATACTGGGAAAACAAATCTGATTTTTTCTCAGTCTAATATCTGAAGGGAAAAAAAGTAAGATAACTGCAGAAATACAGAATTAGTAGTATTCTGATATGGAATATGTCTTCTTAATCCATAAGGAGAATGATTTTATATGTGTTGTTGACATTTTTCTGTCTTTAAAGACAGCCACTTTAGATTAATTTAATTTGAATTCCTACATTGCCTCTGTAAATAAAGAGAATGAATAACCAAAAGGAAAATGCCTTTGCTTATTCCCAGCTCTGAAAGTGATTTATTATTTAAAATATTACCATTAAAAATGAACCATTTCCACATATAAGATGAAACAGGTAATTTTTTTACAGTCATCCTTACAACTCTGAAAAACATGAATATCTGTTTACTGAGAAGCTTTTGAGAGGTATCCTAAGTAACATACACACAAAGAGACATCACAGATGTCATCTGTCCTATATTTTTTATGCCACTGTCACGCTAAATGGCATTAGACCTTATAATGCCTTTCTTTTAGATTCTTCTTTTTGTGCTGTATCCAGTCCCAACTTGCTCCTGCAGTGTAAACCAAAGGAGCTCCCAGGTTTCACCATTGCTTCTCCTATTATGTGTTATAGGACAGCACTACTGACACTTGACGACTCTGGATTAATGTTGCCACTCGATCCTGCTTGACGACAGAGTCCGTGAGCATCCTGTTCAGTCTCATGTCAAACAGCCCACAGAGGCTGTACTGAGCATATTCTGTGTTGCTGTCAGGGGCTCTGCTGTTGTTTCGCTCTTACGTGGCTGCCAGTGCTTGGACCAGGGAAAAGTTTCGAGGAGTAACAAACATAATCTGGAGAAAAAGCTCAAGGACAAGAAGTCCTGTCAAACCAAAAGATTCTTTCCTCAGCTGTCTGAAAAGGCAAAACCTGTGATCAGAGAGGATTCCCGATGCAGGTGGGCTGTACTGTGGGTACACATGCAGCAGCAATAGTGGGGAGACGGTGCGAGTACAAATGGCATCCAAGAGGCGCAGTAGTTCTAAATCCTGTCCTTCAGGGCATTTGGCTGACCACTTACCCCTCTGAGTTTTCTCATCCTTCTTGGGATCTCTGTTTTAGCTAAAGCACACAGTGGAGAACTGCATTAGCTAAAATATTTCTTGAATCAGACAAGAAATTAAAGTGAGCTGAAGACTGACTTAGAGCTCGGCATTAATATTTTCAAGAGGTAATGACTCAGCTGAGTCTTATCACAATTCTTTTGTAAACTCGAACTTTCATCTATGTTTCTGCTGACTCCTTGCAAAGGATTTTGCTACTAAAATGGAATCATATTTTTTGATGCAGGTCTTAACTTCATGCCAGTTAAGCTTCTGTGCCAGTGGAATTACTGGTTTGTCTCTGCTGTTGTGAGTATATTAGGAAAGCATTCAAGATTTTTATTCCTTAAAAGGTACCAAATCAGTTCAAAGTGACCTTATCTACTAAGTGGGGTTCAAGCCCGGCATTTGTACCTTACATGGTGGCATGTGCTCTGTGCCGTGTGGTGGGGCTGGTTTTTTTGCTTTATACACTTCCCTACCACAGGGAGAGACCCTCCACCTCTGCCAAGTAGCAGCTGAGAATTCTTGCAGCAACATTTTTTCACTTATATATGCAAGACTATTGTACATAAAACTTAAAACATTCTGTTGATCATTTTAAAGAAAATGCCCTTTCCTTGAAAGTCAGTCAGTACTCTGAGGTCTTTTGGCACTCTACCCAGAGATGGAGATACAGGTGATATTTTTAGCTTTCAGGCCAATTCAAAGAGTCTTACTCATTCTAAGAGGCTGTTCATGCCCTTCACCGTGAAGTTCAAGTGATTCATGGTTTTAGTCTACTCAGGCTCCTTTACATTAATATCTACTGTACAGGAGCATAATTTTTTGGTGTAATTAATTTCTCCCTCTTCAATAGTCTAATATTACTAGTATAATAATTTTTTAGCTTACCAGCCAGAACTGATGTGAAGGTAGAGGTTTTCAGCTCATTTTTAGAGTTGCACTGATTAGTTTGCCCGAGTTCAATCAGGCAAGACTTCCACATTCCTGTAACAATGTTCCTATTCCCTTTCATAGTTCTGCCCTGTTATAAGTTAAAAGACAGTCCCGAAGGGCTTTGTTTATCAACAGGACTGCCATTTTAAATAAGCAAGGGGCACTTCCACTAACCCAAGCAATAATTTTCCCACTGCAGTCTACAAGTTGTATCCTTCTTTATCATTCTATAAGAAAAAGAAGTGTTGACATTATTTCTTTCTGTGAGTTTGAAAAATTGGTTTATTTGTGCAAAATTCCTGGTGCCATCAGAGTCTACAACATTCTGGAACATATCCTGATATCTGACAGGTTTGTTCTGGTCAGTAGCCTGCACTCCCATATTATTTTCTTTTACTTTTTATGAAAGTAACTCAAGACTATCTCCTTAAGCATTTTTTACAGTGAATAAAACAGACTACAGGACAGTCAGAGACTAAAGAGCATTTATGTAATGTCACTGAATATTTCTTGATAGTCCTGTACTTCTTCAGTAGCTCCTTATTAAGGCAGGAAATCATTTGACAGTTTGCCAGGTTATCAAACAACAGGAGATAATCTATGAAAACATCATTCTTTATTATTGCTACACTTCAGTGATACAGTTGTTAAGATTGCTTCAGAAGTAAAACCTCCTCTGGGGAATTCAGAGTCAATCAGCTGCCAGTCACGTCTCACAGTGACTTGAGCCACAGAGTTAGTTCCTCTTAAAGACTTGTATTTCATATTGGTGTCTCTTTCCATTAAATGTATCTATTCAAAATGAATACTTGTCAGTTATTCAATTGTTGAAAAGTAAGTGTAATGCAGATCATAATTCTGCTCAAATTAACGTGGTTCAATATTTGCAGTATCTTGTGGTCATATTATAGAGACAGCTGGAGGAGCTTATACCAAAATGTCTTCGATAGCTTTAGTTCTCTGGTGTGGTTTCTTCAGTGACATAATTTCAATTTATTTTAGCTAGTAATAACATTACACCATATGATACTGTGTTAACTGTTGGGCTTGATCTCCTTTATCTTTACAAATACATAAGCATAAAGCATATAAAACATAAGAAAAGGGTAAAAGGGGATGATAGTTCACAAATCAGCAAGGTTTTGTAGTTAAGGCTATCTAGTTAGCTGTTTTACTATGGAGCTTACACATCCCCAGTGCAAAGCTCATAAGTAGCATCTGCTTTGTGACACAACTTAAAGATGTTGGCCTAAGTTATGCAAAGACTCCAGCCTGTGTGTTGGTACATAGCAAGCATGAAATGACATCTGAAAAACTGTTACTATTAAGTTGCACATTTTCTATATCACACTTTGTGTTTTGATAGTGGAGGCATCACCACCTTCACTGCATGGGTTAACAGTGCAGCTTCAAAGAAGCCAGGCAGTGGCGCGTGGCTCTTGTGATGTCTCTTGGTCATGTGCATTTCCACCAGACCGATTATCTAGAAAGCTCTGTAGAATGGCAGTCTTATCTGGTATTCAGAGGGCAAGTCTTAGGTATAATTAATTTAATCAGTTAGAGTAAAATTTGTGTGTCTTAACTTGTTTTCCCCAATCGCGTGTTTTGTCTCTGTGGAGAAGGAAATTGCAGAAGCAGGAGGCTGCCAGCCTGATGCTGCTGCTGGGACAGAACCATTCCTCACCATACCCACCAGAGATGCCACTCTTCACAAGAGAACGCATTTAATAGCCTGGATTTCTCCTTGCCTTGTCTCGGGCAAAAATTGTATGAGGATTTCTTTTCATGAACAAAATGTTTGCTTGTGTTCGAAAGGACTAGAACAATTCTTCCATGATTCTTCTTGGCTGTGCCATTGAATTTAGCCTTGTTTTGCAGTGGTGCCTATACAATACCAGTATTACATGTAACCCTGTGAACTCATTTAGGGAACATCTTGTTGAGAGAGCTGGCATGTTTCTTTCATTCTCTGCTACAAGCCACTAAGAATAAATCCTATTAAAAGTAATGCAAATTGCTGTCATTAAGAAGATAATCCTGTTTAGCCTACCTAGAGTTCACATTTTTCTCCAGCAAAACATTACAGATTCTTGGTTCTTTTTCCAAGAAGCCTATAGACAATGCCCATGTTGCTGATGAAAAACATAATATCTTCTTTTTGTTTTGTACCCACCCTCAAATTGTCATTGTTTCATGCAAAACAACTGCAAATCCTGAAGTCCACCTAGCAGGGTTTATAGGTGAGAGTTACCTGAACAGGAATCACTAGTATCCTCCACATGTGGTCTGGCACTGA
Organism: Columba livia; assembly: GCF_036013475.1. NCBI lineage: Eukaryota > Metazoa > Chordata > Aves > Columbiformes > Columbidae > Columba > Columba livia. The sequence continues at coordinate 183,425,276 of NC_088602.1, read as the reverse complement.
CCTGAACAAATTAGCACACATTCATTATTGCTCACAGTACCCAACACTAATAATATGTTAATTCTAATAATATATTATACTGCATGTGATACAGTCATTCATACTGAGATCTTTTCAGTGGAGAAATGACAGGAGATTCTATGGCAAAAGAATTTTAGGTTCTCAAACAATGATTATATGGAAGATAGCACAGTCTGTGTAAATGAAATCTGAAAGACTGGCATCCCATAATCTCAATTCACAGTCCTAAAAATATCATACTGTCTTTTCTGAAAGTAATATAAACCATCACATTAACTCACTCTGAATATTCTAATGAAGGGTTTAGCTTGGAGATTAAATAGATTGAACAGGCAAATTGACTGCAAGTCCTTCAAACATCAGCCCGAAAGTCACCATTTTTATCAGAACATTCAGTTTTATTTGGAAACAGGAGGTTTCAGCTGATGCTTAATGCACACTAATAAATGAAAAGTTGAAAGATTACTTTAAATTACTTGTAGGGTTTTCCACATGTGTTTTGAGATAGCTTTTTAGACATTCTTCCTTCAGGGTTACCAGACTTCTCAGAGTACCTGGAAATTCAAGTTACATAGCATTAACAAAAAAATTATATGTAAAAAGAGCATAGTGAATTAAACATAATATACAGTATAGAATCATAGAATAGTTTGGATTAGAAAGGACCTTCAAAGGTCATTTAGTCCAACCCCCCTGCAATGAGCAGGGGCATCTTCACCTAGATCAGGTTGCTCAGAGCCCCATCCAGCCTGGCCTTGAATGTCTCCAGGGATGGGGCATCTACCACCTCTCTGGGCAACCTGGGCCAGTGTTTCACCACCCTCATTGTGAATTTCTTCCTCATGTCTAGTCTGAGTGTCCCGTCTTCCAGTTCAAAACCATTACCCCTTGTCCTGTTGTAACAAGCCCTTCTAAAAAGTTTGTGCCCATCTTTCTTATAGGCCCCTTTTAAGTACTGAAAGGCCACAATCAGGTCTCCCCTGAGCCTTCTTTTATTCAGGCTGAACAACCCCAACTCTCTCAGCCTGTCCTCATAGGAGAGCTATTCAATCTCTCTGATCATCTTGGTGGCTTCCTCTGGATCATCTCCAACAGGTCCTTGTTGTTCCTCTACTGAGGGATCCAGAGCTGGACACAGTACTTCAGGTGGGTTCTCACCAGAGCGGAGCAGGGGGGCAGAATGACCTCCCTTGACCTGCTGGCCGCGCTTCTTTTGATGCAGCCCAGGATACAATTGGCTTTCTAGGCTGTAAGTGCACATTGCCAGCTCACGTCCAGTCTTTCATCTACCAGTACCCCCATATCCTTCTCTGCAGGACTGCTCTACATCCCTTCATCTCCCAACCTCTACTGATACTGGGGGTTGTCTCAAACCAGGTTCAGGACCTTGCACTTGGCCTTGTTGAACCTCATGAGGTTCACATGGGTCCACTTCTGGAGCTTGTCCAGGTCCCTCTGGATGGCACCCCATCCCTCAGGTGGGTCAACTGCACCATGCAGCTTGGTGCTATCTGCAAACTTGCTGAGGGTGCACTCGATCCCAATGTCTATGTCACTGATGAAGATATGAAACAGTACTGCTCCCAGTATGGACCCCTGAGGGATACCGCTTGTCACCTGTGTCCACCTAGACATTGTGCCATTGACCACTACTCTCTGGGTGCAACTATCCAGTCAGTTTCTCATCCACCAAACAGTCCAACCATCAAATTGATACCTCTCCATTTTAGAGAGAAGGATGTTGTAGGGTATTTCTATATATGGATGGATTTTTAATTAATATTTTAATGTTTTTTAATTTCCTAAAATCTGTCTAATTACAGTAATGTTAATAGCAAATGTCAAACTTGTTTACTAATTCTATGATTCTCTTCAGGCTATAGCATGTCTCTTAGGAAAATGCCTGAGCTACTGGCCATAAGCATTCTTACAATAAAGGAACTATTAAAATTCCCTGTCAACAGTGCAGAAAGGACTGCAAGAGTGGTGGTACCAAAGGGAAAGTGCAGAGGCAAAACCAAGCATGGATTCACAAAGAGGAGGTCATGCTTAACCAACATGATATCCTTCTATGATGAAATGACTAGCTTGGTAGATGAGGGGAGAGCAATCAATACTGTCTACCCAGACTCCAGTAAGGTTCTCTCCCATGATATCTTCACAGAGAAGGTGACGGGCTGGATGAGCAGACAGTCAGATGTATCTAGAACTGTCTGTACATCTAGGTCCAGAAGGTAGAGATTCGTGCTATGAAGCCTTGTTGGAGGCCAGTAGCTACCAGTTTAACCCAGGGGCTAATATCATGTACAGTCCTGTTCAATCTGATCTGGATGATGGGGCAGAGTGCATCCTCAGCAAGTTTGCTGATGATACAAAATTGGGAGGAGTGACTGACACACCAAAGTGTTGTGTTGCCATCCAGAGGGACCTTGACAGGTTGGAGAAATGGGCTGATAGGAACCTGCTGAAGTTCAGCAAGGGGAAGCACAAAGTCCTGCACCTGGGGAGGAACAACCCTATGCAGCAGCACATGCTGGGGCTAATAAACTGGAAAGCAGAAAAGGATCTGTGGATCCTGGTGGACACCAAGTTGACCATGAGCCAACAACACGCCATTGTGTTAAAGGCTAATGGCATCCTGGACTGTATTAGGAACAAAGTTGCCAACAGGCTGAGGGACATGATCCTTCCCTCTACTCAGCACTGGTAGGGCTGCCTCTTGAGTACTGTGTCCAGTCCTGGGCTTCTCAATATAAGAGAAACATAGACATACTGGAGACAGTCCAACGAAGGGCCAGGAAGATGATTAAGGAATTGAAGCATGTCTCCTATGAGGAAAGCCTGTTCAGCCTAGGAAAGGCATGGCTCAGGGGGATCTCATAAATGTATATAAATATCTGCAAGGAGGATGTAAAGAAGACAGAGCCAGGCTCTTTTTAGTGGTGCCCAGTGACAGAATCAAAGTCAAACAGAATCAAAGTGAAACACAAGAGCTGCAGGCTGAACATCTCCTGATGTGAAGGTGACTAAAGCTCAGCACAGGTTGTCCAGGGAAGCTGTGGAGTCTCCATATTCAAAAGGCATCTGGACATAGTCCTGCGCAACCTGCTGTACATGGCCCTGCTTGAGCAGAGAGGTTGCACAAGATGTTCTCCAGAGGTCACTTCCAACCTCAACTATTCTGTGGTTCTGCGATTCTGTGAACCAGAACTCTATTATTATGGTCAGAGATAATCAAGAGGATGGTGTTGTGATGACTCCTGCAAAGACTAAGTATTTTACCTAGTGACTGTGATGCTGGCAGTGTTGCACTTCTTACTGGCTACTCTGAGGCAGTCTCAGAAGCAGTGGGAAGCTCAGACTCTGTGTCCTGCCTTGTAAAGCCTACACTGTCCATACCTGTACAGACCTCAACCAACAAGCCAAGTAAAAATTTTTACTTGTGTGTCATTTATTTCTAGAACTGTGATAAACATATGAGGATTATAGACATTGATTAATTTGCTTTCTGTGCCATGGTGTGTGTTTCTTTAATGATGTCAGTTGTTAGAAATGTCAGTTTTCTTGTTTTCATCACATTTTGTGTATTTAACAGATGGTCACATCTTGAAGTTCTGGTCCTAAATGCTCCCTCCTATAGATGTAACTTCACTGTCATCTTTTATTCTAGTGAGGCCGTTTTCAGACTTGGGATCTCTTCTCATCAAATGTTGCATATATTTTTATATATTTTAGGGACAGAAAGAAAAAAAATGTTTTTCATAGTTGGTAAGAATATCTCAATATAGCAGATTTCAATGTAGCTTGCCAATGTTTCCTATTGATTTCTGAAGTGATAACTCACCATTAAACAATCTTTGACATTATTCCATGTCTATACAATTAAAGATGTATTTAATTCCATAAAGGAATATTTCTACTTCCATCTTCCCTTTCAGTTTGTTCAGAGATATAAGAGAAAGTACAACATCCCATCTCCATTCAAGATGACAGTAAATTCAGACCCTATAGCAAGGTTCTTTTGTCATTTTATGATTTCCAAAAAAGCACCTCAAAACAAATAAAGAGTAAGGAAAAAGTCTGTATAAAAATTAATAACTCATAACAAATTTATTTCTAGATATACTGCATCAGAATAATAACTTGCATATTTTCTGCCAACTGCCATTTGCAAATCCCTAGGATAGTTTTCATCCAACTGTGATCATAACAAACCTTTCCATCTGTGTATTTTTCTATGAGAAATCTCCATCAGAATTGTTCCCAAAAGGCCTTATGGGCTCAAAAATCTCAGCATGGTTCCATCATTCTCATAGGAAAAGTGACAGAGAATTTAAGAGAAAGTTGTGATTGTTCCTTAGGCTTGCTCAGCCATTCCAGTGAACAGATCAACTGTAATTTTGCTTCGAAAACACTGAAAAATGTACAATAGCAACACTATTTCATTAAGGCCTTCTAAGTTCTAAAATATGTTTTCTAATACACAATTTATGTGGAACATTTGTCACTTCAAATCTGCTAAATTCCATGCAATTTTTATAACAGAGGATGATTCTTCTGAAAAATAATAATTCCACATTTTGATATAATTTCTATGTTATTTTCTGAAGGCTCCAAAAGTTCTCCCCAAAGAGTGGCAAATTAAACACATCGGTATTCCAGAAAATATGTTACCTCCCTTTAACATGTGGGTAAAATGAGGCCATAAGAAAAAAGTCTGCCATTTTCTAAGGTATTTCTTAATCCTAGCAATAGTTGCCTGTGGTCTTGGATACAGACATACTTTACAAGTGATTTATAGCAAAGTCTCAGAGAAAATCCTTGTTACAATGAGAAAAAGATCTAGATATACTGAATCTCAATTCTGTTTTAACCTTAAAATTATTATTTGACTTTTATTGATGGAATGAGAACAGCTGTAGTAAATTACAACAAAAGTTGGTATATTTAACTTCTAAGGGAAGCAAAGAAACAGTAAAGGAAAGATCTTATAGTCTCCTTTGAAACAAAATTCTCAGTGAAACGAAATTCGGGGAAGTACTTCAATGCCCATCGGAACCTATCCTTGTTCACAGCAGGGCAAAAGTGAGTCTTCTGGACCTCCCAGTTCAATACAGAGTTCTCCTTGGTTCCAGAAACTCACAAGTAAAGAGGTAAGCGGAACTAAGGGAATGAGAATTTTTCCAGGAAACAGGAAGATTTAGGAAGGAATTAAGGATTACCCGCAAAATGCGTCACAGCTTATTTTAAAATAAGCCACCTTTTAAAGTAGGCCATCTAATAAAAATCTGCATTTTCCTACTTTCAGACTGAAATAAACACATCAAAAGGAAAACATTTAAACAAGTTTTAAACTTTGAGAGTGTGCCTAAATGAGGTACTGCCTAAAAAGACGGGCAGAATCAAAGCCTGATACAGGTAGGGAATGGTTTTGCAGAGAGTAAGACTTTGCTAGATGAACACAGGGACAAGCCATGTGCTCTGAACCAGGCAGGAATGTTAATTTAGATGAGAGATCTGGCTTAATACTCTAATTAATTATTTTGTATGAAGTAGCCAAACAAACATTTTCATATCAGATTTACCTTGCCGACATGGCAAGACACATTTGTTATGTGAGGCACCTTGCCAACAGAGGAGCAGTAAGCACTGTGCCCTTTATCAAAGAGGCAAAGGCGGCACCGTACCAGCTAACAGCAGCAGACACCAGTATCAGGGGACTTCAAGGCATCAAACAACGAAGAAAAAAATCAACTGATTTGATGCTGTAGCACACAAGCAGCATCTACCCACATTTGCAAGTGCACTCCTAGGACCAGAAACACACCCCCAATTTAATGGGAGATGCTATCATTTTTGCCATGTGATGGACACACATCTGTCTAGTCATGTGTTGATGAAGGGGCTGGGGAGAGAGGGAACAAAAGAGGCAGGGAACACATCATAGGCTGGCAAAAGCATGAATTCCGCCAGCATCCCACTCCTGCTCATGCCTGTGGGCGCCTGGAGAAGAGGCTGCAGGAATAGGCTGTGAGCTGGGAAAACTGTGAGGCAGGCTGAATCCATCTGGTGGGTCATACTCTGGGGAAGACTGAGCTAAACTATCAAAGAGTTTTAAAGAAAAACATTGACAAGTATACAGATGTTGCTGAGAAGCTAAACTCTTTTAAATTGCGGCTCATCAGAGAGAATACAGAACCTACTTGTTCTGATAGAGTAGACAGTGTTAAAGTCATGTGTCCAAAGCAGAACTAAAATAAATTAATAAATTTAGGTGAAGCTAGTCTTACAGTCCAGAAGGTATTTGCAGTGAAGCTCAAAAGGAAGTGAAGGTAAAGAGATGATCTTCTGCACCAGGACATGAACATCTGAGTTCTCAGCCTCTGCACTGATCTCCAGGCTGAGATTGAGACAGTCACTTCACCACCCCTTGCTTCATTTCCCCAGCTCCAAAGTTCCAATAAAAATAATTGTCTTACTTATTAAGTACTTTTGAGATCTGATTTTATTGATAAAAGTCAAGGTGAATGTTTAAGAAGCAGAGGTATATAATCTGTTGCTTAAATCTTTACTGGAGGGTTGAAGCGGAGCAAGCGTTTTAGGGCTCTTTTAGGAAGAAACTCAAAGAATAAACTAAAGAATTACAGATCAATAAGACTTAATCCAATTCAAGGTCATTCTAAATGGAAGAAACAATTAAAACCAAAACAAAAATAACCTCACTATGGTAATGACAACAGAGCTCTATCATAAAAAAAAACCCAAACCACCCACATCCCTCCCCTCCCGCCCAGCACCCAAACACACATATAAACAAGATCATACCTCTTAAATGTATTATAATTATTTTGTTTATGGATAAAATAAAGATTGATGATATTTACCTATTTACTAGTTTTGCTGTGGGTTTTGACTATTGGATCTGGGAGAAAAAGGCACTTTCCACTGAATAGTCTGTAATGCAAAGGTACAGTGATGGATTCTAGATTAACTGGAACCATACAAGAGAAATGCCTACATGTTCTGTTAAAACTGCTTATTTTGGAGAGCTGAATAAAAAGAAAAAAAAAACATGCAGCTTTCATTTTAAAAGGCATAGAAAATAATCAACAATATTTCTAATCCTCATCCTTGGCTAACCTTCCCAAAATAGTAAATGGAGATTAGGAGGATCAGAGACATGTCGACTGTTGGGAGACAGAGGCATAACTGGAGCCCTGTCCAGAGGGTTTTGCAGAGAGAGAGGGTCTGGAACAAACCTTCCCTTTTATTGCATGTATAAAAACACCTCATATGCTGCTGGGTTGGGGTCCTTCACTTCAGATATTCTGCAGGCCACACTCATCAGCTGCAGCAGTGGAAGTGTGATAATGTCAGCACAGGCATTAATGTCACAATGTCCCCTTGAACATCGTTGCAGAGCTCATGAGTAAAGCAGTTTAATTGCCAATAAATTTTGTGATCAGTTTGTAGCAGGAAGCACCTTTTAGCACTCAAACTTCCAAATTGCCACAATAAATAGGCTACAATTTTATTTCAACAGTTCGTTTAATTATTTAAACTTGTAGAATTGCAAGCAGTGCTGTGCTGAGGAAATTTGGTAAAATTCAGTTTTCACTCCAGGAAGAAATTTCAGTAGACTTTGTAACTGTGATTTGATTTAAAAGACATATTACAGAGAGTGTTGTACGAGATGAATAATATGAAAAGAAAAAAAATCATCACTGCTCCAAAATGCAGTGGATTTCAAAGAGGAAGGTGATCCACTATAACATAGGAATGCTGTCATGAACTAGAGCCTTTTTGAATGCCTAAGGTAGTGCAGCAAGTAAACAGAGCTCTTTACTCGGCATTTATACAAGGGATTGTGCACTGTGATACAGAGCAATGGAACATTTGATGTGTGATTTTATATTGGTAGATCACAAATTCATAAAGCTCCTATGAGCAAGGAGGCATGGTGATCACCAGCTCCTAATAAATGCCTAACATTTCTTTGATGCACAGATCTTTGTTTCCTTGATAAGAGTGTTGTCAGACTAGATTTCATTAGCCATGTTTACTTATTTGATACCTTTGCTCATTAAAAAAGGGGTTAGTTTAATGAGTCACAAACAGTGAAAAAAAAAAAATCCTGTGTAAAATAACAAAAAATCTGGTTGAGGTCTCCTATTTAGTCAAGATATTGGCAAATAAAAGAAAAAATCCTGTTCTTGTGCAAGCTTTTGCAAAGTATTTATAAGGACAGCCTTAATATTGCGTTAAATAAAGCCGGCAGAGCAGCATGCAAACTCTTTGCTATGGTATTTTTTAATAGCAGATAATGGTATATATTGGTATATATATATATAGGTGTATATATATATAATGGTATATATATTTAATAATGGTATTTTTTAATACCATAATTTTGGGACATTCATGTTTCCCACATTCCAAAAAAAGGATGTGAATGTTCTCAGCCTAATCTTTGTGAGGCTCAGGACTCTGTCACAAAGCACAGGTCTGTATCATTAAGATAGTGGTTCTCAGCAAGTGACAGAAACAACAGCTCACTTTCTCACAACAAAGGATGCTGAAGTACAATCAACATTTTCTAAACTCTTAAAATGCCTTTGAAATAAATATACATGCTCATTTACCTCCAAGGTACTTTTAAAAATCATGGCCATTTTCTCTTGTATTTTTAGAAGTAGCAGCATTCCAGGATGCTGTGGCCCAAGCACACTGATGCTGTCAGGAATTATCATATCAGTGGTTTAAAGATGTCAAAAAGTATCTATTAGCTGATGGGAGAGGAATTTAGTGCAAGACATTTTCAAGACAGGAAATGTTCACCTTTTCCTTTAATAAGAAAATACTATTAACTTGGGAATCCTCAATTAAACTAGAGCCTTACAGCAACATGGCAAAGCGCTGGGCTACAGACATATCCCTTTGTTAAATAGAGAGATTTTATTAATACACGTTGAGCCATGTAGGAGAATGACGCAAGGGAGACCTCTGTTAAGGTTTATTTTGCATAAGGGCAGTTCACCCAGGGGAGCAGCGGACATACGTGAAGGGCATCCCCAGGTGAGCAGCTCTCTGTGGTGGGGGATGCTGCTCCCAGCCACCGCAGCAGCTGTGACACTGTCCTCTGTGGGCTTCCATGGGGGGGCAAAAGCTGTATTTCATCCAGGTTTTGTAGGAGCCCTGCCAATAACTCTGAACATATCCCAGCCTCTGTCCCTCCTGAAACAGCTAGTCCCCAATAGAGGGGAAGGTAGGAAATACAGGCAGTAGTCTCAGCATCCAAGATTTGTAACTCTCATCAGTGATTTTGTGCACAGATCTGGTCTCCAGACTTTAACCTTTCCTCATGTTTCTCTAGACTACTTAACTTCCATGTTATTCTTTATTCTGTCATCCTCATTTGAGAAAAATAAAAGCAGCTGATCTCTTCCAAAAATTCACCTCAGTCTCACACACAACTGATATCGTACATTTCTCTCAGTGAAACTAAAGCCTGCATTTAAAGGTTTTTGGTATTAAATTATAACAGTGCTCCTATGGAGGTACATATATTTACCTGGGCACCCAAAAACATTCAACATGATTAATGTGATTGCAAGCAATGACAAGGTAATTTAAAACGAACACTAAAAATATCACCCTCACATACGTTATTTTTAGAGTATCTACAGCAGTAGCAAAAACAGCACAGAGAACTGGGCACAACTTTCACAAACACTGTATAAGATGTGAAATCTAAGAAGAATAAATTAAGTTACTGGCATCTGTTTGTCTAGAAATAGAATCATCTTACCGTGTGCTCTGTATAGAGAAGGAAAATACACACTTTTGAAAATGAGTCAACATTTTCAGAAAAAGCTTCTAGTTCTAAGTATGTCAGGTTCTGGTTGCCCAGCTCAGACACTTGAAGGCTGGTTTGTTCCCTGAGACTCTCTCCATGTTTCAAGCCCTCTCTCTGTACATTTTCTCCCATGTATAAAACAGAAAGCATGGCCTCATATACTTCGAGGTCCCAGCCTCAAAAATTGCCTGGGTGGCTGAAAGTCAAGCTACCTTAGAGACCGTGGAAAAAAATATCAGCATGATCTTCAGAAATTACAACTACAGTTTCAAAATAAATATATGTTGGTACTCACTGTATCACTTTTTCACTAAAATTTTCAGATGCAAAACTCCTGTATTGTAGTGTAGGATACATCTTGCAGAATCTCAGGAAAATCCAGTTCTCTTTTTTCCTCTTCTAAGGTAAATTAAATTTCTATAGACAAGTACTTTATCAAGAATGCTAATGCAGACAATTTACCCAACTCCACAAGATGTGACAGTATAAAGTCATAAAATATGTAAAAAAAAAAAGGTAAAGGCCATGTTTCATTAGATTTCCAAAGAGCACATTTCTTTTTAGTGTAATTCATGTTCATGAAACTGTTTTGAAGGTGAAAATTTCTGTGTGTATGCATTGTTGCTTCTATCAACAATATTCTTTTATCTTTTTTTTTTGTTTGGGCAGAATGAGAAATAATACATTATGTTGGCTATGCCAGGTATGCAATAGGCATTACAGCTATCTGCTTGTTTTATTTGCTTGATAATATTTTGCTATGAAAATTAAACTTAAACTGTGATTTCAGCACTTTCCTGTAGCTTGGCTCATGTCTTCATGTCTTCCCTCACATGATTCTTGCAAGCTGCTGCCCAGGAAACCATCAGTGTCATGAATTCTATTGGACTCAACAGGATTCAAACACAAGCTGAAATTAAAGCACGTCTAAGTGTTGACCTAAAAAGAGATGGATTTATGCACCTTTTTATGTATTTATTTATTTTAAGAATATAAGAAAAAATGTTGTTTAAGAGCTTAAGGACAATTATGTAATTTTTTTAGTCAGATCTATTGCATTATTTTGTCTTATATCTTGTACTGCTACCTGCTGTAAAAATACCTGTGTAGAGTCATAATAGCTGTGCTTGGTGGGACTCTTCAAAAGCCTGGACATAAGCTGGTAAGCTCATGTTTAATTCTAAGTACATTGTGATGGAAGCTGTAAGTAAAATCATGATTTTGTCAAAGAGAGGATGAATGTTACTGTTCGTCTTTGTACCATATTGTGTTTCTTCATTTCACTGTAAATGAAAGTCAGTCATGACTAAGGGCAGCGTGTGGATTCTGGAGCAAACATTAATGACATCGTGTTATTTCATAAAGATTGTCCCATTTTCAGTGTCATTGAGGCCGGGTTTTTGTCATCAATAAGGGCTGGCAAGTCCTGTAAAATTGTATAATTAGAGACCAAAAGAACCACTGGTAATCAATATGCTCCAACTGAAGTGATTCTAAAAACTTTTGGAATGTAATGGACTATGATAAATCATTCAAAATTCCATACATTTGGTTAAAAAAAGATCCGTAAGTATGCTCCAAATTAAATTCTGTAGAACTTTGCCATTAGCTGAGGAGCTTGTTGTGTCTGTTGAATCATTTAACTTCTATCTACTAATCAAAAAATATTGAGAGAAGCAAGATAGCCTTGTTAGTTTGACTCAGCAGAGTAGGTATTTTTTTCTGTATCACTTGACTACATGATTGTATATAATGTTAACCTATTTTCTGGATAGAGTTATACCTATGAAACTTGTTTTAAGAATTTTCTCCAGCTTCAAGTAAGTACCTCATGTTTTAGTGAGTCAAATTTGCTTAACCAAATAATGTTGTATGGTTGGTTTGGTTTGGTTTTCCTTAGTGTTCCAGGTCATTGTTGACTGGTTCCTAGAACACAAGCAGAAATACTGGAACATAGATAAGAAATATTAATTTTCACTCACCAGTGAGAAATTAACTTGTGAGAGGTGGCTCAGAAAGACACTTATGCAGGTGAATAGGCAGTGCAGAGTCTTTTCGGAAGTCATCTAAGCCCAAAAAAAAGGATGGAATGGGTTTTCATTCCATCCTTCATAAGGTGAAAGGGGTGTTGTTGAAGAACTTGAACTCAATTTCCTCCTGAGATGGCTCCTGGAAGAGTTGCATTGTCGATGATGAAAGGTAAGACAGAAAACTTCAGTCATGCTCAAAACAAGGAAAAGTCAGACTAGTCCCAGAATTTGGTTTCTATTGTAATTTATTATTATGTAATGCTCCTCCATTACAGTATAATTGAACAGGTCAAAACTGCTGATTAATTCACAGATTAATTAATTCCCAAACTGCAAACAGTTAAAACTTGCTACAGAATTGTCATTTGCATTAAACTCATATAAAAATGAACAGATTCATGTAAAGTCATTAAAATGATGTGAACAACCAAAGACTATGTCTCACAATGCATTTAGACCTCCATTTTACTACACAAATATGTCATTTTTAAGATTCATTGGTGGTCCATAATTTTTCCATATGAAATGTCAGTCTTATTTTTAAACTGGGAGATAGATGGATGGATGGATGGATGGATGGATGGATGGATGGATGGATGGATGGATGGATGACAGATGTACAGACAGTTCTACAAATCCTTTTTCCAAAAACGTCAAAGTTGCACCATGTAAAATATCTGGTGTCAGCTATACAGTTGAGGGCTGATCCTTGAAAAGATCCAGTCCTTTCTGGAAGTTGCTCTGCAAATGACAGGTCTCTTTCAGTGACATGGAGAGAGTGGTGCCACACACTTGGCATCATTGAAAGGTCTCCAAACAAGAGTTTGAACAGCCGTACTGGCCAAGGGACAGTAGAGCTGAGAAGGAGCCTGACTGGTGCACCTTCATCCATTCACTTATTACCAACAGGCAAAGAGACTGTTATTGTAGATTAGCCCTAAGAAATACAAGGCACCTAAAGTGCATATTTTGTCTCATCTCAAAACTAAGAAATACATTCCTCTCCAACTGATGGGTGATGAGCACCTTCATGTTAACTATTCTTCCAAGAGCAATGTTAGAATGGCATCTCAGTTCTAATCCAAAGCAATCTATTTGTTGTGAATTGTGTTGCAATAAACTCAGTTTTGTAGCCCATTCTCAGGCCTTAGTAAGATAAATTGTCATTGATTTTTTTTTTGAGTAATCATGTTTTTGACATAACTTTTAATATTTTTTAAATGTGCTGGCATCACTTCTCTAACATGAGGCAAAATAAAGTGTGAAATGGATTGTCAAATTCATCTAAGGACCTACTAACCTTGCAAATGTTAGATGTGTTAAAGGCCTTGAAACATTTTATACCCTTCCAAAAAACCCAGAAACTGTAACCTCAGAGTCTAAGTCAATTTTTTATGGTCACTGATATGAGTAAATGAAAACCCGTCCAATGCATTATCTGTGTCTGCTACACTTCCATTCTCACTTACAACTTCAGAGACCAGAGAAGAATTAAAACGTTGCCAGTGAAATTCTGGCCCCACTGAGCCAACATATGATGTGTCATTGATTCACTGAGATTATTAATATTTTTGATTTTTTTTTGCGTAATGAGTAGCTGTTTTCTTAGTTACCTGGTCATGCTGGAAAATTCATATTAAGTCCACAAAAGCATATTAAAAATGAGTGTTTTCTTAAAAACAAATTTGGACCAAGCTTCTGCAGTTAGTCACTGTTTGTATTTTTATATAATCATGCACTCATATGCTTTATGAATTCTATTGCCATTGACACAGTATTTGTAAAGACTGAAAAAAAAATGACACTTTCTCCCTTCCATAGCAAATACTAAAGATATACATTTTAAAAGGATTTGTTGTTGTTGTGTCAGATGTTTAGGCAAACACTCGATTTTTAGCTATTGTATTTTACTGGCCAAGCTACTGATATCTCAGTAGGTTTTACAGCTCTGAGTAAGGAAATAGCATCACCCTTGTTTCTCAGAGACATAAAACCTTCCCATTGTGGCCTCCCATATTTTCAGGCCATTCAGTTTCATTCAGTGACTCTTAGACTAAGCTGAACAACTTGTGGTCTGAAAAGAAATGGAGAAAGTTATTCAGCTCTGTTTCAAAAGTAATAAAAATGATGAACTGAAGCAGAAACAATGAGCTGTCATACGGGAAGATTATGGTGGAGCTGAAAATTGAACTTGGTTCTCCTGGGTCTGAAGCCAACCACACTAACATTTTATCGTCTGTTCCACTCTACCCAAGGCAGCTTTCAACAAAATAAGGGAGAAACTTCTCTGAGAGTTTAAAAAGTGTTAGAGCAAATGAAATGTTCCTAACTAAATGCCACCTCAGCAAGCTTAGAAGTTTGCAAAAAAATTTGTTACAGCTGAATGCCTGCCAAAACTCACCTAAATACAAGTGGTCTAATTAAGGCACCGGTCAAGTGCTTTCACCATGGATTGTTTACTAGATAATACACCAGAGCAATCAGAGGTGTAGGTTCCCCGTGATTAGGAAAACCGGGTCATTTGCATAATTTTGCTTATGTCCTGGTTTTTTAATATCTAACTTTGCAAATATAGCCTTGTGCCTCTTTTCATTCATGAAGTGCATATAGGTTTCCACCTAGCGTGACGTGAAGACGCGGTTCTGCCATCAACCAAGTTGTTACATTCCTGGAAGGATTATTTTGCAGGGGAATGTAATCCCAAACACCCACCTACTCTCCAAGCAAGAAGGATGGAGGAGCACCATGTGTGGGAGTTGCCCATCTGCATCAGATTGCCACAACCACCGCACGCCTGTGCTTGGTGATCCTGGAAGAACACAGCATTCGGTGGGTATCTTGCAGGGAACAATAGGCTTTTACATGGCTCAGCCTTTGTCTTTATAGATCAAACAGCAAACTCGTTTGGCTTGCCCTGAGACATACTCAGGCTAAAATACAATTTTTTTCTCAGGAAATTAAAAGGACTAAATATTTGGATTAGAAAGCTATTTCAGTCTTAATCTTTATATTCCATCAGCATGGTGTCTCCATAATCTTTCTCCTTTTTTAATTTTTTTGTCTCCCTCAGGCTAAAATAGGTTGTGCATCCAGCTGAGGATTGTGGCTGGGCAATGGCGAACTCTGCAGGAGGAAAAAAGACTTTTTTCCTTCAAATGCTGGTTCATTTTAACTACCTCTATTCTCTTTCCATAGAGCAGGATACTTGGCTGTTCACAACAATGAATAAGGTTCCCCTGTCCCATTTTCTGCCCTGTGTGATGTCTGGTCTGTGTTTGTTTACAGTAAATGGTACCATATACAGTATGTTTTATATTAAATAATCCAGTGGCTGTGTGGCAGAGGGGAAAGTACTTCAGATGGTGAGGTGGGACCAGAGGAAGGGAGAGCAAGATGGAACCAAACTGCACTTTGCCCAAAAGCAGCTGTGCTTGCTCAGTTGGAGGAACCTTTGGGTTTGCAGGATGGGGCAGGTGGGAGGGAGTCAGCGCAGTCCAGGAGGTGCTTGAAAGGAACAAGGCACAGAAACAATGTCAGCCTCCAGGTGGTGGAAAGCAGGGAGCTTCCCAGGGCACTGAGAGAAGCCCCTACAAAGGGAACCCCTGGAAGCTGCTGGGTTGGAAAGCGAGACTGCAAGAACAGTCATCTTATAAAGACACTGGGATATTTGTTTTCAAATCTTGGTATTTAGTGCGTCCCTTGGCTGGCTTCTTAGAGAGTTAACTGTGGTTTATTAGTGTGTACACCAAGGCTAGGAGCTTTCTGGTGTGTTGGTGTGCTCACCTCAAAGGCAATATTAACCAATTCTGATCCCAGGCCCTGTTAATTGGGGTTCTGTCATATTCTTTTTTCCTAATGTGGAAAACAAACTGTTTCTGGATTTCCAGCTGTTGCTATATGATGATATCTATGGAAAGGGTTTTATTGTTTGCTCTTGGTCATGCACCACAAAATTCAGGGACTATCTTCTATATTTTTGTTTGGTTGGTTGTTTTTTATGGAACAAAAAAAGCTTTACAAAGCTCTACTGTAGACCACACTGGGATTCCAGATATTTGGCACTTGCTGTTTGCCATTTATTTTTATCTCACTTTGTAACTCCTGGGACAAAGCTTCTTTTACAGGTAAAGGCAAACGTCTGAATTTCTACTACATTGGGACCAAAACACTTCAGTTTCATTTTGTGAAAAAATGCAGTTTCACAGCTCATTGCTCAGACAGTGCACAATGGAGAGGACACAAAACAGGCAAACAAAGCAAAGAAGTGTTGCCATTAGTAAGTCTGGTGGTACCTAACCAGAAAAGGGTTTGCACTCCAGTAGGGATGGCAATTTCCCTGATATAAAGCCCTCAAGGTGTGCAGACAGATGATGTTGCCACTTCAATTAGGCAAATAGACTCAGGGACTGTTTTCTTCCTTCGGCTATCAAGACTATGTTCAGGTTTGTAAAACTTTGTCCTTTAATATCTTTGTGAGTAAATAAATGCAAGGCAAATTAAACCAGCTGAGACTGTATCATGACTCACTTGAGCAGGCTGCAGCTTTCCACGAGGGAGTTATACATCAGCTTAATAATGCAGTTCATAAAGAGCATGAGGTGATCTGCATTTATCTACATTCAAGAAATAACTGCATAAAATGAAGCTGATTCTTCTTACATTTACCCAGTTTTCTGATGAATTCCAGTGGGATTTCTCCTTATAGCACCCTGGATGAGAATCAAAACCCTCTGTTTCACACAGCAGTGATGAATCCAATTAAGTTGGTCTGCCTTTCAACAGTGATGAAAACAGGTGTGCTTTTTCAAGGCATCTTATGTGGCTGCCATGTATGTGTTATACCTCCACATGACTTCAGTCAGTATAAGGGAAGGTATTACAACAGGTGGTGCTTGTGAGTGACGTGATTTGTACCACGGATACAAGGCCATCTCCTGCTCCCCTGCCAGGCTGGGGATTACACAGGAATGCCTGTGCAGGTCCAGCCTGCCCTTCTCTAGATCCTTCTCATAGGAGACAGGATCCAGATTAACCTCTCTAAGGGGTGACATCAGCATTTCAGTGCAGCAGCTCAGGGTCTGGGGTAAGTTGCCAGCTCTCCACGGGTGTCTGTGTGCCCCAACAGACCTGCAAGGATTGGGGGTGGCTCCTGTGGATCCTCAGAGCTGGACAAAATCCGGTTCTCATAGGAAACACCAACAATGAATGCCTTAAAACCAGCATGGGTTTAGGAGGGACAGGTCCTGTCTGACCAACCTGATCTCCTTTTATGATCAGGTGACTCACCTGGTGGACGAGGGGAAAGCCGTGGATGTGGTCTATCTGGACTTCAGCAAGGCCTTTCACACTGTCTCCCATGATATACTCCTGCAAAAGCTGGTAGCCCATGGCTTGGACAAGTGTACTCTATGCTGGGTTAAGAACTGGCTGGAGGGCCGGGCCCAGAGTTTGCTGGTGAATGGGGCTGCATCCAGCTGGCGGCCAGTCACTAGTGGTGTTCCCCAGGGGTCAGTGTTGGGTCCAGTCCTGTTTAACATCTTTATTGACGATTTAGATGAGGGGATTGAGACCATCATCAGCAAATTTGCTGATGACACCAAGCTGGGAGGGAGTGTCGACCTGCTGGAAGGCAGGAGGGCTCAGCAGAGGGATCTGTATAGAGTGGAAAAATGGGCTGATTCCAATGGGATGAAGTTCACTAAGCCCAAGTGCCGGGTGCTGCACTTTGGTCACAACAACCCCCTGCAGCGCTACAGGCTGGGCGCAGAGTGGCTGGAGAGCAGTCAGACAGAAAGGGACCTGGGGGGACTAATTGACAGGAAGCTCAACATGAGCCAACAGTGTGCCCAGGTGGCCAAGAAGGCCAATGGTATCCCGTCCTGTATCAAAAATAGCGAGGTCAGCAGGACAAGGGAAGTGATCCTTCCCCTGTACTCTGCATTGGTGAGGCCACACCTGGAGTATTATGTTCAGTTCTGGGCCCCTCAGTTCAGGAAAGACATTGAAGTGCTGAAGCGGGCCATAGAAGAGCAACACGACTGGTGAAGGGACTTGAACATAAGACCTATGGGGAGAGGCTGAGGGAGCTGGGGTTGTTTAGTCTGGAGAAGAGGAGGCTTAGAGGTGACCTCATCACTCTCTATAACTACCTGAAGGGAAGTTATAGCCAGGTGGGGATTGGTCTCTTCTCCCAGGCAGTTAGCAATAGGACAAGGGGGCATGGGCTTAAACTCTGCCAGGGGAAATTTAGGCTGGATATTAGAAAGAAATTCTTTACAGAGAGAGTGGTCAGGCATTGGAATGGCCTGCCCAGGGAGGTGGTGGACTCGCCATCCCTGGACATGGCACGTAGTGCCATGATCTAGTAAACGGACTAGAGTTGGACCAAGGGTTGGACTCGATGATCTCTGAAGTCTTTTCCAACCCAGTCAATCCTGTGATCCTGTGATTCTGTAATTGCTCTGTAGCATCCAAGAGCTGTTCATGAGTGGATCTATGACCATGTTCCAATCTCCTGCCCTGAGAATTCCTGTCTTTTCTCAGCTGTTAACAGCTTGGTTAATTTTCTGAGGAGATTAGAAGCAAGGCCTTAACAATGATAAATGCTGCTGAAAATAAAGGGGGTGAATTAAGAAGACAGGTCTAGCAGACAATATCTGTTTTACTGGGATTTGGCTCTGCTGAGGGATACTTTCTTGTGGATACGAGTAACAAGTCTTCACCTTTTCTATAGACTACAGTGAAACAAAGCAGCTGCACTATTCTCCATCTCTTCTGAGTATCTGCTCTTTACTTTCTTCCAAATGAGTTCCTTGTAAAAATGTCACATTGTAGTGCTGCTCAAAGGCTACTTCATATTCTTCTTTTCTTAAAAGAGAGCTGTATTCTCTGACATCTGAGGTGTCTTTAATCAGCTCTGAATATGGCCTCATCTTCCACATTGTTTTGCTTGCTAAATTAGAAGGAAATGGAACAACATCTTAATTGCTGAGATTCTTCTGTTGCCTAAAATATTACTAAAAATGAAGAATTTGGCCTAGTCATGTTTCTAAAAACTTCTTATAAAACAAACAGTTTTACAGAATGTGAGTCATTATCTTCAAGCTAACAAGGCACCAACCGTGTCATTATTAACTTCTTGTTCATGATATGGAACATTTTCAGGCTTGAACTGGTTTTAGTGGCATTTTTCAAACAAGTGAAATACAACCTGTAAAAAAAACAGAATTTTAATTTCTGTGGAAAATGTGATATTTCACAGTGTTTCATTCCAAATGGGGATAAAAACATAAAATCAGATTGTATTTATGCTGAAGTACTATGACTTTTTAATATTGGAACACAGTATTTTACATAAGGACATTACACAGTACTATATGTGAAAAATATCATATTCGAACATACTCTAGCATTAATGCGTAGATGGAATCAAAATTACAGTTGAATGAAAGATTTTATCTCATAAAAATAAGACTTTTTTCTCCACTTGTACTTAATTTATTTAAATTGGTTAAATTTAATTATCTGTTAAAAATGGAGAAACATGTTTTACTAACACATAAAAATTAATAAGACTATAGCCAGAAGGTGTTTAATAAAAAAACTTTCTGATCAATTTAAAAGTAAAATAATCATCAAAATAACTGCTCAGCTGCAAGTTTCAAGATATATTTTGAACATGTGGATTGAAATAGGCCACAATTTTTTATGTGGACAATTTAAATTGGTAAGACTATACCTTTCAACTTCCAAAGGGGCAGCAGCCAAAGGCAATGATTATATCCAATGTTGCTTTAGGGAGCCATGTAAGCACTGTTGAACGTCTTGAACTGATTTTACAGAAAAGACAAGTTATTTTCCTTCCCTCCACAAGCAGATCTGCATTCCAGAGCTCCAGAAAGCACAACACTGTAGCTCCATTACATCTGTCCTATAAAAGTCCCCACAAACACCAAGCATAGGAGCTGTGATGTATAAATATGTCCTATGAGAGTCTGTTGGGGTGAAGCACAAGGAGCAGGATACAGAAGAACGTACAGCAGGATCAAGGAATCATTGTAGGCTCTGTTATTCTTCAGTATGAAGTGCTAGAAAAGCAACATCTACTAAGTTTGTTTGAGTTATAGTAGTGGATCACTGGAAAAATAGATTCACTACTGCTCCTGCAAACTGTGATGAAACTTCCTCTGTAGACCTTTATGAGAAATTCCACATTCACTCCCCTCCAAAAAATGAAGGAGGAGCGTATCAATAGCCTCAAATATTAATAACCTAGTTGAAACAAATTATATAGTTCACTTTAATTTTTAGTTTTAAAATTAAGTATTTTTTCTAATTATTTTTAAAATTTTCCTCTGTGAGAGTATTGTAAAAATAAAAATGTTGCTATAGTTGTGTTCACAGGCAGGTGGTATTTTATATGTGCAATAATCTAAAGAGTTACTAGGTTGCTGCCAGAGCAGCTCCATTCTGCTAGGTATGAAAAGGAAGATTGAAAGCAAGATCCTCATGGTTTGGGTTTAGATTTTGCAAGCTCTATGCCTCAAATTTAGGAAATTTAGGAAAATACTGATGGAAATTTAAAAGGATGTTTTGTGTGTAGAATGAAAAATATCACAATTGCTGAGAGGCAGGAAATCTGTAAGTTTACACAGAATTCACCCACGCTGAAAAAGAAGAATATGTAAAGACTCAGCAGCACCTCTTCTGTGACATCGTCTAGCCTCAAAATGAACTTTATTTTGGACAGAGAGCTGCAGAAAAATTGTGAAACTGCTACAAAGGGGCAGCAGTGAGTGGGTTGGTAGAAAAGGGGAATAGGCAGCAGGCAGGGAAAGCGAAGGCAAAGATATATATATTAAAATATAGAATATTTATTATATAATATATATTAAATAATATAATCCTACCCCTTACCTGCCACATAGCATTGTGGAGGATCTGTGGGCATCCCCAGGGCTTGAAATTGCTATTTTGCAGCTATTTGAGTTGTTATTCAGTTTGCTATTTCTTCGTATTTCTGACATAGAGTGTCTAACCCTGTGCAGCTTTGGGAACCTGTTTTCTAATGTGTGATGGATAGGTTCCTAAAATTTCTATAGGTTTATTACTTCAGGGAGAAGTGTACATACATTTCCATATTAAAGGACGTATCAGAAGTACAGTAAGCTAAAGTGTAGCAAGACCAAAGTAGGCATTGAATGGGCAGACTTCTCTAAAGGACTTACTTTTCTTGCTGAAACATCAGATCATACCAGCTTCTGTTCTGGCTTGGTGTAAGGCACTTTGAAACCATATTGGCAGGATAAAGGACTTCAGTATTATTTGGAATAGATCCCATACCTCTTTAAACATTGCATCTAACCAAAAGAATATTTCTATAACAACAAGGTTGTATTTCTTCCACCCTCTACTCATCTCCAGAGCCAAAGTATTTGTTGTGTGATGCTCTCCAGCTCTTTCTGCTGTCAACAACGCAGAGCCGTTACAGCAGTCAGATGTAATCTGCTTTATCACCAGCAAAGCAGTTGCCAGGAAAATTTCATATTACTGCGATTTTAATACTAATTGAGTGAAGGTGTCCACGGTATTTAAAACATATCTTGATTTTCAGTTGTATTTTCCAAGAGTTGTATTTTCAAACATAAAATTTAGGTGGCTTACTTAGCAATTTCAGCTTATTGAGCAAGTGCATGCTTTGCACAAATTATGAATGTTGAGTATGAAGCATCAACGTAGCATTAGTACCAAGTAAATTTTGCAGCCAGGCACATTTAGCCAAAAGCCAAACTTTTTAGCTGATTTTAATTACATGTTGAATTGTTATAGAATTGTCTGTGGCCAAAGGGAAAACTGTGATCATTGAGCCTTAGCTCTGAAATATCTAATGACCTTTCCTGTGCCAAGGCACCCACTTGTACTGTATTCCCACGACTCCCTCTGGTGGCAACTTCTCCATCCCAGATGCCAGATGGCATCTTCCCTCTTTTTTGCTGATGCTACACATGGGTTAGTGGCACGCTGGTGGAGTCTCAGCTCATCCAGGCACTGGAAATGCAATTGAAGTTTCTGCTGGAGTTACAAGATCTCTTTTTATTACTTTTTGCTATATATCTACCAATTAACTGAATAAACAAACGTCTGTTAAGTCTCCATAACTAAAAGACCACAGAAAAAAAAAAAAAAGTTAATTTAAATAAATATTTTGTAAAAGAAATAATATTTCTGCTTTATATAATTCCCTTTCACGTAGCCCACCACTGTATAAACAGCTCACAAATGCTCCTGATTTGCACCAGGGCAGGCTGCTGAAGCAAAGAGCAGCATCACAAATCTGAAAATAGGGCGCTGTGGCCTAAAGGAAGCAAGTGATTTGCCCAGTTTTACATGACAAGTCAGTGTCTTGTTGGGAAAATTAAACCTGGATTTTCTTCTCACCTAGGACAATTTACACTGCCTGATTATTTAAAGGTACAACCTCAATGTCTGCTAACTCACTTTTTCTTTCAAGAGTTTTCATTGCCACTATTGGAGACAGAATCGCCGTCTGCTGCCATCCCTGCCAGACCATCCCTCACTACCTGCTGCCCAGACATGTAGCAGTGGAGCCTGACAGCCTCTGTGTGACCAAAATCCTGGCAAATGTGCTAGGAGTTCAATGACAGGATACCCATTGTGGTCCAATCATCTGACTTCATGAAAACTGATCAGTACCAAAGTGATCTTACATAATTAAGGCATTTAACAGCTGCTAAACTCCTTTATAAACATTGCATTCCAGTTTTTTTCTCTTATAACTTGTCCTTCATTGTGCATATTTGATCTCACTTTCATCAAGTAATACAATTGTAGCAAAAAATATCAAGCAAGAGAAATTACAGATTTTGAAGCAAAAGTGATTATCATCAAACTCACTAGCTGAGAGACAAAAATATTTCTGTTTATACTGCTGTCAAATCAACTGTGTTTTGTTTGTTGCTTACACAGATCAGTATCAGGGGTTTTCACAAGGGCACTCACTGTGTTGGTAAGTCACACTCCATACCCACACCAAACATGTAGCTCCTTCCCTTGTCATGAATAAATCATCTTAGCTGAGTACATAAGGATGATGTGCAAAAGCAGCATGACTGGTCCAAAAGGCAGAAGGATACCGTGATACGTCTGAGGAATGAAAGGAGAATAAGATATGAAGCACTGTAATGCATGATGATGTGCTGGTGATCAAAATAGAGTAGCCTGCCTCTAAAGAATGCTGTGTGCATTACGGGGATACTGGGAGACTAAGGAGGTCTCTTATGTCACCTCTGTTAAACAGGATCCTGCTATTTTTAACATCTTAATTCAAGTTAGAATTGAGGTCTCTCTTTCAGACATGCATACCTCCCTGCCTATATATACGTACACAATATGTGACATAATTTTCTATTGCCTCGAATGGAAATTTTTATTCAGTGATTTCTTATTCCAAGGCTGTTCTTCTGAAGAAAGGTGGTTTTGTCTACGTGATCCTAGTGAATTCATTATGACTAAGGCTCTGGTCTTTATCCTGTAAGTACCTATGCATGGGCTTTTTATGCTTGAATTTTATTTTTCTAGCTGAATCATACCTATTGCAGCTCCCATGAAATGGAGGCATGCTTGCCCCTGGTGATGTGGAATCAGAATAAGGGTACAAATGGAAACACACCAGTCCTGTCCCTGTCTGAGAGAGAAGAGTAAACCCTTGCAACACTTTTTGCTCTGTTTAGGTTTGCCCTGTATTAAAGGTTCTTAGAGTAGACTGACAATGATAATACAAAAGAATGAGGCCTGCCCACCATAAAAAATTTGTTAACACCGGAGGCCATTCTCATCCCAACGTCATAACAATTTGGCTTCATTTCTCACTCTAGAGAATTTTTTTTCTTTGCCCAAGTGAATCTTCTTTTTCTAGCCACAGAGTGGATCAGCTACAGCTGATGGCAGAGCTACCTAAATCAGCTGTAAACCAGAGCATTCTCCTGCTATGGGGACAGTGTGGATTCAGACACCTAGGGGCTCTGGACAGGGTAGAAATCAGTGTCCTGGGTAAGTGCTCCCAAATGTCAGGTCTAAGTAGGACCATGTCAGCTAATGAATTAAACAGCAATATTGCCTGCAAAACCTCTGGGTTTTGTCTCAGGAATTCAATATTGGAGTGCGCTAAACTGAACTACTCTGTTAAGTGTTGAGTTATTGACGCCGCGCTCTGTGTATGACATGAAACAAACAGGGAAAACAGAATAACAATGAGAACAATGCAAATCCATAACTTACAAGGAAGGTTATGGAAGAGTTTGGGTTGTTGGTGGAGGTCATGATTAGAAACCTGGGTACCTCGATGACTGACTGTGGCTAACTAAGAAGGATTTGTTATCCATGTCTGCGGTGGTAAGACAATAAACGGTAGCCTTTAACCAAAGAAAGGATGTTAGGCTGGATGATATGACACATTTTTCTGCAGCAAGGTAATTATGTACTTGTGCTGGTTTGACTGAAAATGGGTTAATTTTCTTCATGCAGTCAGAAACCTTTCTTTTTCATAGCCAGCATGCTCATTATTTGGACTTAGTTTGAGAACAAGCAGATAACACCCCAGTACAGAATTGATGTTTTTAATTGCTCTGGTCTAAGAGCCAAGGACATTCTGAGTGCTCTGCCCACAGGTGTGAGGCATCAAGGAAGGGGGGCATGGATGGGGCAGAGCTTGACTGACATCCAGACAGATCAATAAGAGTATTCCATCCCATTAGCGTCATGCTTTGTATATAAGGAGTCAGGACCTTCTGGGTGGTCCTGCTCTTTCAAGAGGGAGCGGCTTTAGGACCAGGTGTGGCGTGCTGGGATTGGCTGCTCAGTTGTGGACAGAGTTTGTGAAGAATTGGCTTGAGTATCTTTTATTACTATTTTATATATGTGTGTTTAGTAGTAGTGTATTAGTATTTTCTTATTTTATTAAACTGTGTTTATCTCAATCCAAGTTTCTCCCTTCTCTCTTGATTCTCTCCCCTATTGGGGGGGCAGGAAGAGGGGGTGAGTGAACAGCTATTGTGTTGTATTGCTAGCTCAGGTTAAACCACAGCAGTGCTAGAACAGCTCACCTGGGAAGACAGTAGAGTGTTCATCGCCAGAAGTCCTGAGCAACAGGTCAGATGCAGATACAAACCCATCTAGATGGGGCAGAGGGTTAGATGACCTTCAGCTCTCACTTTCAGTGCTATTTTTGCAGTGGACTAGACGATCTCCAGAGGCTCCTTCCAACCCCAACCATTCTGTGATTCTGTGTCAGGATCCTCACAGCACATGTAAGGAGTAAACCTCTGAGGTGGAAAGGCATCCAAACTCTGGACTGCCATAGGTGTTAATCAGGAAGCAGGTTCTGCACATGCCCAACTGAAGTAGTTGCTTGTATTTAGGTGCCTGAGGAACTTCCAGACTGACCTTGCAAATACCTCCAGGATAAGGCAAGGGCAAAGATGTATTGGACACAAAGTTTACAGCTGAGCACAGTAATATCCATTCACAGCATACTGGTATGTAACCAACAGGGAATTTTAGACTTCAGTGAAGCAGAACTAGCTAATAATAACAATTGCACAGTTAATTTATGGATGTAAATTTGCACAGGTTCCTCAAGGCCAATGAGGTCAAGAACCCAACTCATTTTCCCAGTTATGTATTCCAAGATATACAGTTAACTCTAGAGAGATAATGTCTTACTCAGGCAGTACATGTGTACAGCTCAGGTTTAAATATGGTATAACTCAAGCACAAACTTTTTTTCCGTAGCTGAGTAATACAAATTATCCACAGCCAATCTGTTCCACCTTTTCTTCCTGATCTGCTTCTCTAGTAACTGGTCCAGCATTTACCCTGAATGTTTCAAAGGCAGCTCCTCTCTCAAATTCTCCCTGAGTTCAACTGTCTGAATGAACAGAAAACATAACTATTTACTGTTCATTTCATGACCTCCTCAAGTACCTCCATTTTTAAATACAATATACACTGGTGGTGCATCCTTACTGCAGTATCCAGGACTACATACTCTTAACTAGTCATCCTGATTCATCTGGGGTTTTATGTACACAACTCGCTGAGCCACTAGCTGTCAACACACTGTTGGGTAAAAGTACCTATTAGTGGATCTCAGTTTTTGTACAGAAACATATAACTGTAATGAAGACACGTAGAATATCATTTGGGTGATACCCTTGTTCTTCAGTGATTTTAATCATCAAAAAGTGATGTGGAATAGATATAATTAATATTGCTCATGTATTTTCTTACAGCATTCACAGCATTTTATTAGTGTTGAACCAAGAGGCACTAAAGAAGCCCTGCAGAATCCGACAAAACAGCACAGCCAGGAAGGAGAGTCCATCTCCTTTCCCTGTGCGAGGTCCTGCTGCCACCCCAAGGAGCCTTGCAGCAGCATTGCCTGGAGCACGTGCAGTACAAAATACCCGCTGCTTTCAGCTGAGGTGAAACAAAGTACGGGCTCCACGAACACACAAAAAAGCATCCAAACCTGTGATACAGAGAAAGTATATAATTTAAATGAGAAATGGATGAACTAAGCAGGAAATAAGACGGAGTCCATGTTATACTGCAGCTGTTACACCTACTGTGTGCTGGAAGCCCGTATGTTGAAAAATGCTTATTTCTCCCTGGGAATGAAGCACTAACCTTGTGACATTACACGCCAGCTGCTACTTCTATCCCCCAGCCCATCTCTTCTCACCCCGAAATCCCTTCTCCTTCTCTTTCCTTGCTGTTCCCTCAGCCACCCTCAGTGGGTGACTGCTGGAGGGCCAGGGCAGGGCAAACTTCTCATTCCTTCTAATGTAGCAACGTTATTGAGACACTCGGCAGAGGGTGATTTACTGACATATTGCAAAAGCATGTACTTTTGCTAACAGGTAGTTAAATGATTAAAGGCAATGTTTTCTGCCCTGTAAACTTGCTTGTTGGATCTGCCTAGAAGAAACGACGAGCACAGAGTGGAGAAGGCTTCAACCATCTTTTTTTTTTCTTTATAAAAGATCCCATCATTAGTTTATCAAATTTGCAGGATCATATTTATGTACAGGCTGGTTCTGGGAACAGTCTTTGCTTCTTTTTGTGGTCAGATAGGAGGAAAATCTGCTTCCCATGTGTATGTTTACCATCTACCAGTGTAACTTGTTTCTCTAAAGTAATCCTTTTTTCCTCATCTTCTTTTCTCTGTTTTTCTCCATTGTCTGGATATTTTATTTTCCCTTTTCACTGACTGCAGTATTTTCCATGTACATTTTGAATATATTTCTTCTTAAACTCCTTGGTGATTTAATGAAATTCATATGTCTTTGATTTCTTTCCAGAATCCCGGCCTAAAACATATTTCCTATCCCTTCTTTGATGTTTTGCTTTAGGAGAATGTTCTTTAGGTAGACTATTCTTAAATGGCACCCTCTATGGAGACTCTATTCCTTTCCATAAGTACATTTTAAACTCCATTTTAATAGCGCACTCCAGTATTCACCTTTAAAGTCACTCTGCTTATCACATCAATGTAACGTTTGCCCATAGTGTTTCACTGAGTTGTAATGAACAGGATATCTGACAAACACACGAGGATTTGCACGCAAGCAATTTCTCCTGAAATCACACCCTATCTGAAACAAAACTAACTTTGCTTCTTTATGAATAAGTAAACTTGGCTCCAAGCTGAGATAACAGGTTCTGTTACCAAATTTCTAGTAAGAGGATTGGAACTCTGCAGGGAACCCTAAGGAGAAACACCCTCCCGGTTCCTTCAGAGTCTTCATGGAGCCTGGAGAGAGCTGAGCTCCACTGAAGCCTCCTAGACCAGCTCCTGGGTGGGAAGGGCAGGATGGAGCAGCCATGGTAGTCAGTGCTGCTTCTCTAAGCACAGGTGCTACTCCTCCTGTGGTCACCCTCCTCTCTGCTGGTGTCTCACTATTTTTGATTCATAGGAAGGTCAGATATTTCAGATAAGAATCTCACCAGAGATGACTAAATGTTTCCCTAACATATGCATCCCTCAGTAGCCTGCTACCACTATAATTTGGGCTGTTTCAGCCCTGAAGAGTTATTCTGAAATAGTCTTTTCCCTGGGCAAGCACCTCCCCAGTTGAAGAGTTCAGAACACCCAGGCAAGGGCAGACAGGTCACTCAGTGCTGCTCCAGAGGCACCTTCAGGGCTGAGGCATTTGACATTGTTTTGCTTACGTTTCCCACTACAAATCAAGGCGACACTTAGGAAATTAATGTATAAAGCTCTTTATTGCACCACTACATCCCATTAGCAGTTCAGAGAGCAGCTGTGAACACTTGCTTGCCAAAGCCTCCTATTGACTTAGTGAAAGCACAGAGAGTTTAATCGAACCATACAGACAGGTTTTTAAATCTTTTTCCCCACACCTTCTCACTTTTTCCTCCTTGGTGTTACTGGCTTTGGCTTCTTGTAGCCTAGCAGAGATGCACTTTCCTTAGCAGGACAGGGCAAATCCATCAAACTCTAATACTCTGCCCTGTTTGAAGCCATTCAGGAGGCAGCACACAAGAAATAAAGCTTTGTATTATAGTTTTCAGCAAATAAAAACACATCAAAAGGGTGTAACGGAGGCACTGCACTAAATATTTAATGTTTTGAGGGGACAGTATCTACATATTTTCTTTAACAGAATATTTTCTGTGCACTTTGATCAGAATGCATTTATTGGTAGAGATCATTTTTCAAAAATAATTACTATTGGAATTGCTCATAGTATTAGTTTTCATAAATTCATCTAGTTACAATTAATATGTGCCTTTCAAGGACCTAAAAGGGAAGGCATTCAATATTTCTTGCCTCTAATTTTAGTATGATCTGATTTTCCTCTGGTTGCCTTTGCAAACACCTGGGGCCAGCCATATGAGTAAATTAGATTGTGCTAAAATGCATATTAATGAAGCTCAAGCAATGGTTCCCTAAAGGGACAGTAAAACTATATATAGCTCCCTTTTTTCCCCTTTCTTAGTTAATGTGCCTTTCAACACATTTAGATGCGAGTAAAATCACGCCATTTTGGAACAGCCAAAAAATACAAAGAAACTGTTAAAACAAAAACTCAGAAGCACATTTGTTGAAAGTATATAAATGATCACTCCTTTTAATATTTGCATTTTAAAATTATTTCCTATTAAAAATGGATTTTCTTTTAATTGACTTATGAGAAGAAGTATGATAAGCTGGACTATGACCTATGAGAAGAAGTTAATATCAAGACATTTGGCTTAGAAACAATTGGCATATTTGTTAATTGCCTACAGTGATCTCTGCATTTTCCTTTCCATAAAAAACCCATAGTGCTCATTATAACAGATAGCAGTGGAGGGTGACAACTGATTATCACGTGTGATCCTCAGTGTAGAGAATGAAACAAGAGAGTTTTGGAAAAGGACACTGCAATAAAGCCCAGTTTCTCAGGGAAGTGCTGTGATTGCCTGCAATTGGGGATTGTCTACAGCAGCAGCTGGGCCAGGAGGGTGGTTTTTAGGTGAATCACTGCTGACAACACCTTGTTTCACACTACAGTGGGGTCACAGGGCGCATGCACCAGATTTGTTCAGCAGAAACTTAACTGGAAGACAGAGTCCACAGGCACATTGAAAAGGCGTCACCTGCTAATGGGCCCTCCGCTCATAGAAGGAAATTAGATTAAGTCCAAAAGAGAAACCTCCTAAATGTGTGGGCACTGCCTCCTCAGCATCACTTCTTTCAAACCAGGCGGATGCAAAGGAGACTGCTTAGATGGGTAGGGAAGTCCAGCCTATCATACCAGAAAACAATTGGTTTGGTAATTAATTAGACCAGAGGCTTAGGGAGGATGTGACTCAGTGATTAACAACAGGAAGGGAAAAGAACTACCAAGTCACAAAACAAACTGACACAAAAACAAGTGAGTATTAATTGCTCACATCCTAGAAATTAGAAGGAAGATGATCTAAACACAGATTTAAGTATTAGAAGAAAGATCAAAACAACACTGAACTTTTGGAACAACCTTTTGACTAGAATATCATGGTTTAAGGGAGCTCCAAATGCTTTTAAAATACAGTTTATGGAAGGAAGTGTATAATATAGCTGCTTTTAAGTGTAGGGAGCAGAATCTGATGGTTTAATCTGTTAGAAAGCGATGTTTCATTCCTAAGGATTTTCAAAGCACTGATGTAAGTTCAAACTGCATTTTAAGCGGATTCAAGTCATTTTAAGTTCTTTGAGTGTAAAAAGAAGAGCAGAAAAATACACAGATTGCTTCTCACAGAAAAAAAAAAAAAGAGCAAATCTATAGGATGAGAATAATGTCTCTATTAAACTTGAATTGGATGGAAGCATTGAAAGTGACATATTCGTTAATTACCTACAGCAATCTCTGCATTTTCCTCTTCGTAAATACTGTAGTGCTCATTATAATGGATAACAATTACAAATAGTGTCTTTGCAAACAGTGCAAAGGCCATGTAACTGCAGTTTGTGGATCTACATGCCAGTTAACAGTCCTATCTATTTATGTATTTATTTTTATTGCACAATGTGAGGCACATCAGAAGAGACAATCAAGAGCAGAGACACTCAAAATCAGTGGCTACCTCTCCAAGTGTTGCCTGTCAGCAGGGGCTTTGCCAGGCATGATTTTCAATTAGAAGGAGGAGATGTGGATTCTGGAAGCACTCACATAGTTATTCAGGTTTTCATTTTCTCCTGAGCACCCCTTCAGAGGAAACAATTGAAAATACAGGATGAGAGCTCTCTCCGTATTTAATGAAAATTTACTTTCTCCATTCTACTCCATTCCCAGTGAAATGAAATTTTTGAGCATGTCAAAGCCTCACTTGTTACTTTAAAAACAGCATTCAATTTTACAGCTGTTGAAGTTTCATTCTGACTGTTTTATTATTCCTGTTATTGGCTTTCTTCCCCCACTACTTGTGCAAAGTTTCTTTACCCTCAGATACCCACCTGCTTGCTCTTCCCTTTGAAGACAATCCCAGCCTCCCTTCCAGAATCACTCCTTTGCCACCATGGGCAATGTTTGGAGCCTGTTGATTTCCAGCAGCATGAACTGCAGAAACGACCATCCCTGCTACTGCCATCCTCTCCCTCCCCACTGCTATTCATCCCCAGGAGCAGGCAAAACACATCTGTCCTCTCCTGTGGCTGAGCAACAGTGCTTGAGGTGGGATATCCTGGTAGGAAGTGATCATTCATTCCCATTGATTGCTCTGGACACCCAGGACATGGTCAAAGCTTGACTTATGTAAGGCTATCTACCCTTGATGTGGATAAAACTGGAATGAACACTGGCACATCCAAGAAGTAAAGATTTTGTGAAGGCTTTCAGGTCACTCACCACGAAACAGGCATCCAATCGAGAGAACAAAAATCACGCAAATGTAGGTGCACAGGGAAAGGATGCTCTCATTCAAAAGTGGTCCAGGGACACTACAAAGGAAAGTCTGTAATTTCAGTATGATCCCCTAGGAAAGGAACATTAATTCAGGGCTCCTGGAGAGTTTCCTGAGACCTCTGCTTTTATTCTGTAACCATAGAAAGGTTCAGCTAGGCTCTGAAAAATCAAAATGCCAAACACTAAGTTAGTGCATATATTAACAAATGCAGAATTAGAAACTAAAGAGAGAATTGTGAGAAAGCAAGATTTGGCTAAGATATTGTGACTACAACAGACAGTGTCTTTCTATAAAAGTAATTCCAGGTCAGTTAACCTGCTCTTAGAAAAATTAAATCTTATGCATAAAATATGCAAGACCTTTAACTTTTCATCTTTTATGTTTTAATTGTATGTTAAAACATTATTTGGTTAAAGTAATTTTGTGCATTTAACTTTGAAGCATTTTCCAAAAGTCAATGACATGGGTTTAAAATATAGCACATCAAAAGATATTTCCGTCAACATACGGCAGTTGTCATAAACAGCCTTAATTTCCAGTCTAAATTACTGATCTAAATATATGCAGACAAATTAATGCAATGGAAAATTATAGAACCCAAACTGTATACTTATTTATTGCAACATGTTTCACTTGCATCTCATCTGCCATTCATACAAGGTTACTTCAAGTTTAGTGATTTTTTTTCCCCTTTTCATGCTCAAATTGAGAGGGAGACGTGTCTCCAAATGTTCATAACTGAGTTGAAAAACAAATTGAGGACTAATCTGTTCACTGGAATATTATTTCCTATATATCATACATTATAGCTTCATTTAAACTGTCACCACTGTGTTCAGCTGTTTGAGACTTTAAGTAAGTGAACAGTAAGTAAAACTGACCTTTCAGATTGCGTCCAGCTGGTTTTGAATCAGCCAGCCCTACAAAGTATTCCGAGGTGCAGAGATTTACCCATACACATTGGTTTTCTTTGCAGCCTGTCTCCCAATGACAGCTTCGTAATTGGTTTTGGAGTGACACACAGCGCAGGCAGACTGAATTGGGGCACTGCAGAGACTGGCTTCATTGAGAAAGGGTTGTATTCATTGAGGAGAGGATTCCTAACAGCAAAAAAAATGCCTTAGCTAGTGATACACTACTAATCACCTCAGATAGGGACAATGGAAAGTAGATTAGCTCCCACAGCAAGTGTTAATGCTGAAAATCAAAAAGGGTGAGTGGTAAAATTTGTTTCATAGTCCTTAAGAAGAAAAGGCTTCTACTTTACAATGAATTAAGACCTGGTTTCTATGAGACAGCAGACTGTCCTCTCATCTTCCAGACTGTTTTAAAATTGAGTCTTTTTCTCTTCTTTTAGACATTGTAGCTTATTATGAACAAAAAACCTTAATTGTTCGGTATGTCACCTTCTGTTTGACAGGAGGAAATGAGGAATGATTATTGTGTGTGTGGATTTCACATGGAGCCAGGGAAGAAAATAAAAAATGAAGTGAGTTTTTTTTAAAGGCAAAATGAAAAGAAACCATTTATGAGCAGCAGAATGAATGGCTGTCTTTTATTTTTGGGTTGGTTTTTTTTGTTTGTTTCACAACGGAATTGCATTAGCCTCACCTTCTTTCTGCTACTTCTTAGATCTCTCACTTATCACACTTTGATATGGTGCAGGGTGCTGGGCGGTGGGGATGGGAACTGGTACCGATAGACTGAGGATCTTCTGCCCCTGCACGTCTGCGAGAGCCAAGGAGAACTGCTCTGCTCATCCCAGGGAGGAGAAGGCTTCATGAGCAGCAGGTGGTGTGTGCTGGCACCTCATAGGAACTCAGCATCCTTAAACAGGATTAAACCAACTGCATTACCAGGTGTGGCTAATGCTGGTCCAATGGATCAAAAACTGGAGCTGAGGTAAACAGAGAGCATCATATAAAACTGGGATAAAAATACCAAAACAAAAGTAATAAAATTACATATAATAAAGAAAAATTGATTACAAATGCAGTTGAGTCAGTGCAAAATCAGCTGACTCTTTGTCATTGTTTAACCTGACTAGCAATACAACCATGATAGCTACTCACTCACCATCATCCCTACCCCCAAACAGAGTCAGAGAATTGAAAGGGAAGGGAGAAACTTGGATTGAGATAAGCACAGTTTAACAGAATAACAAAACACTAATACACTACTACTAAATATACATATAAAATAGAAATAGAATATAAAATAAAAGATACTCAAGGCAATTCCTCATGAAATCCATCCACAGTCAGTCCCAGCAAGCAGCATCTGGTCCCAACAGCTGATCTTGAAAAGAAGAAAAAGGCAGAAAGGGCCAGAGGCAAGCAGGGTTTAAAATTAACTCATTTTCAGTCAAACCAGCATGCTCTTCCACTCTTCTTCATGCAGGTAGCAACCTTGCTTTTTCATAGGTAGCACAGTTGTTATTTGGACTTATCTTGAGAACGAGAGATAACCTCCCAGTACAGAGTTAATGTTTTTAATTGCTCTGGTCTGAGAGCCAAGGACATTCTGAGTGCTCTGCCCACAGGTGTGAGGCATCAAGGAAGAGGGGCATGGATGGGGCAGAGCTTGACTGACATCCAGACTGATCAATAGGAGTATTCCATCCCATTAGCATCATGCATCATATTTAAGGAGAGTTGGGATCCTCCGTTCTCTTGCACATTCTTCTTCACTTTCTTCACTCTCTTTGTCAGAGCTGGAGGAGATCTGTTTGGGATCTCCATTAGTTCAGCCTTTTGCCATCCTGCTGTTTTGCAGAGGCCTCTGGGCCCTTCTGCCTTTTTCATTTTTTTTCTCTCTGGGATCAGCTGTTCAGGACCAGGTGCTGCTTCCTGGGACTGGCTGCTCAGCATGGACAGAGTTCATGACGAATTACATTGAGGACCTTTTATTTTATATTCTATTCTATATATATATTTAGCAGTAGTGTATTAGACTTTTGTTATTTTATTAAACTGTGTCTATCTCAATCCAAGTTTCTCCCTTCCTTTCAATTCTGTCCCCTATTTGCGGGGCGAGGGGGGGATGGAGTGAGAGAGCGGCTATCATGGTTGTATTGCTAGCTCGGGTTAAACCACAACAGCAGGTCTCATCGCTGCGCTTGTCCTACGCTCCATTGCACTTTTGGGGGAGGAAAGCTCCTAAACACAAGTTCTGGGCAATGTCCCAGTGGACTTTTAACCTTCAACCATGGAGGTGACAATGAATATGTCTCCATTGTAATTTCCTTAAAAAGAAAATTTGGCCATGGAGAAAAATAAGACTGAGTTTAGGCTTGGAGAAACAGTTTAAAAAAAATGTTCCAGTCAAAATTTGTAAAAAGTCATAAAAGCAGGTACAGAAGCGATGTACAGCAGGTGCCAGCAGCATGCCCTCCTAAAGTGCTCCAGCATGGTTCTTCCTCTTACGAAGGAAGTTGAAGTGAAACAAATGAAGTAGCAGCTCTCAAACACAAACCATTTGACCCAAAGCATCATAATGAAAACAAGCTTGACAATGATTCTCAGACTGAAATCTGCTCAAGTACAGTATATTTTCTTGCCTCTCTCCTTCCTGTCTCCCTACCTTTGCCCTCCCAAAAATGCCTGGAAAAATGAGCGGTTCCTGTAGTTACTCCTGAAGACTGTTGTATTCAGGTTTTGGTGAAGTAAGGCAGAAGACATTAGAGCCACTGAATATTTGAATTAGTCTCAGCAGGTCAATTACTACAAAGATTTTCTGCTCTAGTTGCTTGCAGAGAGATGTGCAACTCTTAAAATCCAACCTATTTTCTGTTTAATTTATTTGCAAAGCAAGACATAACAGTGTAAAAAAAATCAATTGAACAAAACAATTTTATTGGAGTTCACATGCCACAAAAAGGTGTACGAGCACAAGACCTCAAGCAAGACGAGTGAGCAGTCCTGTAGCTGCTTTCAAAGACCTCTAGTGTTTGTAGCAATGGAGGCTGAGCACGCCAGCAGTTTAAGAGGTTTCCCCCTTGATCAATTATTTAGTCTTTCCTTTTATTTTGCTGAAAGATCTTTTTTTTATTATTTAGTACAATCGCTACCTTTAACAAAAGGTGTATCCTTGTGCTTCTGCACATCTGAATTTAGAGCACTATAAATCCCTTCTTTCATACCTCTGTTTCAGTGGTTCCTCTCTACCCCCAGTAGTTTCTCAGGCAGGGAAAGGATGATAAGTCAGTACCAGTTCCAGCAGATCAAAGAACAGGATCTGTCGGGTCTCCGCTGCCTCCACCTCCAATATTGTATTGTAGTCCTCAGGGGCCAAAGAAGAACCTTTCATTTGAGAACTTGTGCTGAAGAAGTTACAGAATACCAAAGAATGGATGAAAGCCAAAGAAAGCCTGTAGGGTTGAGATTCACAGGAAAAATAAAGGGAGAATTAACACCATCACACAACACTTCTTGTCATGAAAGAGGAAAAAATAAAGATGTCTGAGGATAATTAGCTAAAACTGTACAGTAATCTTCAATAGAAAAATAAATCCTTTACAAAAATTCCCTCCAGTAACCCTGTAGATCCTGCAGTGTTTATTTCTATACTTTTTATTTCTTTTATTCAAATACCCTTACACACTTTAGATGCAATTGATATTTAAATTTTGTTCAATCCTTTATGAGGTTCAGTGGACAGGAGCAATTCAATCAGAAATAAAGAATGATGTGAATAAGCAGCAAGGGAATGCCTCTCCATTCAGTGCACAGAAAAATTAATAACCACAGAACAGCTATTAAATAGGGCAGATTTTTTTTTCGTTGCTACAGTAGTAAAACCACACTGATTTTGTACCAAGCATTATACGCTTGAGAAAAGTGGGTGACAGAGCTGAAATTTGCTAAGAGGGGGCAGAGGAGCAGTAAATCCCACAGTAAACCGCCAACAGATGTTACTTTAGTCACATTAATGATTTCTGCTTTCTGGGCTTTTCTTTTTTTCTTAAAAAAATAAAACAAGGTGATTTTCTCACTAAAAACAATACACAAAACACCTAGTTTCACACTTGAAAAGTATAGAACATTGAGTAAGAGATAAAAATTAGTCTAAAAAAACATCAGTTTATATCCCTGTTAGAAGGAAATTCTCTTGCCGTTAGTGATCGACAACTAAGTAAATAGCCCAGAAATAGTCTTCCTTAAAGACCACAGTGCCAACAGCAGCCAAAAGAAGCTGGACAAGCAAAACAGAGACACAGACACACTGGTAAAACCTGCAAATCAGAAGAAGCCCTGCAAACCCAAAGTGGGCTCAGGCCAGTCCCTGGGGGCCAAGAGGATGGGGCAGAACAAGCTGCACCAATTGCTCGGTGCGTCCCAGCAGCTCCACTAAGCTCAGCACAGCCAAAGCTGGGCTTAAAGTACCATATAGTTACATGCTGCCACGTTTCATGTCTGAGATATGAAACAAGGCATTGTAAGTGCATGAGGTAAAGCTGGAAAGTAGAAATAGGAGAAGACCCGGTGTGAGGGGGAACTTTCTAATATGCTGAGCAGAAATACAGGTCTGGTCAAAGTCACTGCCTTCCCCCACAAACTGTGAATAGTGAGAAATAGCTGAAACATAAGCTATTCAAATAGTTTCATCTTCAGATGCGTCACCTTTACGTATCTTATTCTCAACAGGAAGGTTCTGCATAATGACATCAACTTTAACTCCTAAATGCAGCTGTCTGAGAAGGGAATTTAGAAGAACAGACTAGGAAATATTCCCTCCACAGCTTCCATGCAGGCTGGGGTAGAATCACCTTTTCTCCATGGATCCTGAAGCTTCTTGTAACATTGAGGTCACATAACAACGTATTCAACAGCACATCTAATCTTTCCTCCCTCAAAGGCAGGACCACTTTTTCAGTGTGTTCTAATATGAAGTTTATAATTAGTTTGAACTGGGAGGAGAAATATGGCCTGTAGTTTCTCACCATCTATTAGATGTTTGTGCCAGCTCAGGGCATTAAAGTTATAATGTATTTGCCTAGTACTTGCATAAAAGGGTAAGGAACACAGCAGCAGAAAAAGCTTACGATCTTCAAAATTCTTTGTATTACACTAGTGCAAATTTCCTATAGTGTGGAAGAAGAATTCATATTTGCACAAAATCCACAATAAAGCAAGAAATTAATTCAAAATAGCTGTTCCTCCCAGGTGTAGGAGGAGAAATGGAAAAGGTGTTGGGGGCAGGACTGGAAAGGAACATTTACATTAAATAATTTTTCTCAGAATAGTGACAAATTTAAAATAATATTTAAAATTCTACTCTTAGATTTGCACTTCGGTTTCTCACATATTTTGACATATGAATTATACAAAGACAAGTTATATTAATTTAAGCTTGCATATGAAAATTCCTTTCAAATACACAGATGTAACACCCTGGTGTTTTACACTGGTTTATAGGATGGCTGGCTTCTTGTACAGTACATCCTACATGAAATTTATATTCTATAAGTGTCTGGTAGCAATAATAAAGCCTAGTTATATCCTTAGTTTTAAGGTTATTCGATAACAGTGTTGTTTTAATCACTTCATAATGAATCTACACAGAGATGGTACACTGCCAAAGAAAAATGGATATGAGTTTCTTCTGCATCAGCACTATAAAATTAGGTCTCCTTTTTAATCCTGTTTCTGGGCCACACAAATATAACCGGTATGCTTGCTTACAAGTCATTAATAATGACACTTTCTGCTTTTCATTTTGTTACTGTAGTGATATATAAATAGCCAAAAATGTACCTAAGTACATTGTGCACACCAATTTAAGGATGTATATATTCTTAGTTATTAATATACTGTGCTGATAGTATTTCTAAGTAAATTATAGATAGGTTTCTTACTCTTCTATTAGAATTTACTTTTCGTGAACAAGCAATTACTGTAAAATTTTCACTTTTTTATGTTTCCTAATAAGCTTGTGGAATAATGCAGCCATGCAACCACTTATTCATTTATAGTAAAAGATACTGCAATGGAAATAAAAAACTCAATGGAAATAAAAAAATACATGTTGCAATTTTTAACACTTAAAAAAACAAAAAACAAATACATTCACACAAAACCACAAATGCAGCTTCATCACTGTAAGAAAGCACTAGCTTTTTCTGACAGTTTAATAGCAGAAACAAAAGTGAAAAAGGAGAATCTGACACCTACAAGTCAGGGAAAGTAATGTAAGGAAAGATAGGACATCATTACCATGTAATCATGGCTGGCAAATAGAGATTTCACATGCAGGTTTCTATTGAACTGAAAGACTCAGCAAAGGCTCAGCTTGGTCCCAGCTAACGGGATCTGTCAGGAGGTAGAAGCCACATGCAACATTGATTATCTTCCCCATTGGAGCATAATTGTTGCTATGCAGGAAACAACAGAAAACCTCCATATGGTCCCTAAATCCCCTGTGTGCCTCACACATTGGCAGCACACTGACTCTGCAGAGCTGGTTGCTGTTTTGTGCAGCACGGCTGGATGCGGAGGACACAAGATGCTGCTGCATGGGGCTCTTCACACACAGAACCAGAGGGTGTCTGGGTAGCAGGTTTTCCCCTCATCAAGGAGGTATCAGTATGGCTTAATCTGTTCTGCATTGCAGCTGGCCAGTGTCAGAGTGCCCTGAAACCTCTGGCCTGGCTATCTAGAACTGACCCCTTATACCCATAGCGCTTACGGAGATGACCCAGCTGGGCTGGAGGTGGCCAAGCAGATCAGCTGAGCCACCTCTCCAGAGCCAATAAGGTGTAACACACCTCACACTCCTTCTGTTCCCATAAATATATAATTTTTAATATTCATTTGTGAGGTAAACTTATAGTTCTATTTCATTTGAAAAACAAAAAACACTTTTCACAAGATTTCTAGGATGACTGAGAACAAAAAAACAATAATTTTACTATTCTAATACCTTAACTTCTATGTGTTACACACACAAATTTTCTCTGTATCATTTTTATGGAAGTTAAATGGAACCAGTAACATCCATATACCAAAACTCTGACGTATTACTTTTGTGTTTCACATGACTGTGTCTTATGAACTGGGAGAAGTTAAAAGCAAGGATCAGCAGATTTATTATCATTGAAAAGGACTATCCAAAGTGCCTACAACCCATGACATAGCATTTAATTTGGATAAAATATATGAGGTTACTTAACTCCATTAAAAACCAGCAACACAAAACCAGGAGTGGGAGAGGTCTTAGCTGAAGACATATTTGAACACTCGTTTTTTAACTGTTATGTAAACAGATTCATTAAACGCCAGCAACTTCTGATTTCTATGCCAACAAAACCCTCCCAGTCTGTAAACCGGACAAGTTCAGTTCAAGCTTGAGAAAGGTATTAAAATACCAGAAGCTAATTTCAGAAAAGTTTACTATGAGATGGGTGATGGCTGAAAAATAAATGTTTGAAGGAAGAGCCTGACTGAACAGTCTTCTCCCTTTTATTTTTGGTAAGGGAGATATTCTGGAAAACTGGCGACCGCTAGAACCAACTGCAACATATGTTAATTCTAAAATTATTTTTTCTACACAAGCTGAGAGGAATCTGAAGTACAAAATAAATGTTGTAGTACCTTGTATCAACCCATCAATCTCACTTGGGCACAAAGCAGTTTGGGTGATAGGCTGAAAATTCACCACAGCAAAATGTAGACAAGACCCAATTAAGACAAAAAGTAAATTGAGTTTACTGAATAATCTGCAAGAGTCAATAACAAATTACAAAAGCCAGAGAAAATTACAAATAAGTTTTGTTTTCAGTGCACAATTAGAAGTATTTATTTTTTTTTAAAAAAGATATTACATTACCAAATAATTAGAGTGAGGTTACTTCACATTCAGTCTTCAATAATGGAGGACAGAAATTGCATTAGATATTTGAATATGTTTTTGCACAAAAATAGCTGGCTTTTTTTAAACAGAGGAAAAGTAGAGCTCTGGGGTACTGGGTAAACAGAAAGATAAATAATACAACACCTCCTTTTTGGATGCTTGGTCATGAGCTGGGTTCCTTGCTCTGTCAGTGGCCCTGCAGTTGGTGCCCAGAAGCTCTACAGGTGGGCAAAGTCAGGCTGCAGTTCACTGATCAAGCTGCCTTAAGGATTTCTAGTGTCAAATCAAAATGCGTTAAATGACCCAAATCAGAGAGACAGCCTAAATACAAGATATCAGCCAGAAGATCTCACAGGGTTGGTGCCAGCAGCTCTCCTGCCCAAGCAGGTGTGTGCATATCCTGCTGTGGTTCCCCATGCCCCATCCTCACTCCGGGATCAAGGATGTTGGATTTCCTCATCTTCCCTTAACCATTGACTCCAGCCATCTCCTTTTACCTTCTCTTTGGACAATTGCCACACCAGGGTCCTCCAACAAGGAGCATTTGGATAGGCCCGTTCCCACCAGCAAGTGCCAGTGGAGTCCTGCCAGAGCCTGGTCACCTCTGCCCATCGCTGGGTATTGCCCCAAGAGAGGCTGAGGGGCACAGTGGCCAGGCAGAAGTCCTTACCCAGAGCACACCACCCTGTCAGGGTGGCACTGATGGCACCTGTCAGCTGCTTGAGTAACGACAGATGAAGGCAAGGAATAAGCCAAAGTCACCACTGAGCCAAGCTCATGCTGGCCGAGCAGGCCAAAGCTTCCTTTTCTCCTGCCACTCAGCTTGGAGATGCAGGAACTTTCTTGCCATGAGATAAATAACTGATAGGAAGAGAAATAACTGATATTAATTTCTCTGAGCTGAAGATGAAAGCAAAAAATTATGAATTTTTAACTGGAAGATTTAGGCATGTCCACACTGCTGTGCACTGGGTCTTGTATATCTTGTCTGAGGCAAAGCACCCGTGTGCAAGAAACAGGGACACTTAAACGAAGGTGACCCCTAGGAAGCAACTGACTCCAAGGCACTTACCTGCCACAGCTCCCACCATCACAGCAGTTCAGTGATTTATAAATCTATGTGCTCCATCACTATTAACATTAGCAGCTCCAGTCTGAAATACAGTATCCTAATGAATCAGATTCCTCCCGTACAAAGCTACAAAAGGTACAGCAATATTATATATTTTGTTGCCACACACATTTCACAATATTTGAAGTAAATTTGAGTGCTTGGTGATGTCATTGGGCAGGCAGCGAAATTCCCAAAGGCACTTTGGCTCCTTGGCCATTAATTGAAGGGATAACTTTACGAGTCTGGTTGCAAGTCAAGCTGGGAGCTGCTCTCCAGACTGTTATATAGCACAGGCAAATGTTATCTCATCCAGCATAAAGTCTGCAGGCATAAATATAACTTGAAGGGTTCTTTTGAACTTGCAATGCATTTTTCTATTAAATCAGGAAGTTGTAACAGGCTGAAACGTGACCAGAGAGAAAACCGAATAGTCTTTTTTTCCTTCACAGTTCTGAAAATAATATCTAACAATTTCACTACTAGGTAATAAATTACTGTCAATGAGTAAAATTGATACTGAAAAACCACAAAAAATGATGAATTGGTGACAGGATTGTCACTGGCTGATTATGATTACAGTACTTGTAGACTATTCACTGCAGTTGCTTATTCTATTTCTATTTTAGATAGGTCTTCCCTTGTCAGGAAAAAAAAAAAGGCCAGTAGGTAATCCTTATTAGGGCCAGGGGCTTTTTCATAAGGAATAAAACATGAAATTAATGTAATCTCTTTCTGCTTTGAAATATGTTGCAAACAGATAATTATTTTCTTCAACACATTATACAAAACTATTCAATGATTAATTTAGACACATTTCCACGATAATTCAGACCCTGAACCTCATCAGTAAGTAGCTTGCCACCAGTAGTCAGTATTAAAAATGAACTGTTTCAATAGATTAGTCATGTTGCTTTGTTGGGCTTTTTAGAAAAAAAAAAAAAAAAAACACCTTGATTGCACTGATGTAAATCAGACAATAAATTTGCCTATGTGAAGACAAGAATTCAGTACTGTTTCACAAATACTTTGCAATATTCAGTTAATCTCCACTTTGACAATCATTCCTACTAGCTATCTTACTTGCTACACCTGCAGAATGCGACTATCCAAACAGCGTGAAAATAGGCTAAATATGCTTCTTAACAAAGGGGGTAGCTAAAGCCTCACCCAGTCTTTATTAACTGTAATTTTTTTTTCCATATTGGGTATTCATCTGCATTAACATCATGGAGGTACCAATGGAGGTATCGCTCTGTTTGTACAAGTTACTACGTGGAGACTGCAGCAGTAGAAAAGGCAACAGAAGGTTTTTCCGCTTGCAGACCAGGGAAGCATTATCAAAAAGCAGAGTGAAGCTTTCCAATTAAAGCTTCAGTGACAAATAAGGTAACTCAACAGAAACAGGAACTCACGAAGAGCTGCATATTCCATAAAACTGTATTGAGTTTCTCTACCTCTACTCAGGTAACTTCTAGAGAGCCGTGCTGTGCTGACTTTTCTTCAGAAAGAGGGAGGGAGCTGCAGTACTTTGCCTTCTCTGCTACTGCAGCTTCAAAGAGCCTGTTAAGGACACAGAGATCTGCTTTGATAGCACTGCCTCATTCTTGAGGATGGGTAGAGCATGGTTTGCCCTCCAGGTCATACGAGCGGAGTCCCTCTAGATCACAAAGACAGATTTGCCATATGTCAGACTCTGGGAAACTGAGCTCTGCAGTTTCTATTATAAACTTTCATTTTGCTCCTTAGAAAGTATCACAGTCACTGCTACCTTACTGAAACAAGCCTAAGCATCTGAAAAGCCACCTGAGACAGGAGAAGATTTACTAGGCTCAGTGAATATACTGACCATACAGGACCTATTTACAGAGCTGGCAGAAACAAACACAAAACATACTGCAGGATTAATTTTTGGCTGCACTTTATATAGAACTTCAGAGATAACTGTTAACATGTTCTATGAGTTATTCAAAATGCAATGTTTCCTGTCATTTAAAAAATTTAGGAGGGAAAAAACAAAAAAAGGAGTTGCTTAATATTGAATTACTTTTTTTTTAATTATCACAAACATCTAGAGCAACCATTCCATTCTGCAGACTTGACAATCTTCATCTGCCACAGGAAGTCTGCCAAATTTTGGCAGTGCTCCTTGTAACTATGTAGTATTCATATCTCAGGTCAGTTGTGAGCTGAAGCAAACAAAGAAGAACTGGATGGGGTCTTGTAGCAAGAATTTTGCATAATATTTCTGGTATGATTGCTAAAAGAGGATTCGTCTCTGCTCAATAAGGAGATACAAAGCAAAAAGCAATCTTTCAGTCCTTACTGTTCCTTTCTGACAGGTTGTTTTCTTCTGTCACTCTTTGTGCTAGAAGACAGCAGCTATTATAGATCTTTGGAAGGCCCAAATGCTGATGTCGCACCAGCCCGCAACATGAGTTACAGCTGTTCATCTGCAGAAGAGGGTGTCTCCCCATTCATCACTTGGCCCCTCATTGTGGGGAGGCAGAGCTGCAGCTAGGATTTCAGCTTCTCATGACATGGCTATGCCAGCCATCCCGCAGGCTGCAAAGACCTGACCTTTCCAATCTAAAAATAGAAAACTGAATTCCCTGGACAGAGAACACAGCTAGAATTTGAGGCAGGAGGATATTTAACTTGTTTTCCTGTCAATTAGGTAGATTCCTTAGACTATATATACCCTTCAAACTCTCTTAAATTAATAACATTAAAATCTTAATTGGTAACCAGCCCTTCTGCT
Organism: Columba livia; assembly: GCF_036013475.1. NCBI lineage: Eukaryota > Metazoa > Chordata > Aves > Columbiformes > Columbidae > Columba > Columba livia. The sequence goes on along the minus strand of NC_088602.1, from coordinate 183,381,174 downwards.
TCCCCCAGGCAATTATGACAACAGAATTAGACTCAGGTAACACAATTAGACATCAGCCTAACACAGCACACTCCAAGTGGGTCTCTAAACAAAACTCTCCACGAGCTTGATGAAAACAGCATTAAAATTGCTTCATTGACGTCAGATAGCATATGCCTACAATCAAAAGTTGAACTTTCTCCTTGAAGGCCAAACGCTGCCTCGTTGTTTATCCTGTTGGACACCTCATCCATTCCAACCCAGAAATTCTGCTTGCTGTAGCATGAGATTGACCTTGTTTGTGCCATGTTTCCCTTCAGTCCTGCTTTTTTTTCCCAGACATTGCTCTTCAGACACATATATGAAGCTCAAGAGATCAGGCAGCAGCAATCCTGAGCTGTGTTTCAGCAATCTGTGCTGTGTTTCCTCTTCTGCACACTCCCTCTTTGCTTCTTGGAAGCAGAATCAGGGCTTTATTTCACATATAAAACCACAAAATTAATATGGAGGAGGTGTACAAAAGGGCAGCTCCAAAAATCTGCACAGCCAAGGTTTCAGACCTCAGTCCAAATAAACCTGGGGCCATGTTAAAACAAATCTTTATCCTCTTGCCTCTAAAGAGAGCCCAGAATAAGGTACAGAGGCATCAGTGCAGTGCATGGAGAGAGGCAGGTGTCTCCAAAGCATCACCCAGCCACCCTTTTCCCTGAAAATGTGAAGTGCTGCAGGTTGTTTTACATTGACTGGCTAAAACCCTATGACTTTGCTATGGAACAAGAATTTTTCTGCTCTGTGGAAATACTCCGCCCCTAAGCCACTACCTTAGACTGTCACCTATCTGCTCTATAGAGGTGTGATGACCGTGCTCCTTGCTCCCTGGTACCCTACATCCACCTCCCCTGGTGCAATGGGCAGTTACCAGAGGCAGTTTCCCAGGAAAAGCTGATGGCCTGGGCTTGCTCCCCTGCCCCAGGCACCTGCTCCATCTGCTCGGCTGGAATGCAGAAGGTGGGAGGCACAACCAGACAGAAGGTAAGGCTCCTAAAATTATGCTTGTTTGCAGACATCCAGGAATGGGTTGGAGTTCTTGACTCATGTTCTCATCCCTTTTTTCAGGCTAGGCACTAAAACTCCAAAAAGGGGCAAATGTTCATATACCCTCCTGTGCTCAGCAGCCCTCACCACTAACTTAGAGGAGATTGCTGTTGCACAAGGGCTGGTCCAAACCCTTTCTCTGGCACTTCTTCATGTTGTCTGTACAGGGAGCCTGTATGCTTTATTGTATGATCACACTTTACTCCAAGCACTTAGAATTTGGGCACTGGAGCACTTAATTGATGGGTACTAAGCCCTTTATTATATCTGCTCTCCCTCAGTAACTTACTGACACAAGCAAAATTGATATACACAAGGGTTAAAAGGATTAACGGAAATCTACATTAGAGATTTGCTCCAGATGAACCAGATTGATTTTTAAATCCACTTGATTAAATGGGTGTACTTTTTCAAGACTGATTCATTTAGCAATTTTTCCCTTAAAGGCTTCACTGATATTTCGCATACAGTGACTAATTGCTTTTCAGAACACTGTGTACTTGTTCTCTGCTTCTGTGGACTTTAGTGACTTCTGCACAGTCACTACATCTGGGTAAAGTGGGTATAAAGTGCTACCCTGCTTGACAGTATTTCTCACCACGCTGCAGGGATGTATGCAGGATCACAAAAGGGGCACGAGAGCATCTGCCAACTGCTGTTGCAGGTAGAGCTGCAAACAGTGGAAAAATAACTTGCCAAAGCCTTCCCAGGTTGTGGGGCTGTCATACTGGCTTTGTAGGGTGAAAAAAGCAGAGTCAAGGTGAGAGCAGAATCTAGAGGTTCTTGAGCCCTTGCTGTGGAGAGCACAGAGGAGAAAGAGAGGGAAGAAATGCAGCCCTTTGCCACCTGCCCGCTCTGCTGCTCCTCTAACATAGGGCACAAAGCGGTCCCCAGCACATCTGCGGGGCAGCTCTGGCCGCCAAAGGCTGGCAGCCTGCTGCCCTCCTTATGACAGAGGCAGACAACATGTGATGATTTAAAACCAGCTCTTCCCCTGTTTAACATCCTTTTTGCGCTAAATTCTTCAACCCCTCTGCTCTACCCTGCACCTGGGGTTTACTTCTCCACCTTTCTTCACTTTGTAAGCAGCTTTTGTGCAGCTCTGTCTCAGGTTAGTGTAGGTTTTGGTTTGG